>NC_139001.1:85373914-85753914 GCF_964374135.1 Grampus griseus | reverse complement strand
GTCTTTGTTGATCATCAGCTCCAGCCAAAATGTTACACGGATTTTGTTTATGTTCCCCATGATGAGTGCTTGAATTATCTGATGAGCTGAATGTTTTCAAGTATGACTCCTGCCTTACTGAGCCACCCAGGTTTTCTTGTTGTGCAGCATCACAGGATCCAGACTCTGAATCGAAATTCTTCAATAAATTCTCAGAACCTCTCTGCTCCTGTTGGAAAGGAAGGGCCATGGATGGAGCAACACCACCATTTCCTTTAAGGCTGGGTATCTTCTGTAAGTGCGCTGCTTTGTGCCTGGGCATGAATCTGTTACAAAAAGAAAATGCAGTATACGTTTAGTGAAAATACTATTTAAAATTTGCTCTTTACCTTTCTGTAAGCACATGATGATGATGTATAAAAACTGAGAAAAAAAAAAACTAAAGATATATCAAAAATTCTAGGAAGAGCACAAAAAGCAGTAGTCACCAAGAGAAAGTTCAAAAGTTTGAAATTAGACCAGATTGTCTTTGGTTTCCAAAGAGTTTCTGTGGCTATAAAAATCTGCACTGCACATACCGTAAAAAATCAGGGTAGAGTGATGGTTTAGCATTTTCTTTACTTGTCTTTCTGGAGTTCTATGTTTTCCAGTCATGACATGGCCCAGTGTTTATTTTCAAAACATACTTTTGCTCATTAACCTACAAAAATGCTTGAAACTTCCTGAATTAACACTGGGTATTTCTGCTCACATGACTGTTCTGTATTCCTGGGCACTTGTACACGTTTTTATTAAGTTGACTTTGCTAATATTTCTTTTTTTAAAAAAAAATTTATTTATTTTTATTTTTGGCTGTGTTGGGTCTTCGTTGCTGTGCATGGGCTTTCTCTAGTTGCAGCGAGCGGGGGCTACTCTTCGTTGTGGTGTGCAGGCTTCTCATTGTCGTGGCTTCTCTTGTTGCAGAGCACAGGCTCTAGGCACACGGGCTTCAGTAGTTGTGGCACATGGACTCAGCAGTTGTGGCTTGTGGGCTCTAGAGCGCAGGCTCAGTAGTTGTGGCACACGGGCTTAGTTGCTCCGCAGCATGTGGGATCTTCCCGGGCCAGGGTTTGAACCCGTGTCCCTTGCATCGGTAGGCAGATTCTTAACCACTGTGCCACCAGGGAAGCCCAACTATTAGGTCAGCAGCTAATCCAAAACCACATCTGTTGGACTTCATCTTCTTATTGGCTCCCAAATGGTCTAAGGTTTTATAAGGATCACATAGCTTGGTCCCTTGCTAATATTTCTTGAAGTATCTTTTTATATTTTTTTCATTACCATCTCACCCCTTTCTTCCCATAATGCTTTGTCATAGAGTTCGATATCTGCTACTTGTCGATAGAAGCAAACACATAAAATGCAACCAAGGAATTCACCAAGTACTAGGGAGCAAACCAGTAGACAGAGTGGGAGACAGACTTGAGAACAACAAAGGAACCTGTGGCGGAACACAGTATATCAAGAATGGACATTCTAACTTTTAAAACTGAGAACTAGAGATTAATTCTGACTTGGGGATAAGTAAAGGCTAAAAGAGGGTTTTATTTGACTGATTCTGAAAGGCAGAGAGGGGGAAGTTTTGAATGGAGGGAACAGTGTGATCAAAGGAAAAGGGTGTGAAAGAGCATGAACTCTTCAGGGAATAAGATGCACGGCAGAGTCTGAGTCCCGGGATCTGAGGTATAGAGAGGCAGGCTGGGGCCGGACAACAAGGGTGTTCTCAGAGGCCCTGAGCCCCATGCAGAGACTCGGCCCCTTACCTGGATTGTGGAGTATGTGAAGAAATGGAGAGTACATGCATTTAAGAGGTAGGTGAGGAAGAAGAACCACAGAACCAAGGAAAGCAATGAGGAACATTTGGAAGAGCTGAAAGGGAATCTGAGAGTAATATCACACTATTGAGGTAAATTAAGAGCTCCTAAAGCACGGGTAGGAAAAAGAACCAAGAGTTCTTAAAACTGTTAAAAAAAAAAAAAAAAAGGGTGTGAAACACTGTAGAGGTGTTACAGCAGCAGAAACGACAGGGCGATTTTGGCCTCGTTATACCGTAGATCACTGGCTACTGCCAGGGCGGTTCGTGTGGGGTGAGGGCAGAGAGAAACCAGACGCTGGTTAGGGAGAGAGGGGGACAAAGAGAAGAAAGGAGAAGGCAAGGTCAAGTTTTCTTTAATGGGGTGCATGTCCACAGGGGTGCTCGCTTGGGGATACTTGCTAGGGAAGGGAGCAGGATCCTGAGGAAACAGAGAAGTCTTAGAAAATGGAAGTAGAGGGGCTTCCCTGGAGGTGCAGTGGTTGAGAGTCCGCCTGCCAATGCAGGGGACACGGGTTCGTGCCCCGGTCCGGGAGGATCCCACATGCCGTGGAGTGGCTGGGCCCGTGAGCCATGGCCGCTGAGCCTGCGCGTCTGGAGCCTGTGCTCCGCAACGGGAGAGGCCACAACAGTGAGAGGCCCGCGTACCACAAAAATACCCGCAACAAAATGGAAGTAGAAAAACATCATAAGGTGTGATAATGGCAGGATGCTTGCTGCAGGGGAAGTAGGGCCTTATTCAAGAGAACACACCCCGTGCTTCCTTACAAAGCTGAGAGGGAAGAAGAAGAGAGAGACGGAATTGAAAAGAACCGTTTCAGGTGGCAGGTGCGGAATCCAGTGCGTCCCCAAAGCCTTGGACAAGGCCATGTATTTCAAGCGAGGTGAGGAGAGATGGTGCTCAAGAAGTGACCTGAGTCAGAAGGTCGCCGTGGAGAGGGGGATGGGCGATCGCTAGTTCCGAACCAACGGGCAGGTGAACAAGGCTAAGCAACAGTGTGGGTTCTGCTGCGAACTGGAAATCCAGTCTGGCTGTAGTATGCTATGTACATTCTAGAAGCAAAAGGCGTGATGTGGGGGGCTCTGTGCTTGTTTCGTGAGGCCTTTTGAGAAAAATCACCTTACTGTATAAGCCACCTCCCCCCACACCCGTGCCCTGTCATAAGTGGATGAAGTAGATATTGCATATGGACAGATAAAACACGAAGAATGGGGCTAGCCTCCTTGGTATGCCCTTATAAAGTAATACATTAATTCTTGATTTAAAATGTAAAAAGAAGGGAAAAGGATCTGAAAAAGAATATATATATATGAAATACTAAAAAAAACTGAGTCACTTTGCTGTACACCTGAAACTAACACAGCATTGTAAATCCATTATACTTCCATTTAAAAAACGAACATTGAATTTAATATCTCTCTTTAGATTATTAGGTTAAGGAAATTTATTGAATTATAATGAATGCTGTACTAAAAATGTTTCTTCTCATCTACAGACCTTTAAAAACTCAGTGGTCACAACCTCAGTCTTATTAGAACTGCTCTAATAAAAAATTAGAGAGTTTATTTTTTAAAAAATGGAAAGAAACTTGGGCATATACAGATTAGAGTTTCAGATCTCACAGGTCCAAAATCATGAAGGGAGGTAACCAACTTTCTTCCTGAAATAAATTCAAAATATTGAGGAGATTCTAAGGAACTAAAAATCAACAGGAAAGTTCCCATCGATCACCACGAAAAGAAAAAACATGACTATGACAATATCCTCAACTTCTCCTAAACAAATGGAACAAATGGTAAGAGAAGGAACATCTGTACATATGTGGAAATCAACAATAGCGCAAGCGAAGTAACCTATTTGTTTATGTCAGATAAAGAACACCAAGGCAAGCTTAAAAAGGATTTTAACAGAATTACAAACTTGGTGCACGAAGGATCACACACACACACACACACACAAATCAATGGACATTGAAACAACATATCTTCATTTTAGAAAACAGTATCATGACCCATCTTGCTCATAAAATCCCTTTATATTGGCCAGCATGTGAGCAAAATTGCAAATTAAAAGAGATGGGAGATTGGCTAAAGGTTTGTAAGCAACGGGAACTGGTCACTGACAAGGAATCTAGCTGTGGACAAGGTGCTAGGCCTGCTTTTTTGCAATACATTTCCTAAATGTTCTCAAGGATGAACAGAATCCCACCTTAACCCAGGTTGCGGATGACTGACTAGATAGGTGGTGGTGAATAAGGACATGGGAAGATGTAGAATATCAATATGGACAGAAACCCAAAACTCAGCTTATTAATATTATGAAATTGACAAAATAAAATAAACCTGAAAGCAGTAGGACACGTGGAAAAGACTATGTAGATTTCCTGGAGTTTGACAAGATGAGTCTGGGCTGATTGGACCAGCAAACTAACTGATGCTGCTTGGTTATGGAATGTGATATACAGGACAGGGAGAGACCAAGCCTGTGGGAGCAGAATACTGTGCAAATGCTGATTTCATCTGAGGCACCTGATAACTATATATGTTTGAAAATTAGAGAGTTCTAAGAAGAGCAATAACAATAATTAAGGCAATGGAAGAATTGATTTATGAGGACAGATTAAAGGAGCTAAATATGAATAGCCTGGTTAAGTGACAACTAGAGGGGTACATAATAGGAATCTCCAAGGAAAGAGAATAATTATTTAGCCAGGTACAAGGGGGTATAACTAGGAGTAATGAGATAAAATTAAGAATGGGAAAATTTAAGCTGAATTTCCAGAAAAACTCCCTGACGGTGTAATTTATTAGCTCATGGAATAAATTCCCTATGGAAATGCTATAGCTAGGGAAACTTAATAATAGAACTGGACAAAATACCAAAAATAATATAGATGATAATCCAGTACTTGAAAGAAGGTGGTTACGTGCTATGCTTTCCTTGTTTACAATATCTTCTCATATTTTTCTCTAATAGTCTTTTATATAGAGTGATTGTTACCCAAAGAAGTATTTAGGCAATTAGCTAAGTCTAAAAGGAAATACGTCCTTTAGGTGAGGGAAGCTAAAATTACTTCAGTTTTCATATATTCTGCAGTAATAATTTTTTACTACTTTGTTTCAGCAGAGCTGATCTTGAAGTAAACTGGACAAATGTATTACTATTTCTAAAAAACAAAATAAAACAAAACGATCCTCAACTACCATCCCACACAGTCTACTCTGATTCTCTGTGTGTGACATGAAACCCATATTTTCATAGACATGTTTTATATAAACTATGTATTGCCATAATAGAAATCAAAAAACTTTATTCCAGCTTTTCTAAATGTAGCTCTATGGTCAATTACTTCACATCAATACCAAGATCAAATAGACATATACTAACAAGCAGTTTGCTTAATAATAGTCACCACACTAATTAACCCATCCAGAACATTCTTAATCAGATGCTATTTGAAATGTACAGTGAAGAGAAGGCTGGCAATAAACGGTTCTATGCTAAAAAAGCAAATAATACCTTACTGATGGGGTGATACTGGCTTTTTTATAGAACCGGACAGAATGTTCACACTATCCTGGTGTGAACTCAGTGAAGTAACTATGCAAATAGGCACATGACCGAACACCTCCTTCCTCCTCCCCAGCTTCAACTCTGGGAGAGGTGCTAATGAGAAGAGGAAAGGTACAGAGGTAAGGAGTGAAGGAGAGAAAAGAAAGAATACCAGTGAGCTGCCTTCTAGAGGACATGGCAGCCTTGCCGTTTAACCATCCCCTCAATTTTTCTTAAAGAAATGCTACTACCCACCTTACTCACAGAATGTCCTTCCTGTTTCTGAATCTCTCAGAAGCCCTATTCAAACATGTTTTCACTCTTAGAAAGATTCTGGTTACTGCAGTCGTTTCCAATCTGTTATCAGCCTTGGGACCCCACTCCCAACTTTTTTCCAACCAATAGCCAATCTTTGAAACAAAAGTAGAACCTTCCCTCTGCCTCCTCTCCTTCTTTCCCACCTCTGTCCCCCAGGGTGGGTCCAGAGGCATTGCCACAAAACCCCAGTACTATGTTGAGGGATGTTTAAAGACACAGCTGGAGTAAGTACTTTCCAGACCTAAATCTGATTGCTTCCCTGCACTACCCACATCCAAACACACAAACGTAGAGCTGGACCTGTAGGAATGGCCAAATGCCTTATTTGGATTAGTCCGAAAATACCAGATTTGGGCGGAGCTTAAACCGATGCTAAGATTGAGGGTAAGCAAAGGAAATGCTCTAGGCTCCTTAGCTGATTTCTGCTGAAGTTGAGGAGCCAGCATATGTTTAGCTGACCAACAGAGGTAGTCAGGAGGAAGGTGATAAGATAAAGCAAGTCACATCGACTTAGGACATTGAGACTGATTCATGTGTTGTTGAAGAGAATGCTGTGGCTAAAATGTATGTCATGTGGAATACGTTGCCTACAAACATCTTTTTGAGAGATTTCAATGAAAAGTACTTCATATGGTAAGTTCAACCTATAGAATCTCATAAATAAGTACCCACAGATAAGAGTCCTCAGGACATGATTAAGTCATGCTTCTCAAAGCAGATCTGGAAGATAGCGTGTGAGAAAAAGTGATGCAAATGAGTGGATGATTAAGGAGACAGAGAGAGGGCATAATTCATCAACGATTATTTCAAATATGAGCCAATGAGAAAAGAGGAGAGTTTTAGCAACTGGAATATGGAAACTGGCCTCCCTGTGGGGCAGGCACGGAGAGAGGGGGCTGAGGGAGCTCAGCGTGTGCACATGTAGCTCAGGTGTTGGGGAGGGAGAACAGTACGGCCATCCCTTCAGGCTGAAGTCTCACAAGGTGTGTTCTGTTTATCACGAAACAGAATGTGTAGGTATTGCCCTAGAGAAGGTTTTGTGGTGTAGGTATTGCCCTAGAGAAGGTTTTGTGAGAGATCAAGTTTTGGAAATGCTGGGTTAAAGTTAAACATTTCTTCACAGCAGAACTTCCCAAAGCACGTGCTAGTATGTTCAGTAAATATGTTCATTCATTCATTCTTTTGTTCATTCAATAAATATTTATTTAATACCTATTGTGTGATAGAGACATTGTGTTTATTGTTTCCCAAACTTAGCACTTAATGAAACAAGGACCAATCCCCCGAAGTCCTCACCACCACCCCCACACACACGCATACACACAAAGAGGCACCTTAAGAATTAATATTCGACAAAGGATACCCTGGGAAATACTACTTTAGACCCTAGGAGGTGCACAGCCTGAGTCAAAAAGCATGGGCAACCAGAAAGGTGATGGCATATTTTATATAGTAGGGATGGCAGAGGAGTGGGAAAATGCATTTCCTCTCCAAATGATGAAACTCAGCCCAAAAGGCCATTCACCAAGGCCACACATCAGTAGAGAAAAGGAAGTCTGAAGATATCAGGGAAACCTGTGAAAAAACCTGTGAAAAAAGTAACAGAAAAAAATACAGTTCAAGGCTAATATGGATGACAGCAGAAAAAAATATCATTCGATTTTATCACAGCAATTTCTGTGGATTCTGGGACAGAAACCATGTTGAGAGTTGAAGAGAAGGGAAATAGGAATCAAAGATAAATAATTTTTCCAAAACCAACTGGGAAGACGCATCCAGGCAGTTCAGTGATCTAAGTTCTTGGGTGATTTATAACAAAAACTATTCACTGTTTCCAAACAATGTGTTGGAAATTAATTACAAAATTAACATTTTTAGAATTTTAGCCACATAAGCAAATATCAAAGATAATCAAAAAATCATGTTGCCCACATGTATCCAATATATCACTTATATGGTAAGCAGATTTATATAAACCTATAAAGTATAAAAGTAAAGATCTTAATCTAGCATTCTCATGTGCACGCATACACCCCCTATACTTCTTGCCACATTGTCTTCACTAAATAAAGGAATCACAAACAAGGAAGTCTATCATAATTAAAACTGGATGTCTGAAGACCACAAGGTTGAACAGAAAGACAGACTTATGCTTGGTGGTTGGCTGTAGGGATGGCTGCTCCTCTTTACTGGAGATGGCTATGGGCTAATATTCAAAAAATAGATGGCACATGTCTACGAAGGCTGTTTCAACAAGAAACTCTGGCAGAACATTATTTGAACAAATTTGAATCACAGATGAGTCAATCACCATCCACATGCACATAGCACAAATGCTCTGGGGGAACAGCCATCCAACAACACCGCGGCTGTTGAGGCCATGTCATTGAAATGCTCGAGTTTCGTGCCTGAACCAAATTTCAACTCCCATGGTGCAAATTTTCAAAGCCAACATGCAACATTGACAGCAGTCCGAGAGAGGATACTGAGCAAGGGTGTCTTGCTTTGACTACGAAGAATCTGTTTTGTGACAAGATAGGAAAACAGGATCCATAGAAACTAGCCTCAGTTAAAATTAACAAGCAAACCCTACTTGTTAGCCTGAGAAAGGCATGCTGAAACTGAAAGCATATTTATGGCTATCAGACTGGCCTCATTATCCATGTATGGTCCCAGGGATGACACACTTAGTCAAGACAGCATCTTCTCTTGAAGGCTGCCAAAGAGAGAAGCTTCAGCTTCCTCTCTTCTGTTTAAGGTCCATCATTTTCTGATGTCTGTCCTTTAAATAGCTGGGATATATGACTGTCATAAGGAAAAGATGGTTCTGTTCCCATGAGTCTGTTTATTTATATTTTTTTCCACCAGCATTTCTAAGAATCATTTCTGAAAATCTAACACTCTCCATATACCTTATTTATACCATTTATTTACAATACATGGCTTCTTCTGGCAACACAGTTTATGT
Organism: Grampus griseus; assembly: GCF_964374135.1. Classification (NCBI taxonomy): domain Eukaryota; kingdom Metazoa; phylum Chordata; class Mammalia; order Artiodactyla; family Delphinidae; genus Grampus; species Grampus griseus. The sequence continues at coordinate 85,745,244 of NC_139001.1, read as the reverse complement.
AATTAGTATTATCTAACTTAAATAATCATGCCTCAATTCCTCATTCTCTTTTTAAAAAAATTTTTATTGGCGTATAGTTGATTTACAATGTTGTATTAGTTTCAGGTGTACAGTACAGTGAATCAGTTACACATAAACATATACCCACTCTTTTATTAGATCCTTTTCCCATATAGGTCATAACAGAGTATTGAGTAGAGTTCCCTGTGCTATACAGTAGGTCCTTATTCGTTATCTCTTTTGTATATAGTAGTGTGTATATGTCAATCTCTCTTAATTCTAAAGTGTTTTAGATTGTACACACTGCTAATTTAACTGCCTACTAGTATGAGCAGTTTGTCTTATGCAATTTTATAAAATCCCTTGATGATATACTGCTCCCATACAGAAAACTTAAGGTCCTTAACAATGTATGAGACTAGGAAAAGCTACCTTGCATGTTGCCACAGCCCATGTTTATCAAACCCAGAGCCATCCTTGTGAACAGATGCATGCACACTTCTCATGATTCGCATTCCTCCCCCGAAAAGAGCTAAGCACCACAAAACCCTCTATTTTACACAAGGTTTACTGTAGTAATTGAACACAGTCAGCAAAGTTGCAGGCTAAACTGCGAACAGTGAATCTTTATCTTCCTACCTCCCCTGTAAGCACTCCCCACCAACTGGTTGTTAATTCCCTAAGAGCTTTATGCTCCTTCCCAGTGGCCCAGGGCCCCCATCCCTGCCACGCTCACCACCATGCATCCCCTTGCATCTACCTTGAATCATGCCCTGTTCTTCCCTGTTGGCCTTGTTGGAAACTAATCTTAAATTCCCACAATGTACTAGTCATCTTCCATGCTCAATATGTGCCACTTTTCAAAAGCACAATACCTTAATTCAAGGAAACTAATCACAAATGGGATAATTGCACAGTAAGCCTATGAGATTCTTTTGGGAGGACAGGTGGAGAGAAATCTCTGTGAAGCACCTTAAAGTAAGTCCACTCAGGCAATGGGCATGTTGAAGAGGGGAGAACCCAGGCTGTAGTATTGGTACCCAGTATTGCATCGGTACTTCCTGTATTTGTGAATTTATTCAAATCACTTAATTTCTCTGAACCTCAGTTTTCTGATCTATGAAATGGGATAATATCTGTTTTTCCAAATTTCTTGAGAGGATTAAAAGAGAGTTGGTAATGATGTGTAGATGAGCTGAGGAAATCAAAGTAAACTTCCCATTTCCTTGCTTCTTTATGTAACATCCACACTTATGGAGTTATTTCTAAGGCCATCTTGGGTAACACTGGATTTCCTAGTTTGTAAATGCGTCACTGTCTTGACTCAGTCAACAAATACTCATTCAACAAATATCTAAGCTCCTTCTACGAGCAAGAGGTTGTGTCTTTTTTTTTTTTTTTTTTTTTTTTGCGGTACACGGGCCTCTCACTGCTGTGGCCTCTCCGCTGCAGAGCACAGGCTCCGGATGCACAGGCTCAGAGGCTATGGCTCACGGGCCCAGCCGCTCCGCGGCATGTGGGATCTTCCCAGACCAGGGCACGAACCCGTGTCCGCTGCATCGGCAGGCGGACTCTCAACCACTGCACCACCAGGGAAGCCCAAGGTTGTGTCTATTTTTACAAAAATGTTAGAGCATATGTAGTGACATTTCATACGTACTTATTTTGGTCTCTTACCCCCAGAAATCGTAAGCTATCCATATTACCTTTAAACTAAACTGTATTTACTGATTCCATTACTACAATGATCTAACTTTTCCATTTAAACTTAATAATTTGCTCATCATTTGTTTCATTAATAACTCAGAAGTGAAGTTTTAAAAGCTTCTATTCATTCACCCTGCTTAATTTAACAATAGTATACAAAAATGAAAAAAGTTCCCAAATGTGAATCTGAAGTAATTTCTTTCAAGCAAGAGGAAGTGGCTGTTTCACGTGTACATAGACTCAGCAAGCTGCTCGGTATGGATTTACCTCGTTAGCAAGTAAATGTTCACATTACTCTGGGAATCCCATATCTTCTACAGCATCAGTAAAGCACTGAAGGAAACTCTAAAATGATCTCTAATCACATGTCCTATTCCACAATTTTTTTTGGAAGGCATTATTTGGAGGTTGAAAGCAAGATAGTAAAATGTGCTGGTATTGAAGAAAGGATCACTTTCTTCTTTCCAAACAAAAATAGGAATTCCCTTAGGGCAGTGTTTCCAATTGGAGAGTATCCTTTAGAGCATGGTATCATTTTATGGGTGCTATGGGCTGAATTGTGTTCCCTCCAAATTCATATGTTGAAGTCCTAACCCTGAATGTGACTATGTCTGGAGATAGAGTCTTTAGGAGGTAAGTAGGGTTAAATGAGGTCATAAGGATTGGTCCATAATCCGATAGGACTGTGGTCTTACAGGAAGAGGAAGAGATCTCTCTTCCTCTCTCTCTCTTTCTTCCCCCTTTCCTCCCACGGCCACATGTGAGGACACAGCCAGAAGGCAGCCAGCTGCAAGTCAGGAAGAGAGCTCTCCTCAGAATTGACTATACTAGCACCCTGATCTCAGACTTTCAGCCTCCAGAATGGTAAATTCCTGTTGTTTAAACCACCCAGTCTATGGTATTTTGTTATGGCAGCCTGAGATGACGAATACAACTGGATACTGTTGTGGAAAAGAGGGGAAAGAATCAATACCATGATGGGTGAAATTTCCTGAACAGGGTATCAGGAAAATGATAGAGTGGAAGGTACCATATCTATGTTGACAGACAGTGACAACAAGAGAATATTGTACAAGACGAGAGAGCTAACCATCAAAACTGATAAGAGAATTTGGGGGATGAAATGGAGAAAATATGAATTGTGAAACAAAAATGTTCCTTTTTTAACTAAAAATAAAAAGAATAGAGAACTGAGTTTAGGAAAGAATTTTTCTTAAAAATTTGTTCGGTTGTGACATTTAATCTTTTGAAACCTGGGTTTCTTCATATGTTCAATGAGAATGAGACCAGTCCCCTAGACTTCCAATGGAAGTAGGAGGATCAAACTTCTAATCAAATCTACTGATTACCTTATAATTATTAAGAGGCAAAAAGGCACACTGGGTCAAGCAGGGCTCTAGGTATATTGTATTGTTTTAAATTCTGGGCTCTGCCACTTATTAGCTAACCTGGGGAAAGAGTTTTTTCTCTAATTATCAGTTACCCCATCTGTAAAATGGAGCTAATAATAATGCTGCCTTGCAGAGTTATGTTTTCCATGTTGCTTGGCACATAGTAAGAGCTCAGGAAATACTATTATTTTTTATTTTTGATAATAATGGAGAAGGTCAACATTATGCTCTCATGGTTACTAAAGAGATAATCAACATTCTAAAAACTCCAGTCTCTGACTCCACTGGCCCTCTCATAGTTAAGCTACTTTATAAATCAGAGACCCCTGCCTTTTTTTAAGATGTGTTTTTCTTGTTAACTCTCACAAGTTACACTTTAGCCGTCCATTTAAGGCAGGCATTTTAATGTTACCTTACTTTCATTTGTATACTAATCAAAGATTTGTTCTCTGTCTAGAGGCACATTAATTACAAAAAGGCTCAATGTTATAAATCAAACAAATATATTCCTTCCTTTGTATTATTTGTTTCCTGTGGTGCTTTTTTCTACCTTACGCTTTTCCTTGTCTTTCCTTTAATTCCTTCATTTTTCTAACTGAGAGGTTCCATCTTCTCCCTTCTTAAAGCTGTATAAACCAGAAAAGTAAAACCAGGAAATTTAAAACATCAGTTTCCAGGTCTCTGAAGCATGAACAGATGGGCATCAAAAATCCAGTCTTTTATTTTTTCCTTTTTCGTTTTCCTACCCACAACCTGAATAAATCAAAATTACCAGCAAATCCAACTTCCAGCACAAACCCCCTTTTTTTTCCAATGCTACAGCATTAAGTATTGATTCACTTCAAGTTCTGGTTCTACGCTGTCTAATTTTTAAGTCACAGAAACTGTCTTTATTCCAAACTAATATTTTAAGATACAACTTTGTTAACTTTACATTTGAAATAAAGCCTTTAAATGTACAAAGTGAGTGTACAAGCACTTCCACTTTCTTCAGGTTTTCTATACTTTCTAGTATTTCTAAGTTTGGAAGAGATGGGTAAAGTGCTGGGCTATTACTAGAATATAACCAAGGCTTGAAGGTAAAGAAAGACTTACATACTCAGTGAAAATACTGAGTGAAAAAGGTCAGAGAGAAAAACATTTATTCACCGTTCAACCCAAATTGGAATGCCTATTATGGGCCAGGAGAATAGCCAAGATGCCCTCACGAAACACCCAATGGGGTAGGTGCTCCAATCAGGGGAGAATTAGGTATTATGATTATGAGAACCCAGGCCTGGGGAGGGGGGCTAATGTCAAGAAAGGCTCTCCAGAGAAGGTGCTCTTTCGGCTGAGACCTCAGTGATGATTAGAAGGTAGCCAGGTGTGAATGTGAGAGGTGGACTGTGTTAAGAACAACAGCATGTGCAAAGGACCTGGTGAGAAAACATGGTTCAGGGGTAAAAGCAAAATATGGCAAGAGCACTGAGTGAGTGTGGATAGCAATGAAGGTAAGGGAGGGGGAGGTCAAAAATGAGGCTCGAGAAATAACCAGGGGGAGGACTTTCTGCCCTTAATAATATAAGTAAGAGGTTTATAGCCATTTGAGGAATTTCTAATCAGATTGGGTCTGAATAAAAATGCTGCATGCGGTATGAAGAACAGACTGGGGAAAACATGGAAGAGTAAACATCAATTTTAAATCCCTCTGCCTTTTGAAGCTCTACTGAAATAATGGTATGGGAATTTTTATAAGGCATGGACTCTCAGGGACAACAAGAATAATTGAGTAAGATGACAACAGAAAAGAAATGTCAACTGGATTTCAAGAGATGGAAAGCAGATGGATGAGTGGTGTTGGAGCAGAGAGAAGGAGGCAGAATGCTTCTGTAAGTGTAGGTGATTCTGCTTGTGTACGTGGTGTTAGCAAAGAGACAGCAGCTCATTTGCTCCAGAGGAACTCCGGAAGGCTCAGGAACTGGACACACCAAGTGCCTCTGGAGGTGCAATTGCAGAGCAGAGCTGAAAACAGAACTGGTAGCAATTCTATAGAAAGTAAACACAAGCCCTCTGGTAACCTCCTCAAGCCCATGCAGCCAAGCAGCTACCGTCCTTCTCCCCTGACCTCCCTCCTCAGCAGCAGAAAGGCTTCCTCACTGGATGATCTGGACCACAGAGACCAGGCAAGGCTAAAGGCAAGGGTGAGGGAAATTAAATGAAAGGATGTCTATTTATTAATGATGCTTCTCCAGCACCCCTCCTCCATCTGGCTCCCAGACAGCTGGAGATTTTCCTTCCAGGACATTATAGGAGCTTTTCTCTGGAAACTAACTGGGCTTGACCTAGCAACGCTGACATGTGGAGATGCCACAATGAAACAAATGAATTCCTATGAGAAAGGTCACTGGTCAACAAGCCCTGTCTCTGAAATTCTAATCATCTTTTAAGGTCTCACCTCAAATATGAATGGAGAGACAGTCACCATCAGATATTTGAGGAAAATTTTAACATCAAGTTAATACGATGAATCAAACAAATACAAAAGGGGAACTTAGAGGAAACTGAGACAACATGGAGAGTAGAAGAAAACTTAAAAAATAATCCTATGATATCCATAGTGATAAAATAAGCTTTTGCATTCATGATGGGAGAAACTGGATGTGATTAGAAAGGAAATTCAAGAACAAGAAAGAATGCTTACATATAAAAATATCATAACTGAAAAAAAATCAATAGAAGAGTTAGAAGATAAAGTTGAGAAAATCTTACAGAAAGCAAAATAAAAACAAAGAAGAAAATAGGAAAAGAGATAACAAAATAAGGTCAATCTAAGGTTCAGTAATGACTAATAGGAGTTGAAGAACATAATATTGAGAAAATCATGGGTGAGAACATCAAAGAAAAAATATAAGAAAATTCTTTGTAGTGAAGGAAATATATACCCAGCATAAGAAAAGAACAAAAATCCAATTATGGAATTTCAGAAGACAGGAGTTTCAGAAGACAGGAGTAAAAAAGAAAATCTAATACCTTTTGGGAGAGTGAACACGACGAGTCACAGGCAAGTTATCAGAAATAGAAATCAGACTTCTCAACAGGAAGTTCAAAAAGTAGAAAACAATGGAGCATTACCTCAAACTTCTGAGAAAAATGAGTTCCAATGAGAGCTCAAAACTCAGTCAAGTATTAAGTAAATGTGAGGAAGGACAAAGCCATTTTCAGACAAGCAAGGTCTTAAGAAATTTTAGCTCCCTACATTTCTTGAGGAGATACCGGTGGATGTACCCCGCTAAAATGATAAAGTAAAAAAAGAGAAAGATGTGGGATCCAGGAAATAGTTGACTCAAGGGTCCAGAGAGCAACATAAAATGAACAGGAGCAGGAGAATCTAGGCCTCCAGGATGGAGATGTCCAAGGAAAAAAATGGAAATGATAGATTTCCTGATGTGTCTGACCATATTAAAAAGATGAGTTAGTGATGGTGGCAGAGCTAGGAATGGGTTTGTGATAGTGACACAGAAACCAAGCAAATAAAGCTAAAGCAATATTTACCTCCAGGAAAAAATGAAGAGTTGCTCAGGGAAGGAAGTCTTATCATAGAAAACAATGATGCTCAGCAGGGAACAGTTTCACATAGAAATAATGCCATAAACACAGAGTATTTAATTAACCAAAAATTGAGATACAGCTATATTGGAAGGCTACGGAAAGGGAAAAATATGTGAGTGCCTGCATGTGCCTGCTCATACAGTACGAGGGCTAACTAAATCACCATTTCTACTGTAGGAAGTCAACAGATAATATCTCATATTAAAAAAAATCAAGAAATAGCAAGATAAACAAAAGTTTTGTTAAGTGGTAGCTTGGACAGGGGGGCAGTTTGGGGTGGGATGGACTGGGTAAAGGAATTTTGCTTTGTCTTACAGATCCTTTTTGCACCCTCTGATCTTTTAAAACCAAATATATGCATTACCTTGCGAATCCATGACTTAATTAATAATCTCTAGAAATTTCTTACCAAAATCTCTTTGACTATTGCTTCTAGCATTTTCTCTAATTTTCCTTCTGAAACTTCTATGAGACATATGTTGAATTCTTATCTTTTTATTCCTTAAGATCTAGCTTCTAGGTCACTAATTCTCTCTTTACACATGTCTAATACTTACACTCAGTGGTTAATTTCAATGAATGTATAAAATTTCTACTTAGTTCTTCTCAAAATATGCACTAAGATTTTACAGTGCCTTTTATTTCTCATACTTGCAATTTATTTTTTATGCTATTAACTGTTGTAAAAACCTACTTTATCTTCTCTATCCAGAAGTTCTAGTATCTGAACTTATTAAGGGTCTAATCCTACAGTAAGTTGTTCGAGCCAGTTTATCACTTGCTACGCTAGGATGGATATTCAACAGGAAACACCAGAAAGCTACAGGCTCCCCAAAATGAAGCAATGGAGAAAGGTTTGTACCCAAGTTTTACTCTTCCTTTAAAAAAAACTCACCATTTTTCTAAATTCTAATATGTTTCCTTCGGCAGTCAGCAGGTATTTATAGAGCACCCACTCAAACTCAAAATTCTGCTGTTATAGGAAAAAGAATTAGAAGAAAAATCAGACATTTTAACATATGGTTGGATTTCCCTCTTCTAAGCTTTTTAAAGAAATAGTATGTTGGTTGTTTAAAGATCACAACAATCCATGGTCATCTTTCAGGACATGCTGAACATTATTTTGAGGTTTAACATTATTGGCAGAAGAGTTTTCTACTTTCCACCTTGAAATATCCTTTTTTGAACAGTGGGCATATATTTGCAGTAGAGACTCATCCATTCACAGTTTGTGCTAACATTATTGTGAATCATAACCACAGAGATGTACAAACATCTCCTTAAATACTGAAGTGGATATAAATGGAAGTGGTATACCTTTAAGGACATAATAAATGTCCTAGAAAAAGTAACTATGCAGTGAAATTCTCCTATAAAACAAAAAAATTCTTATAATCTTAAAAATGTAATTCTATAATTTAGCTGTACTGAGAGTCTGCATCTTATTGGCCTGGGCTATTTTAGAGTACTGCATATCTTACCTGAATTGTCAATACATGCCCTACTTTATACCCATTTAACACTTCAATAATATATGCCAGGGCATAACTGACTTCTAAGTTATTCTAGAACTGCATGTTATTTTGGGAGTACAGATAGCAAATGGCCAGATGGCCCTACAGTAAACTGCCGAAGGCCATTTAAAACTAATCCATGTGTAGATGTATTCCAACAGAGAATTATGGACAGCAACCAGTGAGATACCGAAGTTCTACTACAATATTATCTTTGTTAAGCCAGAAATAACATTCCGATTTTATAGAACTGGAGTTAAAACAAACATTATTCTTTACTTTCCTGTAGTAAATAAACGAGCAAAATCAACTCTATTGCCTCGCAGGCTTACGGTAGATGCTCAATATAGACTTGCTGAATGAATGAATGCCTTGGTACAAGGAAGTGGAATAGGTTATGTATACGCTATTCTATGCTTTTCTGGATCCTGATTGTTTCTGTATACTGATGTGTGGTTTGGGAGTTTGCATATGTTTTATTTAGGTAGTTTGCATATACAAAGTAGAAAGAGGTAAGGCTGTTTGAAGGGTAATTATTTCTTGATGGAAGAATATAAAAAGTATAAACAGCTCAGCTATCGCTTAAGCAAACTCGGCTCTTCATTCCTGATCTACAATGCAAATAGTATACAAAATAAGGTTTCATTAAACAGTGACTGTCACATCAACAGGAAGGAGAATGAAGACCTGCTATGCAGGATTATTAGATATATTGAATTTGTTGTCACCAAGATCAACAAAATCCTGCTTCTAAAGACTACACACTGTGACATAGAAATAACTTTGCAATACACTCCTTTGATTTTTTTCCATTTTATTGTAATGGGGTTATACCTCTAGAAGAAATGAATGCCAATTTATTGATGGCTTGGGCCACTATTTAAAAAGTAATATACAGGACATCCCTGGTGGTGCAGTGGGGATTTCCCTGGTGGCGCAGTGGTTAAGAATCCACCTGCTAATGCAGGGGACACGGGCTTGAGCCCTGGTCTGGGAAGATCCCACATGCTGCAGAGCAACTAAGCCCGTGCGCCACAACTACTGAGCCTGCGCTCTAGAGCCCGCGAGCCACAACTACTGAAGCCCAGGTGCCCTAGAGCCCGTGCTCTGCAATAAGAGAAGCCACCGCAATGAGAAGCCCGTGCACCGCAACGAAGAGTAGCCCCCTCTCACCGCAACTAGAGAAAGCCCGTGCGCAGCAATGAAGACCCAACGCAGCCAAAAATAAATATATTAATTAAAAAAATAAAAAGTAATGTACTAATCAGAAAACATCTGTGATAACTCACAATCCTTTCTGAAAAAAATTAGAAACTTTCTATCACATGATATCTCCACAGCACAACTCTACAGCGTACGGCGTGGAGTGTGACTTTTCCTAACACCTTGGCATTTCAGCTGAGGTCCTAACGCCGAGGACTAATACCTACAAATGCTAAACAGAGGTGCTGCCACATTTCTGCAGGACTTGCTAAAGGTAGAAATATTGGCCCCGTACTCTTCTCGATCACTGTCTAACAGCCTAAGTAAGAGGAGATTCACAGGAGTAGGTGTGCTCCATGAAAACCTCTCATAGAGACTGGGGTTGGTTGGCAGAAGGGGAGGCCGGCACCTCTTTCCCCAAAGTGAATGACTGCCAAGCTGCCAGAACCCAAAAGCCTACCTCCTCTTGCCCCTAAAACAGAGTTCTTGGGAGAACCTAATGCATATGATCCCCCCACCCCCCGCCCCCGCCAAATATGGGACATAGATCCTGATGAGAGTCAGGACTTCGAGATTTTGAAGGTAGGAGGCTGTCAGAAGTTGTCCACATGGCAGGGCAAGAAGAAAGGGCAGCAATGGAAGCAGCCTCCAGTTTGTACCATTTGGAAGGGAAAGGGTACCTAATTTTGTTTTTCCCTGTGGTCCCGGTGGAGGGGAGTCATGTGCCATATTGAAAGGACTACGCTCAGGAAGGCTGCCTTCAGGGCAAGGAACATACTCCTGGGGTCAGAGCGGAGAGAAGGAAGTGACTAGAGAGAATCCAGAGAGGGTTTCCTGTACAACAGGGAACACCTGTGGGTGAGATCTCCCCAGGAGTGTCTCAAAAGAACACATCTACGTGCCACACAAAAGTGCTGGCATCTGGCTACTGCCTGACAGAAGGCATTTGACACTCCAAAGAGACCCTCAAACTGCAGCAGCTATGTAAGAAGACTTCCTCTCTTTTTTTTTTTTTGCAGTACGCGGGGCCTCTCACTGTTGTGGCCTCTCCCGTTGCAGAGCACAGGCTCTGGACGCGCAGGCTCAGCGGCCATGGCTCATGGGCCCAGCCGCTCCTCGGCATGTGGGATCTTCCCGGACCGGGCACAAACCCGTGTCCCCTGCATCGGCAGGTGGACCCTCAACTACTGCGCCACCAGGGAAGCCCAGCCTTCCTCTCTTTTCCTCCAGTCCCGACCCTGATGCAGGAGCTTAAAGGGGAGGGTAGGAGGCATGAAAGGAAGTGTATTTAATTGGCTTATTAGACTTGATACCCATAATGAGGGAACAGCGTTATGTCCTCTTCTGCCACTGCCTTCAAACACATCCTCACATCTCCTACTTCTTCCTGTTGGTAACAACTTCGGCAGATACCTTGGCTTTCTGGCTTGTGATTATTATCTTCTGGTACTGTTTGCATTTTTTTTTCTCCCTCCCATGTTATAATCTAGGAATAGGAAAGGCCTTTTTAAACATGGCACTAAAGGTATAAATCACAAAAGAATAGATTCGTTTGTGCAAAACTAAATACTTTAATATAACAAAAGCTTCATAAATTCAATTGAAAAGCAAGTGAAAGGAATATCTGACACATATGCAACTCATAGAAATCAGTGCAGCTAGCTGTCCAGCAATCCCACGTTAAATTAGCTCTGCTATTGTGTGACCTGTTAGCTGTATGACTTTGGGCGATTCACTTAGTATCTCTGAGCTTCAGTTTCCTCATCTATGAAAGGAGATTAATACCATTACCTTTATCAGTGGGTTCTAGGGAGGATTAAATAATCTGATTGATGTAAAGCACTTAGCACAGTGTCAGACAAATAGTATGTATTCAAAGAAACGTCAGCTTTGTAGCCTCATGACCATCATCAAATCTCCAAGTGGCAAGTTACAGGTAGTAAAAATTAATTTATAAGCATTCTTCCTCTCTTGTTTTTGCCTGTATCGCCATAGTTTTCCACATTGAGCATCTGTTACTTTGGTAGGAAAAATACACAAACTATTTCAGTTAAAAAATGAGAATAAAGGCATTTGTGAGTCTCTGCCAACTTTACAAAGTAGGGAAAGCTACGTGTTTCTCACTCGGGCTACAGTGGATCATCCTGGCTAGTTTGTTATATGTAATGTCACTCAGAGTTATCGAATAGGCAAAATGGTTCTCTTCCAACATAGGCAAGAACCATCTGGTCATTCATTGACAGAAATAAATATCTGAACACGAATTATACTTCCACTGGTCAGTATATACACACACAAGACATGTGAAAGGCATAAAAGCTTTCAAAAACATTCACAAGAATAGAATGAAACATTTTGTATCACGGCTTTATGCCATGTTGTCACGTCAGGTTGTACTTGTTTACCACATCACTTCATTTACTCTAGTAAAAAATTACTCCCAGGACTCAGTTTCCTTTACTGGCATTCCCATTCATTCTGGGCACAATTTTATAAAAATGAGGCGAATGGAAAGATACTGATGTCATTGTAAGATGAAGCAAAACCACATGAGAGGCCCTGGCTCTGGTGCTCATTTAGGTCCCATCGAAGTAAGAGGGAAGAAGTTCTGGGATGTATGTGTCACAGTATTGGAAATGGCTGCCCTCCACAAACAAGCCCAATTTACAAGAGAAGAACATATAAGGTAGAAGGGCGTTTCAATTTTTAAACTACATTACAAAGCACACATTTGCTTCTAAACTTTAAAGCAGTGCTGCATCGCATTTGGATAGAGTTATAGCATTGCTTTAAACACACACGCACACCCAGACACACATACACCATGGAGGTAATCCAGTTCCTCCTGCAGCACAGATGTGCACAAGAATGCTCTAAGTGATTAAGATAGGGCTTTAAAGTTAGTTAATTAGAAACATATCTCTTTCTGTGATCAACATTGATACTAGCTCTGAGTTCTGATTGGTGGAAATGTAAGTTTAAATTTAGATTTAAAATTTAAAATGCATGGATAACCCTTGGACCTGCTTTTGTGGTGAACTGTCTTAGAATGAGGGCCTTTAATATCTAAATGCCTTCCATCAAGGCTAACTGTTTAAAAAAGAGAATTCTGCTCATCTGATATTATTAAACTGAGCTTCTCATAAATAGCATGTTTTTTTTTTTCTTGGAAGGAAGGATAGCAAAAGTCAGGAGTGTAATATTTTAAATCCTATCTTGACAGAAAGAAATTGCTATCAATGTAACAAAACCCACATCACTCTACTCTGATTATTGGGATGACCCTTCTTAAAAAAAGCCATAGGGTCACTGAGAGAATAAAATACAATAATCAATGGTAAAAGGTTCAGCTTAGTGCTTGGCACAAGTAGTTGCTTAATAAAGTTTCCGTTTTGCAGAAATGAAGGTAATTGCTAGAGAAAGTGAACCTAGAGAGTTACAATAAATACGTGCTTATTTTTAAGTTCAAGTTTTATTTTCTACCAGGCTTAAGTATCAACCTCTGAATGTCCGGGTTATACTGGAAAAAACATTTCTGCAATTGGAAATTTTAATGTTACAGTTGCATGGAAAGTCCCAAAGGTCAAATGAAGCTGCTTCCCATTTGCCTCACATCCCCTGACCCAAGCCACATGCACAGAGGACACAGGTCACTCCCAGTCTCCTGGGGCCATATTGACAAGAACGTGTCCCCATGGATTAGCAGAGCAATCCAACTTCCCCAGTTTACTAAAGAATGCATCAGCTTAGGTCATCTTCTAACAAACATGTGTTACTCTTCTAGTGGATGTTCTCATTGAAAGAGATACACTTGATCATTTCTGCCTGCTAGTATTAAAGAAGCTGCTGGTGTTGATGGCACAGGCACTTAGATGAAAAACTATAGACCTTCCAAATTCTTTTATTTATATATTGTGCACAATTCCAGAGAGGGTGATAACAATGCCAATTAAATTCTCCTCTCACTGAAGTATCATATATGTCCTAGAACAGGGCTGAGAGTGGGGTAGGGTGTGTGTGTTAAACTTCTTCAGTAGGAGGGGGAGTTTAGCAAGGCACCTTTAGAAGCAAATTGTCTCCGCCTCAAATTTCAGGGTCATCACCTAATAGGTAAGTAACCCATGGTCAATAAAATAACCTAATTGAGCCATTGGCTTTTCACTTATTAAATGGGAACAAGCTCCTATAGTTGTCTTAAGGATCAGATGAAATGGTATATGTGCAACTGATGTATAGTAGAGACTATTTATACCAATAAATCCATTTTGCTCTCAGATGACAGGCTCTAGAAAGAAACCACACCTGCTTAGCCTGACAAGCTAGCTGCTGATGTTCTGGGTGTCATTATTAGAGCAAATCTCCCAGAAAAATTCTAGAACTGGTTGATGAATTCAGATATTTCCTTACATTTATTTTTATATCTGTTTTAAATAGCTCCCATTGAGTTCCACACTTTGCACGCGTGGCTATCAATGGCATTAGTGGTCTAAAAGCGTCCCAGGCACCTGAATAGTGAGAAGGGCAAACTATTATGACAAAAACAACCTGCCATCCCTTGTCACCTCATCTGATTTTTCCATTATTTCTGATTGATGCAGCTGCACAAAGCACTCAAAGAAAACCACGAGATACAGGAAAAAGATGTTGAGGAATACATTTCAAGCTGGGTGTTAAGTGCAGATATGAGAAACTTGTTATTAAAAACACAGAAGCAAAGCTCAGGGAGGTGGGAGGAATGAACAGGAAAGAATCCCATATCTAGACACTAATATCCAAGGTTTCACTCTTAAGAATGTTTTCCCTTCTTCCACTTCCTCTTAGTCAAAATATTAAGTAGTCATAAGTTATACTCAAATACTGAATAGTTTTCCAATAGGCAAGCAGATATTAACTTCCTAGTGTGTTAATGTCCATGATTTACTAAGGGCTATTTTTGCCATACCTCACAGAAAGTAAAAGAAAAATGTTGGAAACATTGTTCCTTTGGACATAATTTGTGGTGATTCTTTTTATTTTTCTTTAATGGTAGGTTACATAGGTAAACTACAAAAGCAACTACATATTATTGTGGGATAATATTCTGAATATTCTCTGTAAAAGTATAATACATGCATTAGTTTTTCAAAACCACAGTTAGGATTATCAAGGATTATGAGAATGAACTGGGTTGAAAAGCTGTCTAGAGTAGACTTTGGAGTGGGTTCACAGAAATAGGTATCCTATACAACAATAAAATCCACCATGATGCCTTTTCTAGAGAACTTATCTACAACTAGCAAAACTTGACAGGACAATTTCTTTTAAGTGTAAATCATGGGAAAGAGTCTGAATAATTTGCAAGACAAAAATAATGTGTCACACATCTCCAAATCACCAATTATTAACCTGGTGGCCCTGAATGGGCTTCAGGGAGTCCTTGAACGCCCTGTAATTATATGGAAGATTGTGTGTGTGTATGTGTAGTTATTTACATTTTTCTAAGGAAAGAGCCCATAAATTTCATCTGACTTCTAAAAGGATTTATGACACCCCCATAAGGTTGAGAAGAATTTATTCATTCCATAAATATATTTTATATGACTACTCTTCGTTAGGCACTATGCTAAGCTTGGGAGCACATAGAAGACACAGTGCTTGACCTCTGCATTTTAGAGTCTAGCAGTTGATTTGAATATGGGACGTGGGATGGAATCATTAATCTTAAAACCCCACTAATTACCCTTCTCTCCTAATCCAACCCCAACCCATCTAATCTTCTCCAGATCTCACAACCTCCTTGAGACAAAGTCTCCTTTATATAATGCATAGTTTTTTAAATTGAAGAGTAGTTGCTTTACAATATTATATTAGTTTCAAGTGTATAACATAGTGCTTGAATATTTTTTACAGATTACACTCCATTAACAATTATTATAGGGTTTCCCTGGTGGTGCAGTGGTTGAGAGTCCGCCTGCTGATGCGGGGGACATGGGTTCGTGACCCGGTCCGGGAGGATCCCACGTGCCGCAGAGCGGCGGGGCCCGTGAGCCATGGCCGCTGAGCCTGCGCGTCCGGAGCCTGTGCTCCGCAACGGGAGAGGCCACAACAGTGAGAGGCCCGCGTACCGCAAAAAAAAAAAAAAAAAAAAAAAAAAAAAAATTATAATAACTATAATTCCCTGTGCTGTACAATATATCCTTGTTGTTTACCTATTTTATACATAGTAGTTTGTGTTTCTTAATCCCTTACCCCTATCTTGCCCCTCCCTGCATTGGTATAACATTTATTTGTAGACTTTTTTTGATGACAGTCATTCTGACAGGTGTGAGGTGATATCTGGTTGTTTTGATCTGCATTTCTCTAATAATCAGCAATGTTGAGCATCTTTTCATGTGTCCGTTGGCCATCTGTATTCAGTCTTGGTGTGTTGTATGTTTCTAGATATTTGTCCATTTCTTCTTGGTTGTCCAATTTGTTGGCATGTAACTGTTCAGAGTATTCTTTTTCATTTCTTATTTTGTTTATTTGGGTTCTCTCTCTTTTCTTCTTGGTGAGCCTGGCTAAAGGTTTATCAAATTTGTTTATCTTTTCAAAAAACCA
Organism: Grampus griseus; assembly: GCF_964374135.1. Classification (NCBI taxonomy): domain Eukaryota; kingdom Metazoa; phylum Chordata; class Mammalia; order Artiodactyla; family Delphinidae; genus Grampus; species Grampus griseus. Next base: position 85,729,262 of record NC_139001.1, on the reverse strand, counting down.
GCTCTTGGTTTCATTGATCTTTTCTATTGTGTTTTTGGTCTCTATTTTAGTTATTTGCTCTCTGATCTTTATTATTTCCTTTCTTCTGTTGACTTTGGGCTTTGCTCTTTTCTTTAGTAGTAGGCTAGTGTTCCTTTCTTTTTTAGTTTTTGTGTATCTATTGTAGGTTTTTTCTGTGGTTATCATAGGGTTCATATATGTTGACCTATAATTATATCTACTTGTTTTAAACTGGTAGTCATTTAAGTTCATATACATTCTAAAAGATCTACATTTTTTACTCCCTTTTTCCACACTGTGCTCTTGATGTCACATTTTACATTTTCATGTTTATCCCTTAACTGTTTATTGTAGTTATAGTTGCTTTTATAATTTTTTGTCTTTTCATCTTCGTACTGGCTTATTTAAGTGGTTGATCCTCAGTTCTTACTATATATTTGCCTTTTCTGATGGGATTTTCCTTTCCTATAATACTTCTTTTCCACTTAGAGAAGACCCTTTAACATTTCTTTTAGGGTAGGTTTAGTGAGGAACTCTTAATTTTTGCTTGTCTGAGAAGTTCTTTATCTCTCCTTCAGTTTTAAATAATAATCTTTCCGGGTAGAATATAGTAGGTTGCAGGTTTTCCCCTTTCAGCACTTTGAAAATATCATGCCACTCCCTTCTGGTCTGCAAAGTTTCTGCAGAGAAAGCAGCTGATAGCCTTATGGGGATTCCCTTGTATGTTACTTTGCTCTTCTCTTGCTGCTTTTAGAAGTCTCTCTTTAACTTTTACCATTTTTATTATAAGTCTTGGTGATTCATCTTGTTTGGAAGGCTCTGTGATTCCTGTACCTGGATATCTGTTTCCTTCTTAGGTTTGGGAAGTTTTCAGCCATAATTTCTCCAAATACATTTTTAATTCTCTTCTCTCTCTCTTCTCTTTCTGGAATCGCTATAAGGTGAATGTTGATACAGTTAATGTTTACCCACAGATCTCTTAAGCTGTTTTCACTTTTTTTTTTTAACATCTTTATTGGGGTATAATTGCTTTACAACTGTTTTCACTTTTTAAAATTTGTTTTGCTGTTCTGATTGGGTGATTTCCATTTTTCTATCTTCCAGATCACTCATGTGTTCTTCTGTCTAACTTAGTCTGCTATTCAATCCCTCTAGTGTATTTTTTTATTTCAGTTATTGAATTCTACATTTCTGATTGGGTCTTTTTTATATTTTCTAGTTCCCTGTTAAAATCTTCACTGTGTTTATCGACTCCTTCCCCTAATTCAGTTAACATTTTTATTAACAATGTTTTGAATTCTTAATCTGGTATATTGTTTATATGTTTCATTATTTTTTCAGGTGTTTTTTTCTTGTTCTTTCAATTGAGAGCAATTTCTCTGCCTTTTCATTTTGCTTAACTTTCTTTGCCTCTGAATTCAGGTAAAACAGTTACCTATTGTAGTCTTGAAGGGGTGTTCTTATGTGAGAGCGTCCCTATACAGATTGCCTATGTCCAATGCCTTTGGCGGGAGAGCTAGATTTGATGTGGATGTAAGTCACGTCTTTCCTCAGGGTGTGCTGGCAGCTATCATCTTTGTGGTGGTGAGGGCTGGAGGTGGAGGGGCTAGAGCTGGAGTTGGGTGTGAGGTGGGACTTCCCCTCTGCTCAGTGGCCCTCACGGCCCTATTCGGGATGGGATTTGGTCCCATGTTACTGGAGCTGAAGCTCTCAGGGTTGGGCCCAGGCTGGCTCTCTTCTCTCCAAGTGTGAGTTTTCTCCTCTCCCAGCATAAGAAGTCTTACCCCAGAGGAGACGGAGGCCCATACGGACTCTTGGCTTGTGTCACCTGCAGACAAAGGTCCAAGCTGTCTCCGATGCATTGCCTGTGCAGGTGTCTGCAATTGTTTCCCTTGCTCTGCTCAGAGGCAGCCTCAGGTGCAAGTCTCCTCTGTCCCTCACAGCTGATAACTGCTCTTAGCCTCCGCCACCTCTGCCTTGCTGTGGAGCCTCACTGTAGGGCAGACAGGGTTCACTTGGACTCTCAGCATATACAGGGTGTGAACTGTGGTGGAGTGGCTTCTGGTGCGCTGCTTGAGCAAGCGCCAACAACGGCCACCACCTCACCTAGGCTCTGCCCTGGGATCAGGACCAGGTTGCTTCTGCATCCCATGGACAGGCTTTCTCCCCAGTCCTGGCAGCTCTAGGTCCCATGCCATGCTGCAACGTGGAGTGAGTGGGGCTGGAGAGTTCTCTTGGCTTGGGAACTTGGCAACCACTACAGCTGTCCTCTAACTGTACTCTCCACCCTGTGTCAGGGGCAAGCCAGTGTGCATTCACTCTTCATGAGCAGAGGCCAGGCTTCCTGCAGTCCCCCTGCTATTCCCAGCTGGCTCCCAGCCAGACAAGGGGGCTCATCTCCCCTGTGCAGGGCCCCAGGAATGGGATGTCCAGTCTGGGGCTCTCGCCGCTCACTACACAGGGGAGGTCTCCACCTGTGTAATCTCCCTTTTGCTCTGAGTCCCCTCCCAGGGGCGTAAGTCTTGACCCAATTGTTTTTCTTCCCTTTTTACCTTTTATGTGTGGATCTTTCTTACAACTTTGATGGTACAGTTTCTGCCAGTTTCCATTTAGTTTTCGGTCATAACTGTTCCACACGTAGATGTATCTTGGATGTGTTCATGGGGGGAAGTGAGATCCACATCCTCGTACTCGGCCATCTTGATCAATCCCTCCCATATAATCCATATTGAATGTCATCATCACACTTTCACTGACATTGTTCAATCAAACCAAGGTGCCCTACTACTCTTATCCTGAAAGTTTCAGTTCAAGACCCACCTTCTTCAAAATGCTTTTCTGAGACTCCTTAATATTGATGACTACACGTGCTTTGCTGCTTTCAAATACCTTTCTTTTTCCTTCTCAACTTAAAAACCAAGCTCTAGAAAATTGGAGTCACATCTTATAGATAAGATTTTTGTATGCGCTCCTGCTTAGTTGTGTCTACCCTACATGTTAATTTGTTTCGTGCTGGAGAAAATGAATAGACTTTAGGATGTCTCTCTGACCTAGATTAAAACAGAAGCAGAAGGAAAAACAATTAAAAAAAGATGTTAACATAGTAGAGGAAAAGAAATGACAAGAGAAGAGTCAGCAAAAGAATATATGCCAAGAGAGATGGGAAGAAAAGCGTGCGGCTGGAAGTACACCAAAGGTTCTGGGCTCTCCATGGAGGGTGATTCCAGATGCACCACAAAGCTCTAGGAGGATTCTCAGACCTTAGGAGGTAAGCATAATACTTTTACTAGTTGCAGTCAGAAGAGAATCCTCACGGAACTTATTCATTCCTGGGAACAAAGCCATAGCCAGGCTCAGTAAGAGGCACGTTGTCTTTCTACAGCATGAATATTAGTGGGAGATGGAGCCTGCTGAGACTCATAAAATGTACCCACTTCTGTTCATTCCAGTGGGAATGAATGCTACTGCCAGATGAAGCTCATAATGCTGTGGATCTTACTGCGGTTGCGTATCGGAAGTTTTAAAATACTGGCGAGTTTTAAAATACTAATAATGTCTAAGACCCATCCCCAGAGACTTTGATTCAACTGATCTGGGTTGGGGCCTGGGCACTGGTATTTGTTCACATCAGGTGATTCTAATGGGCCACCAGAATCGAGAACTGCTATAACTGGCCCCTGGGAAGAAAATTAAAGGACTTAGTGTGTGTGCGGGGGTCAGGGGGCAGGGCATGGGGCGTGGGTATGGTGAGAGGGTATGGATGCCTGGTGTGTATCTTTTTTTTAAAGGGAAGGTCATAAACCTGGAAGAGAAAATAGGATATAAGGCGTAAACTGGTGACTCCATAGATAGTGCTACGAGTTGGTTTTATAAACTCCAACAAAGGAAAGAATACATCAGAAAGCCAGGAAAGAATATCTCTAATTTGCCAATATCATCAAAAAAAACTCTAAGCTAAATTTTGGAAGGAAGAGAGGGAGAAAAACACTCAGACACAATTGTAAAACCTGAAACCATGGGGGATAAAACAAAGCAGCAAGTGGTAAAAATGCCCAGAAAGTTTCAGGGAAAAATTAAAGGGAAACCAACTGGAATAAAAACTTTGAGCCTAAGGGGTCTTGTACACTCATACACAAAGTTTTGAACGAGAGAATGATTTAACTTGGAATTTTTATGCAAGATGGTGTGCCCTTAAGGGGTATGATTCACTTCTAAAATGATGCAAGGGAATGGGGGAGAGAAAGCAGTGTAATGACTAAAAACGCCAGCTCTGGAATATGAGGATTCTGAATTCACATCCTGGCCTGATCCTTTGTTAGTGAAGTAGCCTCTGGCAAGTTACTTCACTTTCCCGAGCCCCAGTTTCCTTACAGGTAAAATGGAGAGAATGATCTCTACATCATAGGAATTACTGTTAGCTTAGTATATGTCATATCAAATAAACTCATAGCTGTTAATAACCCAGCACTGAATGCGGCACATAGTAATCACTTAATAAATACTAGCTTTTTGATATACGTGCTATTGTTAAGAATAAACCCAGGCCAAAAGGAAAACTTTGTCCAAAGCAAAAATGATCTGCTCAAAAGAGAGAGCTGCGTAGACCACCAAGATCATAATAGCTGTCTTGAAGATTACAAACCTAGGGTGGAAGTGTTTTGGAGAAATGAGAGAAAATAATGGGGATTTTTTTTTTTTTTTTAAAGAAGTGCACTCCAGACTGCCAGGCCAGGTAGAGGATATGGTTTGGTAACAGAGATTACAAAACTGGCACAGAAGTAACATAAAGTAGTAGTGGGAGACTTCAACCATGAGGACACCATCTGGAAGTCTTGCTTGGCAAAAATACAACATTGGATAAATTCTTGACTTATTTTGCTAAGAGTTTAAGCTCTAAGAAGGCAGATGAAGCAAGTAGGGAAACTACTTTTCTGGACTTAAATCAGACAAACAGAGATGGAGGGATGAGTAGGGGATGTGGAAATAATCAGGAACTTGAAAGAAAGCGGCCACTTAGCATTGTGAAACACTTAGCAACAGAGGAAAAATATGGAGACAACAGGATTTGGTATAAGCTGAGGTTAGAGAAACATTTCAAAACCTGAGAGAATAGATAGGCATTACCCTATGGAAAAGACAATGTAGAAAGTACAAAACATATTCTGGATTATAAAATAATGGCTAATTCCAGAGAGACACAAATGAGGGAAGAAAGCAGGGTAGCAGGGTACGAGTGCAGCCATGTGGATACAGAACAAAGCAGAGAGGAGCAAATCTTCATATAGCCAGGATTCTTACACAGTCACAGAGTCCACTTATTTTCTGCTGCCTGTTCTCTGTTCAAGAGGACAGAATCAGGGTGAACAGGTATAGCAAGGAAATAAAATTTTGTCTCTCCCTCAGGTAAAATGTATGACCTGTCAGAGCTATGCCCCTGAATGCACTAACTACTAAGATACTTGCCAATGAAAGATTCTAGGATTATTTTTAAAGTCTCTCACTAAGTTAGAACCAAGTCCTGGACAGAGTAATGCAAGTCTGGCTTCCAGGCTTTGGATTAAACAACCCTAGCAAGGTTGGGTGTTTCATACATGTGCACACACACCACGGCACAGCCCTCTCCCACCTTGTTATTATTTGTCTCCTGTTATAAGCTCCAGGGAGCTTACTTTTGTGCTCTGGTACACAAACAGTTAACCCTTTGCTTTCCACTGGACTTCAGACACTTGTTAGTGGCCTGTGTCTTAGGCTTCATTCTTTTGGTCAAGGTTGCAAGAGAATGAGAGGTGGTAGTCTCTAGATGCCCTGCTTGGCTTAGATCCCATCTCTAGTCCATTTTCTCAGAAAATACTATTTGAGAATGGAAAAATATCTCATTTGTTTGATTGAAGTTGCTGACACTTCTCATTTCTCCCCACTCAAAGTGCTATCGTGTGTATGTTTTATTTTGAAGTGGAGTTCAATTAAAATCAATGTGGTTCTGAGACTTCTTCTGTCTCCTTTAAACTACCTGGTGCCTGAACTACTGTTTTGTTTTGTTCTGTTTTATTTTTGTTTTAAGGGGAGGAGGAGTTGGGAATAACCACGTTAGTGACAGCCTGAAACAAATTCCCTTCTCTTGAGGTCTGGTCTCTCAAGTACTTTCCCCAAAGTTCACTGATATGGAAATCCATCCATTCTGATGTATAGCACAGCCATATTCTCTAGTCGTCCCTGAGAATAGATAGCACTGCAGCCCTCAACAGGAATGGTTGTTCTTAAGCTCAAATGTAACAAAAATATTCTACACTTCTTAAAAGCCTACATGAAAGAGCTTTCATTTCCTTATTCAACAGATTATATATCTTTAAAAAGCATTACCCTTTTAATTGGTGTTATAATTTAAATTCATAGAAAGGTCATAGTTATTTTATAATGAGAAACAATCACCTTTTAGTATCTATATGTCAGATGCAACTACATAATGGTTATCAATTCACAAGGGAACTTAATTTAACACTTGACAGATGTTCAGAACTTTTGAGACACATACCTGTCAAGTTTCAAAGAGGCCAAAAATGATGGTGTAAGTAAAAGAAAAGTTTAAACATTTTCTTCACTTCAACAGTTTTGGCTTATAATCTAGTTAGAAATATTCCTCAAAAAAAAAAAAATCACATCAATTTAGCTAGGGTACATTTACTCTGAAAATTCGGGTCCTTTTCCATCCATTTGAGAATTTTTAATGTAGTTTTGTTAAATGAAGCTGCAAAGAAATGGACATTTGAAAGCAAAAGGGACGCCCTAAATCACCTAGCCCTTCTTTATTTCCCTGCATCTTTTTATTAAACTAATATCAGGATATTAGAGCATGTAATTTTCTCGTTGGTGGAACTCCCTCTAATCAGAATATTTAGAGCTGATGTCTCCTTTAACTGGACTCCTTTTGTATTGTATACAATGCAGAGGGAAACGCTATCATAACACTTCAATAGTTAAGTGACTACATGAGAAAAATAGTTCCAAATGTTTCCTAAAACCTTCCAAACCGCACCAAAGAACATTATCGTAATATTATGTTTCCCCATTGCCTCCATTATTTAAGCTTGCCTCTCTTGAAATGATACTTGGATGAGAAATTTAGGTTTATGTAATGTATAAATTGTTTCAAAAGGAAAAGCCTTGGATGCATAATTATTCTATATGTAGACATGCCGGATAATTTTATGTTTTCAATAGCCTTTCTTTACTAATTGACAAAGAGGTATATTTAATACTTTGGGTTACTAGAGCTTTGGGGAAGAACTTATTTTTGTGTCTCTAACCTGAGCTACCCAAACAGGCATTGTGTAATTCTACTAAATTCAGTATTGAATGCAAACAAAAACATCATAAATTACATATTACATTGAAAAAATATCTATATTTTTGGTACAGTACATGTAACTCATATACATTATATATCATTAATCAAAGTAATACAACAATACATTTCAGTGAGTCCAGCATCAAAAAGAACCTTAATGGAGGGTTCAGCCCTATGATGCTCCCTTTGCAACTGTAAGCTGCCCAATTTCAAGAGCTTTTGCAACAGGCTTTTTAATTATAGGTAGTATGTTCAATAAATAGCCTCAAGGTAGAAACAGCCCAAATGCCCATCAATGGATCAATAAATTGTATATATACACACTATGGAATATTATTCAGTCATAAAAGGGAAGGAAGTACTGATACACGATGACAGATGAATGAACTTTGAAAACACTATGCTAAGGCAAACTAGCCAGACCAAAAAAAATCACCAATTGTACGATTCTATTCATATGAATAGATAAATCCACAGAGACAGAGCATACACTGGAGGTTGCTAGGGGCTGGGGAGAGGGAGGGATGGGGAGAAACTGCTTAAAGGGTAAGGGCTTTTTACTTTAGAGTGATGGAAATGTTTTGAAACTAGACAGAAGTGGTGGTTGCACAACAGAATATACTAAATGCCCTGTACTCTTCATTTCTAAATAGTTAATTTTATGTTACGTGAATTTTATCTCAATACATTTTTGGTACAAAATCGAAATGGCAAATGTTGACTGGCTATCCACAAGGAGCTGTCCTTCAGGGCTGACTGGACCATCAAGAGCATGGACACACTCTGTGTGCTGGGGTCCCCTCACCCTCCACTCAAGGCTGGCTTGTCTTCAGGCCTGGGAGGGGGTAAGCATCTCAGGCAGAGGGACCTGGTGGTGATAGCCAATGTGTCCCAGGAGCCAGGAGGAGATGCTGAAGGCCATGGGGGCAGGGACAGAAAACTAACAAACACATAACCTAGGGTGACTCTATTCTGTTTTAAACCTTGAAGAACAACCCTTCTTAAATTTTACGTACAGTATTCCACAGACACATGTTTCAGATAACCATCTCAAAGTGTAATATAACACTCATCAATGCCTAAGAAAAACAATTTTCTACTTTATTATCAAACCTTTTTAGACATATGTATTGCGTTCAGACAAAAAGAGAAAAGGATACTGGAATTCTGGCAATTTGGTAAAATGGTATAGAAAGCTCCTCATAACAACTCGATGGTTCAATTCTCATTAAGTCTTTCTGAAACACAACACTTCAACAGTTTGATGATTTTAGAAGAAAAAATATTCCACTGCTTCCATTTCAGAAAGAGTACTGACTTGAAATTAGAAGCACTTGGCTCAGATCTCAACTCTGCCACTTACTGTGTGACCTTGGTCAAAAAAATCAATCTCTCTGAGCCTCAGTTTCTGTATCATAAGAATGTTGATAATGCCTACATTTTTGTGAATTAAATTATAATGGCTATGCCTGAAGTATAGTAAGTGCTCAAGAAATGTTTTTTCTTAACCCCACCTGCTTCTTTCCCCAGTAAAAAATATTTATTCATAATCATTCACTATTGTGAATGTAATATAAGCTCAATAACCAAGAATAATTACCCTGTGATAGGAGTTTCTTCACTATACCTTGAGACTTACTTCACAGCATTTGACATATGCATATATATAGAGGGTAGAGAGGGAGACAGATAATTAGATGGCAAACAATTTGAAAAATTTCATCAAGACATTTTATGAATGAGTCAATGAAGAGTCTAAGAGTTATTCCCCATAGTTACAGTGACACAGAGACACAGTGGCAGATCCCATCACAGCGAGACAGAGAGCATGTTACTTACAGTAGGTATTAGTTTCATATCTCAATCCCAGTTCTAAAACTGTTTCTCTTCTTCAATAGTTTAAAAACAAGAGTACAACTCTCTGTATACCCGTATACTTTCGAAAACATGAGATAAAAGTGGTAGAGTTTCCTTTTACAAAATTTACTCAGTATTGAGTACTTTCCCCCAAATAAGAAGCAACTACAGTGTATCCAATATTATGTGCAGTGGAACACTGAGCCTTAGAACCAGATGCTCTGATACTGAGTCTTCTGCCTTGTCACCAAGTGGCATAGCCAAGTTCCTCTAAGATGCTGATTTTGTGAAGAGAAGTTCCACTTGCTGAATGAACCAACCATATTATTGAATTTTACTCTAAGACTTGCTGGGGGTGATCTTTGAACTTTGATCCATGATACATGCGATAAGAAGTCAAACTTAGACAAATGGGAGAAAGGCCTGACTTAGTGATGACTCTGAATTGTAACATATTTAAAATATGACATCATCATTAGGGTTCCCCATATGTAAGATGAAGTGGTTGGAAGGATTCTTCTAGTACTAACCCTCAGTAATCCTGAGACTATAACATAAATGAATGAACACTGTTCCAAAGTGCCTCTCCCTGCAAAAGGGAAGAAATTGATGAATGTCTAAAAGGTTGTTTTGCTCATATTTGTGTACCGTTGTGTATAGTGTTATAATGTCACCATTTGTAGAAATATAAAAATTGAGGTCCTGACTAATTATAAGTTACTATGATTCTTTGTCAAGTACCTTATCCTTTCGGCTACCAGTCCCTTTCTTTCAAAGGGAGATCTAAAGGTTACCTCTTCCCTGGCATGTAACTGAAGCTCAATAAATATGTGTTAAATTACAGGTAAAGATTAAGTACAGTAACACATGTGGAATTATTTTGTGGTCCATGAGTCCTATCTCTTTTTTTTCACTGTCAGCAAACTTCTACTCTTCCTTTTCACACAGCTCAGTCATCATCTCCTCCGGGAAGCCTTCCTTGATTGCCCTCCCTATGACAAATCTCCAATTATATCCTCTGATGGCACCACATATCTATTACTTGTTGAATGTGATAGCACTGAACTTTTCCTGTTCCATTTCTGAGATTACTTGATTCTTGTCCCTCACCCAGCTAAGCTCTCGGCTCATCGAATAAGGCCCTCATATTATTTTGCTCCCTCCTGCATCCCTTGTGGGCGGCACGGTGCCTGCCACTTTGTGGGCACACAACACTCTGTTTATTGAAGGAAGCAGGGAAAAGAAAAAAGAGAAGAATGAAAATATAAATTTTCAAAAAAAAATAATTAAGAGAATACTGTTCTCGATCTCTGAGGAACATACACTGTGTGTGAGAGGGGCAAAAGCAACTACAGCAACCGTCATAAAGACTTGAAGAAAGATTCTTATTTTTTCTTGTAGACTTACCATACACACAGTTTTAAACTGACACTGTAGAGGAAATTTAACATGGATTTTTATCCCTTGATAGAAATTAAATTTAAATTAAATTCAAAATTAAAGTTAAGGGACAGTTTGTGGATTTTAAATTATTTTCTAAAGGAGCCGGAAAGAGCACAAGACGGAGACATAGATAGCTTATGTGATAGTAAACACACGTGTAAAAAAAAAAAAAACCTTTGTTTTCCCCTACTTTCTGTTGGAAATATCATCCTTCTCCCTTGGCATTGACTCTGGTGACCACACAATTGAAATTTTTATACAACCATGGAATTTGACACCTAATAGGGACCAGAGAAATTATTGTTTTACCCCTTCAATTTTCAGGTCGGGAGCCAAAGGTCTAAAAGTGCCTTTTCCAAAAGTGTGTTCAGGAAAATACTAGTTTCTCAGGATTTTAATAAGTGTTCTATGAAAAAAAAACCAATCTGTGGTTCAATACGTTTTGGAAGTACTAGATGAAATAAAGTTATGTAGATTTGTTTACTGCAGGGATTCTCAAAGAGTTGAATATGCAAACATGCTTTGTGAAGAGTCACAGGAGATGAAAGCATGCCAGGCTGTCCCTCTCCCCCACTTTTTTTAAAGGAGTATTTCAGGGGACTATATATATAGGACACATTTTAGGGAACATTGCTCCAGAAAATTTAACTCACGGATATGACTAAGTGAGCTCTGATTTTGTAAAGGTTGGGATTAGAACCATGCCTTCAGGCTCCTGGGCTTGGGAGCTTTCTACCATCATCATCCTGATAACCCCCTGAAGGAGTAAGAACAAGTTGGAAGTTTCCTCCAAAATAAATGCGGCAAACTATATTCTATGGCAAGTGCTTTATTTTGTTCCATAATGGAAGATAAATATATTTTCTGACAAATATTCACAAATCCAATATGCCATTAGCTTACAGTCCCTGGGAGGAGGGACTCCTTCTCCTATTTTTTTTTTTTTTTGCGGTACACGGGCCTCTCACTGCTGTGGCCCCTCCCGTTGTGGAGCACAGACTCCGGACGCACAGGCTCAGCGGCCATGGCTCACGGGCCCAGCCGCTCCGCGGCATGTGGGATCTTCCCGGACCAGGGCACGAACCCGTGTCCCCTGCATCGGCAGGCGGACTCTCAACCACTGCGCCACCAGGGAAGCGCTGAGTCACTCCTATTTTTAAGTGGAGGTTTACAGGGACCAGAAAGGCAAAGGAGCAACTGTGAACACTGTACTACCCATTTCCAATACACTGACTAGAACTGGCCTTGGCTTTCTTAAATTTCTTTCAAATGACATGGTTCCTTTATAAAGGTGACCCAGTAACCTGAAGGCTTAGAAACTTGTACACTGGAAACCATGTGATGAAATGTCATTGAAGCTACTTGTATACTTATGGAAAGCTATGGCTGCCTTGCTGAGAACATAGCCTGCCTTAAGAAATATGTGCCACTCTTGTCAGCATGGTAAAAAGAGGGGATATGTATTCTCGATTACTTATAGCAAAGGGGTATGCAAATAATACGTCCCCTTTACTTCCATGGGCATTTTTTTTCTTTAAATACTCCACAAAAGAAGTGAATGAAAGTTGGCTTTTTGACTACTTTAAAATTATTTTTAAACTTCAAAGCAGAAAATATCCAGTATTCAGTTTTATTTTTATATGCTTGTATATACAAATATGCATGCATATGAGTATGACAGCAAAGATAACTATACCACTCTTACAATACAATGAATCCTCATGGCTGTTGTTTAAAGAAACTGTGCCCCATGATTGTATGACTTCATTATCACTTCCTTCTGCCTGAGTTAACTTGCACTTGATACTGTTCATTTATTTCACTAGACTTACCCATCCTTCTAAAAGAAGAAAACAATGTTTAAAATGATTTTTCTGTCTGCCCTACTTGGAGGCCTAGAACTCTGTTTTTTAAAAACATTCTTCTTTTGTCTACTGTACACACTAAAAGTATCTATGCTAATGAGCTACATATGTCACTAAGACCCTAAAAGTTCATGACCATAAAGGTAAGAGAATCTTGCAATAAGGTGTCAGAAAATCCAATAACTGGAATGAAAGAAAAGAAACAGAAAGATAGGGCTTCCCTGGTGGCACAGTGGTTGAGAGTCCGCCTGCTGATGCAGAGGACACGGGTTCGTGCCCCGGTCCGGGAGGATCCCACATGCCGCGGAGCGGCTGGGCCTGTGAGCCATGGCTGCTGAGCCTGCGTGTCCGGAGCCTGTGCTCCGCAACAGGACAGGCCACAACAGTGAGAGGCCCGCGTACCGCAAAAAAAAAAAAAAGAAACAGAAAGATGGGATGGACCAAAATTAGAATTTATGAGGAAAGAAGCTTAAGTAGGTGAAAGTCTAGAATCCCAAGGATGGGGACTGAAAAGAGAGACTTCAAAGAAAGGACTTCAAGAAAGTTATCAGATGATGGGAAGAACTCAAACCCAAATACCGACACACCTGTCAGGGACTCAAAAGCTCCTTACCCAACTCAGAAAATGCAGGGCACAACCTTTGGACAAGGAAACAGATTATCATTATTTTTCATTTTGCTACCAGAAGTACATTGAAATAACTTCTATCTTCCAAAGTACACTCCAGTTATGTTGATATCATTGAAAATATGTGAGTGTATTTCAGAGGTGGTCACATATTTCTTTCCTTCATTCATTCCTTCACATATATCTTTAAGGAAGATACTGTGCTAGATGTTGTGATTGCCCTTGAGAACTGCACAGTCCTATATACTAAATACGCTCAAAATTGCAAAATTGAGGGGTTGAGGCATTTTAACTCATCACCAGAAGTTAGAGTTCAAAAACAACTAAATGTGATGACCATGCTGAACAACGTCTTAAGTCACCATAAGTAATAAAGCTGATTTTCTTGGGTGTTTCCTAAACTATTTGTGAAAGAGATTTCCTAAAATATCTTAAGAAATGATATCAGCCCTGAAATAAGTGTAGCTTTGTGAGAGCAGTTGGGAGAGCAACACTCATCCGAATGAATAAAGAAAAAGTATTCAGTAAATAACTGCCACATACTAATAGTCTTCAATATACTCTCAGAATTAAATTGTATGAAGTACAACAACCCTTGCTGTTAGGAAACTTACGTCCTAATAGGAAATAGTTATGGTTAACCATAATATAAGACAGACTCCAAGCACCACATCTGTTCTAAGTGTTAGCAAATCTCATTAGTATCTTATATTTGGCATTGTTCTGTGGATACAGTGATAAACAAAAGTGTGGTCTTGACATCAAGGAGCTCACGGTCTAGTGAAGTAAAGAAAGAGGTAGAAAGGACAATTTCAGTGTTGTGTGACAAGGGCTAGGATCAGAGTGGATTGGGGCCATGTAGCAGAGGATCAGGAGACAGAGTAGAGGAGGCTGCTTAGAGGAGCTTTGAAAGATAAGTGAGGGTGAGCCCCCGGGCGAAGGAGCACATGGCAAGCAGAGGAGAGAATACGGGAAGCTGAGAGACAGACACACAGACAGACATACCTGTCTGGGGGACTTGGTTCAGTAGGACAGGACTGTACCACTTCTGTGTGTGCGGGGAGGTGGGTCGAGGGTGCTGAGAAAGAAGAGAGGCTGGAGAGATAATTATGAAGGCCCCATACGCTCTGCTGTGGAGTTTGGCCTTTGTCGAGATGGCAAGAAAGCTACAGACAATTCTGTAAGGGAGTTTGGAGAAAAGATGCATTTTGGTTGCTGTGTTTTTCCCGGGAGACTTTCAACAGTATGAATGACACTTCAGTTCAGGAGAGAAAGGCCTGCTGGGTGGAGAAAACAAAGAAACTAAGGGCTAGTCTGCATCCAGGCACCGGGAACAGTGTTCAGCAAAGTATAGAGGAGGGAAGTCAGCCCAGCTTGAAGAGCGGATAGTGACTGACCAGAAAGAAGTGAGATAAGAGGAGGGATTGTGGAAGACCTTGAGGGCAGATGTGCTAAGGAGTTTAAATGTTACACCGTTGGCCAATTAAGAGACAGCTTGGGGCTTCCCTGGTGGCGCAGTGGTTGAGAGTCCGCCTGTCGATGCAGGGGACACGGGTTCGTGCCCCGGTCTGGGAAGATTCCACAGGCCGCGGAGCGGCTGGGCCCGTGAGCCATGGCCGCTGAGCCTGCGCATCCGGAGCCTGTGCTCCGCAACGGGAGAGGCCACAGCAGTGAGAGGCCCGCGTACCGCAAAAAAAAAAAAAAGAGACAGCTTGAACCTGGAAGAACAGAATGTAGCATCATTTACAGGAAAAACAAAACAAAACAGAAGCAAACAATGATGATGAAAGCAAAGACAGAAAGAAGAGGAGAGGCTGGTCTTCGAAAGAACATGAAGAGCTCAGTTTTGGTCTTGTCTCCTGGATTTCTCATCATATCTCCTAAGATCCTAAATACTGTAAAGGGAACTTTAACGTACCATCTCTTTTTGGTGTGTTTTTTTTGTGGCCTGCCCGTGCGTAGGGAAAGCCACCTGTCCACTAAAAGATCTGTTCAAAACACCAAAGGGTTTCATAAAGAAAGACCTTACAACGGCTAGCTTGGGCTAAGATCTTCCAGGCACAGTCAACGCAAGCTCAACCTTTTTACATCACCTGAGGAAAGCATCTGTTCCCCTTCTCCCCCACCTTTTTTCCCCACTAATAGAAAATATTTGAACATCACATGCATTCATTTTTGAAATAACCATAGTTCGGAGTGGATAGTTTTTATATTGACTAGAGTCTTTTAAGTATGTGAATATGTATGTGTGTAAATATATATATATGTTCAACCTAGTGCAAGATGGGGCAGTTTTCATTAGAAAATATACAATAAACAGGTCCTCTTTAAAGAAAAGCCTAGCTCTGATGGCAAGGTAAAACTTTTAGGCCAGCATCTTTTTACTGTTGCTTTCTAGCTAACTGACCCACAGTCTTAAATCATCTATTGTGTAATTGGTTAAGAGTGAAGCAAGTCATTTGAGAGAGGTTGCCTAAAATTAACTAAACCTGCCTTGATTTTTGTAGATGGTATAAAGCCACATTTATAACAATATCTGGAATTACATTGTTTCAGGAAAAAGGACAACGGATATGAAAACCTTTTAGTATACGCTACCTGTCAAATCTGAAAACTGAGCCCCACCATCTTATCAGTTTTGTTAGAGCAGTGGTATTTGCTAAATTATAGCATGAGACAGGATTTTTTGTTTTCTCCTTTTGGCTACTTAGATCAAAGGAAAGGTGTACAGTTTATTTTTAATCCCATCACTTCACATGATCCCAGACAGAACATCAAAGACAAGGTATGCAGGTTTAACCATTAGCACCAACATAATCCAAAGCTGAAAATCTCTTCCAGATAGCTACCTCACTTTGAAATAGACCACATTGTGGTGTTCAGAGTCAACATTACTCTCTAGTGTGTTTTAATTTTCACTGCACTTAAAAAGAAAAAAAGTATCCAAGATATGTGATTTTGCCCTACAGCATCAAGCATCAGTTTGTAGGGCAATCTAATATTATTAGAATAAAATGCAATTCACATACACTTATTTTTTAAGTTGGCTCAGCCGTCCATCTCAATTTCATGAAAGGGAGAAAAGTGAATCAAATGCAGTTGCAAATAGTATTTGAGGAGGGCAATGCTTCTCCACATCTGAAGTCTATTGAAAGCTCATGAGTAAGAACTTGGGGAACAAATCCTTTCTGTTCAAAAGATGTGTCAGTGGAGAAATTCCCAGAAAATAGCACACAATTCATCAGAACTCACTCATTTCTTTTCCAAGTCAGATAATAAAAGAAAGTTGCAGTGCTGAATTCTTTCCAAGGGGAAAGAAATATAAGTACGTAAAATAATTCATAAATACTTTGCACTAGAAAATGTATCATAAGCAGTGGAGAGATAAAAATATTTAACAACTAGATAGTCTGGGCACCAACCATCAGATTGTACAGTGGCAAAGTAACTGGTACAGATGTATTGGTATATAGCCTCAGCTTCAAAAACATCCAGAACTGGTAGATGAAATGAAGCTGTTTTTGCGGGAATATGTGGTAGATGACTTGAGATTTCACAGAAACTTCATTATCATCGTTACACCAGCAATAACAATTGTTCATTAAGTTTCTAGCACTTACAGTGTACTACCACTACTGGGGTACAAAAAGGTATATACGTATGGGATAGCATCTATGCCTGCATGACTCCTCCAGAGGGGAGACAAATTGCTCTGTACACCTCAATACATAAAATAAACACATCACAAAGTAACCCATACTTAGTGCTAAAGAGTGGCTGCAAATGTTAGAGAAATTCTGAAAAGGAAGCTCCAGCTTAGGACTAGGAAAAAGTGGAGTTAATTCATGGAAAAGTAGCAGCTAAATTTGGACTTAAAGAAAGTATGGTCTGCTCTCAGATAAGAATTAAGGAGAGAAGAGGGGATTTTGGGGAAAAAAACCCAAACAATTGAATGCCTACTACCAGAAGTGTGTGTGTGTTGTGTGCATGTGTATATGTGTGTGTGTGTGTGTGTGTGTGTGTGTGTGTGTGTGTGTGAAATCAAATTATCCTCATTTAATCCTCTCAGCACTTATCTTTTATTCTTCTTTTACTAAAGAGGAAATTGAGGTTCCGGGAGATTAAATAACTTAAGACTATGCATCTATTAACTGGTAGATCCAAGATTTGAATCCAATTCTAGTCCATCTAAAGTTCATGTTCTTTCCACATATCACATTGCGTCAACTAGAAGGCAGAACACCAGAAGCAAAGTGTAAAGGTGAAAGCAATGTGGATGATATACTTGGAGAAAGAAGCATGAATGTATCCACTGGAGTTCACAGATGGGAACAGTGAGTGATGGGGCCAGCAGGGAGAGAATGGATGGCCTCAGATGGCCGGCTGAGGGATGCGGCTTTCATTTGCAGGTAGTGGTAACAAGAGTTTCAGTGTAATGAGGTTATACTGGGTGATGTTTTAAGAAGGTTACTTTAGCCATAGGGTATAGGAAAGATGAGTTGTGGAGCAAAAGAAAAGAGGTTAAGGCTAGAAGCACAGCAAAGTGTAACAGCACACTGTTAACACTACTCAGGCTTTATTATGTTAATTCCAGCAAAAATTGAAGAGAACCAAATGTGAGACATACTTTCTAACCAGTTATGATACATGTTCACTGTTGATTTTACAATTCTGAAATCACCGAATGCGATGCTGGTCTGAGCTATTAGAGCTACAAGTTCATATGGAATGGCTAAAGGAGTCTATCTCCTAAACACAGAAATGAAGGGCTGTCTTCTAGCATTATATATGGAGAATCATAACCAAACTCTATGACCAGGCTCTCCACGTGGACATAAATAAACAACTTACTAATACTATCAAACCAAACCTTTAAGACACAGGACCAATGGATTTAATATTGAAAAATGAGAAGTGTTGCTAACATTATCAGACCAAAAGGCCCTGCTAATTTTATCGATACATGAGAATTTTATATTTGGACAGAATGAAATATTAGCTAAATAAGAAATGGTAAAAGTTAATAAATTAAGGAGTTTTTGTTTTGTTTTTCATCATTGTTTTAAATTGACAGGTAGATATGATCCACTACCGTATCAAAGATCTATCTCTGCTCGTGCAACAGAATTGAATTAGATAAAACTTAAAACTATTTTTCTAAACATGTGTGCTAAAACTATATAATAGGATACAGCATACTTTAAGAAGAAAAGTCACCCCAAAGAACATGAATGACTCTTCAACTTTGAGGTAAGTGAGCTTTATTCTTTTTAAAACCTGTTAAGATCACATAATACCGAAAAGTAAGCAGAAAAGACTAAAGAAAAAAAGGTTTTTCTTAGAAGGCTGCCCAGTTAACTCTTATTAAATATTATTGGAAAATAGTTAATACTTAGGTTCCTCTGCCATAACTAGACAAGAGATCCATCCTGAAAGCTGCAACCGAAGGCAGTCAGGAGACTGCACAGAGTCGGGAAGGCAAAAGCAGTACTTATGCAATCCATAGAGTCTTGTGTTTTTATGCTGTTATATATAAGCCACCCACAGTATTCACATCAGTTCGCCTTTCTGAAATTCATGATGAAATCATCATGCAAGGATGTTAGGATCCTACAAATGTAAACAGAATTTACATGATTTGATGATTTCTAAAATGCTAATTGGGTTCTATCTCACATGGAATAGAGTAGTTTTCTGACAACTGGTATCGTTGTCAACTCTTTATATTCCTAACAATACTCTATGACATCTGTAAACTTCTAGCCTGATTTCTTTTGGGGTCAAATATTTGACAAGTTTTTCATTATAAACATTAAAATAATTATGCAAAAGTTATAATGTTTAGGAAACTGTATGGAGTACTAGATCATCTGGCTTATGTATCTTATAGTAGCCACTGAATGCTAGTGGCTTTCTGTCACTCCAGATAGTAAGAATAAGATTTTTATTCTCCATTTGTGAAGCAATTCACCTATTTGTCTCAAACTACCTTTCCTGGTAGAGAGACAATGAGGTACTTAATCCTTTTACTCAAAGCACAGTGTGAAACTAATAAGATAAAAAGAAAAAAATTAACTACTTGACTGAAAATTGCAGTCCTTGGGAAAGTTAGAGGATTTTAATGACAAAGCATGTCAGGATTCCTTTTGTATATTTACTGTACTATCTTTATATATGCCTGGATTAATATACATATTCAGAGGAGAAAACAAGCAGTTAGACCAGTTTAACATGCTCTGTAAATTAACAATGACAGCAACACATGCAAGTGGGTATTTGTTGCTATTTAGTAATATTTTATGATAGCACCCTTCCAGAGTTAACTATGATTATATTATTATTATATTATTAGAAAGAAACCATTACAAGGAAATTGACATTTGCTTTTCATTTTGAAAATATATTTCTCATTCTTGAACTTAACCTGATATGCCATCAAGAGATGGAAAACCAATCCATTATCAATCATTCAACAGCACAAAGCAATTGTAACTTGTGGAAAGTTCTCTCTTCACTATTAAGGGAAATACCAAATCATTCAATGCCATTGGATTAATTCTTGGGAAGTTCATCGAGTCTTTGAAGAATGAAGTAAGCGGATGTTTCAGACCAGATGATAGAATGCCATTTCTCACATTGGTTTGAAATCTATTTTAACACAGTGAAGACACGAAGTATGTACTAAATGCCCAGTGTATGCCTCACCAGATTAGCTGCTAAAGAGGAATAATACAAAGGCCCTGGGGAGTCAATAAACTAATGTGGAGCTAGATGTACATACCTCAAACAGCTAGGGAGTAACATAATACATTATATAGCCAAGTGATGAACTGAGTGATTAATATACACGGACTAGAGGAAGTCAGAGAAGGGAAGGAACAATGTCGGACGGAGTAGCTCATGAGGATTACCTGCCAAAATGGGCTTCCTCTGTCCTTCCTTTCTTTCAAATATTCAGTCACTTAACAAGTGCCTCTTGAGCTCTTACTCTATGTTAGGAGCAGTGGTAAACAAGATAGAAAGAGTCCTGTGATGTCTACAGGCTATTCAAGGGCGGTGGAGCTGTGCGGAGGGCCAGTGAACCAATAATTACACAAATAAATTATTACAATGAAGACTACTAAAAAGTATTAAAATCCTACAAAGAAAATAAATGCAGCTTTAAAGTATATCATAGTAATGCCATGCTTCTTTAAAATACACCAAAGAGCCCAAAGTCCCATGATTTAGCTTTATTGCCTTAGTTGTTGGCCTGTAATTCCAGATCAATGGTATAAAGAAGTGTCATGGTCCTGGTTCCCCTTATCTGCTCCCTCCATCCGCACATCCCTCCCCACCACCACCCTGCACACACACTTTCTCTCTCACACACACACACTCACACACATACACATGCACAGTCTTATTTGCAATATACATTTTCACACAGGAACATCGACTTTATAACTCATAGTTAAAGTGATGGGGTAGTTATATCTTCAGAAGAAAGTGAAGAGACAGTCTGCCTACTGGTGTTAGCATTTGCTGTAGCTATTCCTGGCACTGGGCAACACATGTTTTTAATAAACTTGTAAAAACAGTGTAGATCTAGTTGTAAATATGTTTTGCTTGGTAATGCAGGCTGAATATAATGATTAGATTGATAGTTGTTGGGTTTCCCCCCTTAAAAAAATCACAGTAAAATACAAAGAGAAATAGTTTGAATGATGAGGGCCAAGGCAGTATCATGATACCAACACTGTGTTGATAATTATCGTTTATGACAACAGTCAATTTACAGTAAAAACATGCTGTTGTTTCCTTTGTTCACAGCATTACACGTTTTGTTTAGTCTCTTAGAAATATCTAGCTCCGTGTGAAATAGCCTGTATCTAAAATTAGAACTAGGCCACACAATCAGATGCCTGTCAATATTGTGGTAAGCAGCTAAAAAACAATAAAAATTGAAGATATTATTATCAATAAAATACAAAACGGCCACAAAAGATATGTAAGTAATTGGTAAAAACATATACATAATAAATAAAATAATGAGTACTATCTACTAATAGGACATTAATCATCAGTGAGTTAAATCCAAACTTAGTATAAAAGCATTTAAAAACTTTAAAAAGATACTCAATAGAAATTTTCTGAGCTTTTAAGCTTCACTTCCTAGGACTAAGAGACATAGTCTATATAAGCCCATTTATTAACACTTACTTGTCCAAAAGACTCTTCTTTAATAGCTAAAGTAATATTGTGGAGTTCCCAATCAGAATAGAGTCACACGGAATGTCAGCAGCCTAATAATATTTCATGGTAAAATATCAGAGACCAATATTCCTTAGATTTGAAAATACCTGAGCCAAATACTGTATTTAGTATATCAAGAGAAATCTATTGTATACATAGGTGGATACAATTAATTAAGCCATCTATTTAATAAAGACAGTAGGCACATAATAAATTTAACTATATCATGGGTAATGTGGGAGTGGGAGAGAAGGAAGAAATAAAGATTTATAAAACAAAAATTCTTTCCTCTAGAAGCCCACAATCTAGAACATTTACAGAGACCCACAAATCTACCTATCTTATTATCTAATAATAATAATAATAATAATATCTAGATTTGGAATTAAGTCCTAATCAACGTTAATACTGATTAATTTCACTGCCATTTTTTTTCTCTGCTGACAAGACAGAGCTACTAAGAGATGTTTTAAAAATTAACTGTATGTAGGGAACAAGGTAAATTATTAAAAAGAACAACTGCCTGCAAATTTTAGATAGGCTGTTGAGAGAAAAATGTTCTATATGTCCCCAAAGGGAATCGATAAGAACAATGAAGGAAGCTATAAGGAGAGAGATTTTGGTTTCAGGGAAAAAAGAATTCTAATAATCAGAGCTGTCCAAAAATATATCAGCCACTTTCACAGGTAATGAGTTCTCTACTATTGCATAAAGCAAATATTGGCTGGGCATCTACCTAGTGGGAATGCTGTGGAGAGTACTAAAATAGTTGAGAGGAGATGCCTTTATGATACAATGGATTAAAAGTTAGTAATGATGATAGAATTACAAAGCATATAACTTTGAGACAAAAAGGGCAATTAATTTTTTAAAAATTCAATTTTTCTTCATTCTTGTTTTAAATCACAGTAACTGAGGCCAACCAGTTTACTTAACTTTTATAGAAATCTATACATCTTTCCCAAAATAGACTTAAATCTCATTTTTTGGTCAGTAGTCAGTCGTATTGGTGAAGTTGGTTCATTTTCCTTTTAATCAGTGCGTGTGCACGCGCACACACATGCACACACTTTATTTTGTCTTCATTGTTTCAAAATTGTTCTCCAGCTTTTTAAAAAAAATGTAATAATATATCAAGGGCATCTTTCTGATGAGTAAATATGGACCTACTCCATTCTTTTTAACAAGTGCATAGTATTCCACTGGATATATGTAACATAATCTATAGTTTGTTTCTTAAATACTACAAAAAAATTACAATCATTCTTGTACATTCACCTTGATGTTAGGATAGTATTTCTTTAGAAAAGATAACTGTAAATGGGATTATTAGGTCATAGAGCATGCACATTATACATTTTGATAGAAACTGCCCCATTGCCTTATAGTTGTAACAATACCCTAACAACCAAGTATGGAAACACTCATTTCCTCACACCCTTACCAATAACTTTGCATTTTCTTGATCATTACCATGTAAGAGATATAACAGGACCATAAGAGTTGCAAAAAGGAACATGCTGTTTCTCCTCATAATCTAGTTAATGAGATTTAAAAAATACACATATAAAAAGAGCTAATAATACAAAGCAGGATAAAGAAGTAGTTGAGACAGAAAATGCTGCATGAAGAGGTCGAGGAGACTGTGAGGTTTTTCCAGAGCAGGAAGGATTGAACAGAGCTGTGAAGAATGGACACACCCTGAAGGGCAAAACAAAGGCAAGGGGCAGTCTGGGTGGAGAGAGTGCCCACACATGCTGGTGCGACATCACTGGAGCTAAAGCAGAAAATTGAAGTAGGTGAAATAGGTTCACATTTCGTCTTCTCTTACACTGTTTTCTCTTCCTTCACATCACTTATAACTACTCGAAATTAATATACACAGTTTCACATCCTATAGTTATATGTTTACTTGTTTATTGCCTATGTCCTCACCTCTCGAAAGGGAAGGGTGACATGTGTTCACTGCTGAGTCTTCAGAAGTTGAGCCCTGCCAGCACCAGGACGTGGGTTTGCTGAAGGTATGAATGTCATGCTGACGTCACTGAGAGGGGTAGGAAATGTCAGGTTCAAGAGTCTGGATTTACAGTACTTATATGGAAACTAGAAAATGATAACAGGATAAAACCAGGAATGTGAGGTGATGAAACACAGTGGTGTTTATGGGAACTTAGTCTGGTTTTGTTATGCAAGATGAACTGGTCTGGCGGCAGAACTATCAGGCCAGCAAAGAGATCACTGCACTATTACAGGGGTCAAGTACACAAACCTGAGAATGGCGGGAAAGAACATTCTGAAGGGAAGAGGGAAAGCTGGATGGCAAAGTAACTAATAAAAGCCACCATTTAAGTGAGTGCTTAATTAGTGCTTACTTCGTGTTAAGCACTGCACATACATTTATTTAATCTTCCGAGATAGATATCCCAGTTTTTAAAAAAGAGGAAACTGAGATACAGAAAGGTTAAGTAACTCACTCAAAGTCACAGAGCTCCTAAGTCCCTCAGCTGGAAGCATTCCTAAAGCTTGTACTCTTTCCCTTATCTTAGAGGAGTAAACATGGGCTCTGGGCACAAGGGAGGTGATCCTGGTCATGCAGAGGTGCTGCACAGACACATTCATGTCCAAACTCTGGTATTCCCAAGGAAAAATAAATGATCAAGTATGTGCTAGGTCAGGGTTTTCACGACCAATGAATGGGTCATGAAATCAATTTAGTGGGTCACGATCAGTATTTTAACAAGAAATGAAATAAATGATAAAAAGAGAAAAGAAAACATTAAAGTGAATTGCCCATGGTATGTTTCATGAAATTTTTGTTTTAAATATATACGCATATGTGTCCTGTTTTGCTGAAACCCTAACAACAGTACCTTGGATGTGAACGCACCCTCACTGCAACCTGGTGTTGTTTCTATTTTCATTTTCAGAATGAAGACTCTGCGGTTCAGAGTGGCGGAGCCAGGATCTGAAACCAGGGCTTTGCTTCCAACCCTGGCTCCTCTTTCCAGCACAGCAGCTCTGCATCATGAAAATGGAAAAGCAAGTTCACCAGAAGTGTTTCTTTTGGACCTCATGTAGCCAAGGCCAGGTGGAGGGTCCATTAGCTTTTTGCCCTTCAGCATGTGAGGCAACATTAAGGCCATTTCATTTTGCATCAAGGAATTGGAAGGAAACAAACCATTTCAGGTAGAGCTGGACTCTAGCCACTCCAGAGAAAAAATGACACTAAAACAAGATCTCCTCGCCCAGGTTCAGGTCCTTAGAAGAAATGGAGAAAGAAGCCCCATAATCTGAAGACTCACCATAGAGGAGGTTCTTCGCTTATGTTCTAATAAATAGATTTATAAAAAGAAAGCTACAAAGGGAATTTTATTTTCCCACTGCCTTCTACAGCCTCCCAGAATGTTAGGACTAGCAGGTGCCTCAGAGATCACTGAGTCCACCCTCACATTACAGAAGAGGTAACAGAAGCCCAGAGAGGTTAAGTAGGTGAAACCGAAGTCACACAGCTAATAAGCAGCAGAGCCCCCAAGGGGGATAAAATCTTGCTAACATTCATGTTCTTAGATAAATCACAGCTTATTCAAGAAATGCTAAAGAGGTGTGGATTTAGGGTCAAAATGTTGTGTTGTGAGGATTTTGCCTTATGTTACCTGAAGGCTGATGATCTCTGGAGACCTGAGCTGGCCTGGACTATGGGGCTGACACAGCCTTTGGACCTCTAGTCCTGACTCCTGCCCACAGGCAATGCACTGAGCTTAGCTTTTCTGGGACCACTACCCCAATCCCTGCCTGAGATGCCCCCCCAGGGACAGGATGCCAGCCCTCATCCCAATGTTAGTAATGACATTCACTTCCCCTTCCTTGCTTGGCTTCCTCTGAAGCCAAATTCTTTCAATAGCTCATAATGTTGACAAGTGTGGTAACCACGGATCAAACAGATTGAAAATAATATGAATTTTAAAGATATTGTTTTATAATAAATATCTGTCTCTGGAGGCTGTTGTTTAATAAGAGATTTTAAAATCCAAAATTGGCCCCTAAAAGCTTGAAACTACATCTAACTTATGTTTGATGTTCTGTAACTAAGAAACAACTTGTGAAAAGGAAGAAGATAAAAAATGAACTTAGGCTAGCAGAGTAGATGCCAAGTTTCAGTGCCTTGAGCTGCGAAAACCTTCCAATCAGTCTGTAAATGAGGTGAAGAAGGATTCGTGCACTGCTAAATATTTATTGTTGCTAAGTTTCATCACTGTTAATATACAGGTAATGGATGACTTTTTGTCCTTTGAAGTCAAACACCACCACTTAAGCGGTGACAAGCACTCACCTCCCTGAAACGGACACACGAACACACACGCACACATACATGCACACAGACACACCGCTTGTAGTGTTTCATCTTCTAAAATTGATGACTCAAATGGAATTTTTAAAAAAAGGAATTAAAAGAGGAAAAAGGAAAAGATTATTAGCTTTCATTTTTCATCCTGTGTTGGATATTTTACTTAGCAAAATGCAGTTTATGAGGCCCTTTTATTCTTATCTTAGGATTTGTGAGGAAGTCAAGGCAATCGTGTGGAGCAAAGCAGGAAACGCAGTGAGGCAGCAGGACTGGGGCATCCACCGGAAGTGCTCACCAGGGCAGGGCCAGCACTAAAGAAAAGGACAGGTGGGTACAACAGTGTGATGTGTCAACCACCCTATTGCCCCCTTACCCTTTGAGCAGGATCTATTAAGAAGGTCCACCTACAGGTCTACAATTACTCTAGATCTTGAGGCAGAGAGACCTGGAATCTCAGCCTCATCAAATATAAATAAAGTTCACCAGCTGGCAAAATGGAAAGAGGCATACAGGTAACAGTTAGAACTGGACAAAGGACCCAGATCTTCTACGATTAACTACTGGCTCCATCATCTCCATAGCTTTGTGACCCTGGGCAAGTGACCTCATCTCTTTATGCTTCAATTTAGCATTTGCTGCAAAGGGTTGTTTTGAAGATTAAATTAGTTAATACATGTCAAATTCTTAGGACAGCTCCTGACACACAGTAAGTGCTCTAATAAGTATTGCTCTCCTTAGATATACTTTATTATATATACTAACTCTATGACGCTATGTTTAAAGGGAGTAGCCAGAACCCAACTTTAACTGGTGCTGGAATACTGCCATATGTTCTGACTTTTCAGTAAAAGCCAGAAATTTGGACTTTTATGTGAAAGGTCAAGGCTTTTAAATGTTGGGAACTAATTCAGGTTTGGTTTATTTTTGAACGAGTTTGCGGTCTGAACAAAACATGTCTGTAAGCTGGATGAATCCTGAGGCCTGCCAGTTCATAACGGCGGCCCATCAAACCTTCAACCAAAACTTCAGCTTCACTGGCCCCTCTCCTACTTCCTTCTTTTCCATAGCACTTCTCCACAATCTCACATATACCTTACTTGTTTATCTTTGGCCTTCCTTCCCTCCAGCCATCACACAGAAATAGAAGCTCCTTGGCGGTAAAGGATTTGGTTTGTTTTGTGTGCTGCTATAGGCCTATATTTAAGAACAGTACATGGTATATAATAAGTGCACAGTGGGAGTTGAATGAATAAATGGTCATATCTTAATCCGCACTCTCTCCCTCTAGGGCTGACCCAAGTCTATTGGGTCACAGAACAATGAGGAAAGTGAAGTCTATAAGTTCAAGTCCTAGAGTGAATCGGTTTTTCTGGAGGGAGCCCAGCAAGCCTGGCTTTTACAAGCTACAAAACACAGGATAAGTAAAATGTCAAAGAGGTAGTGGTGCTGAAGGATCTAATGACTTCAAAATACTTAATAAAACCATCACAAGTGTCTTCCAATAAAACATTTGGCGATGGCAAAGCAATCTCTCTCTCTTTCTCTCTCCAGAAATTTTTTGACAAGGTGAATTTCTGTATATTAAGATGGTTTAACTTCCATCTGGAGATCCATCCAAAATTATACCTTTGTGTAATACCTGAACAAAGGCAATTAGAGTCGATTTCTAATAATGGTCCTAAAGCAGCCACACTGCCTACAAACTGTTTTTAAATACAAGGTGAGCATGACATTGACTTTCTCTCTTTAAGCAGAAAAACATAAAACATTGTGTGTGTGTGTGTGTGTGTGTGTGTGTGTGTGTGTTGCCACTTAAAGCAAATTAATTGGCTATATGGTAACTAAATCAACGGAAATAATAAAGTTATGAAACTCACACACAATATATTGGGAAAATTTCTTGGACAACTCTATCCATCTATCATCCTGCTCTAAAAAAACTGTTATCCTGCCTATTTTAAACTAACACTACCTGTTATTCATCGATTGAGAGACCAAAATGTGCAAAAGGCAAGGTGCCAAAGGGGAACAAGACATAAGACATACCGTTCTCACCTTCATGGAACTTGCAGTCTCCTGTGGGGACCAGAGATTAAATAAATGCTCAAAAGATCACAATGATCTTTACTACTCATCTCCCATGTGGCCTGGTCCCAGGCCCCAGAAATAGCAATCTGATCTCCAGCTGTGTGTGTCAGTGTTACCTGCCCTTACTTTCAACATGACCACAGATTTCTTCTAACCAATAAGATCTCTGTGTTGATTTCTAAAGGTTTAATAATTGCAGGAGAACTATAATACTTTTCCCCAGATTCCTCAAATGAATTCTTTTCAGGATTCAGTATTTGGAAAAACTTCCCAAGAAATGCTGAGAAGAAATTCCCATGTGGAAACACAATCCATGGAGCACAGTGTAAATAGTGAGGATCTAGTGTTTAGGAAGAATTTTTCTAATAGAGACGAAATAGATTACTCAGTGCAGAGTGAGCAGGCTACCCAAGGTCAATGAGAAGGCTACAAAAAAAAGTCTAGGGAGAAAAACTTGAAGGTAAAAAACAAAACAAAAACTTCAGAAGAGCTTCCTCTCATTCTCCTCTCTGGGATTTTCCTCTTCCAATGTCTAGCCTTCCCTTGAACTTTGATCTCTAATCCTGTTCCCCTTTCACTCAATGTATTCTGCCTGCAGTTTCAACAGGGGCTAAGCAGGTAACATATATAGGTGAAATGAGATGCTTCGGTACTCCAGCAAAAAGAGAGCACCCGAGTATCTACTGGTGCAGCCCTTCTTAACCCAGCATATTGTTGCTATGTAGTACTACGTGAAATCTGTGGAATTTTAAACACTGGCTCAAATAAAAACAAGCAGCGTGGATTAAATAAAACATATTTTAGAGATCTATATAGTCTAAAGAACACCAATTTCTAGCTTCTAACTCATATTGTAACAAGTTTAAAAATCTGTCTCTTTAGCTCTGACATTCTCCAGAGTTGTAATGCCTGCATTCCACCTCCAACTGGGTGTATCCAGGGGTGCTCGTGCCTCCCAGTCCTAACTCTGGAGTTCAAAACTGTTTCCAACAATCCTGCTCACTTCTCCTGACTTCTTTATCCTCTTGAATGGTACCATCTGTCACCCTAGGTTCTACCTTCTACCTCTGTCCCTCTTAGCCATCTCCATCCAATCAAGCACCAAGCCTCATAGAGACTCCTCAATTCCTTGTTCTTGTTTATCTCTTCCAATCCAGGCAATTAGCATCTCACTTCAACTACACAATAACCCTCTAATAGTGTTCTCCAAGTCAGCCTTATCAACTCCACCACATTCAAATATATAACAAGGAAAGTTGATATCATGTCTACCCTGCTCAAATGTCTTGTTGGCTCTCAGTATTTTACGGGATAAAACCTAACTCCTCAGCACTGGAAACAGAGCTCTCAGATTCTGGCCTCTGACTACTCAGCCAGCTTCATCTCTACTCATTCCAACACATATTGTAACCTTGCAGAACTATTTGTCTATCACCGAACATATCATAGTTTTTGTGCCCCTATTTTTTATACACTCTCTCCCCTTTGCCTGAAATACCCTTTTCACTAATCTAATCCTCTTGTCTACCTAGTCAGCTTCTACTCATCCTCTAAACCTTATCAAGCCTGTCTTCCCCAGGAAGATTTAAGTAGTCCTTTCATTCCAACTATACCCAAGCAAACACAGACTATCCATTAAGGATAGGAAAAGAATCACATCATTCATCTTTATATCAGAGCAACAAGTACACCATCTGGCACACTGTGTTGCCTTCATAAATATTTGTTAAATAAAAAAAAAAGAGTGAGTTATGGTTTTTCAGAAAAAAAGAATGCATTTAGGGAAGGGAAGGAAAGGAAAGGAAATGAAGGATTTGCATTTGGATTATGTCTGTCCTAGACTACTGCCAAAGTCTTCTACCTAGTCTACCAATTAATCAAATCATGACTCACCCCAACTCAGCTTTCCAGTGTTTCCTGCACTGGAAATGCACCTAAACTCATCACTATCACAAAGCCATGCCCACCTCACCAGCCTTGTTTCCTTCACCTTTCCCCTTCTTACCTGGGTCTATTTCCATTCATAGAATGTGTCCATTTGCTATTTCTTCTGCTGGGAATGCTCCTTCCCCTACTGCCTTCTTGTCATTCAGTTATTAGGTGAAGTGCCATCTTCTCAGAAAGGTCTACCCAGATCATCTTCTAATCTAGTTACCATCCACCACCACAACTAGCAGCACTCCTCCTCCTATTTTCTTTTCTTGATAGCTCCTAACAGCATCTGAAATTGTCTTCTTTTCAGTCTCCATCACCAAAACGTAAATTTTATTATCCACTCTGTGCCCAACATCATTTGTTTTTGATTTTCTTGGGGAAAATATCTACATTTTGTGAATTCTTTTTTTTTTTTTTTTTTTTATCATTTTGTGAATTCTTATCTCATCAGTTCCCAAGACATACTAGAAAAGAATTCCATCAAATTTATTGATCTATAGGATTTGGCTCCACTTTAAAAAGAAAAAGGTTGAGTATAATGAATATATGTAATGTACAAATATATATGTAGGTATAAGAATAATCTAATCCAAGCATCTTAATCAAACTGAAGTATGAAATTGCTATCAGATCAGATATTCTCATAATAATGGCTTTTCCCACAACCAAAATTTGTAATCTCCTCTTGTAGGCAGGAGCTATTTTGCAAAGCTATAATTTTTACATCATTCTCAAATGAACATCTCTGCATGGAGAAATTGTATGAGTTGTCTTTTAAGAAAAGAAAATTATTGAAAATTAAGCTTTCAAAAATACTGTGAGTTTGACTCCAAAATAACTCTTAATGTCCAATCACATAAACAGAAACAAATTAACAATTACCATTTCACAGCTCTCAAAATGTTTATAAACATAAAGCCTATTTCTTTCTAAAAATATGAGATTAAGACTTTTTTCTATTTTAATGGTTTGAAATACCTTTAGGTAAATCACTACTGAAAAATAATTTTAGAGAGTCATGTCATCATATAAAAGAGCAATATTATTTTAGTGAATTGTTCTTTTAAATAGTAACCTTGAAGGTGCAATTCCCAATATAGTGCCCTTGTTAAGTATGAATATTTAAAATTCAAGAGTCTGTATAATCTGGAAAAACGAAGTCAACATATTTTGAAATCACAAATTTCATTTTAATAGCTGAGAAGTTTAAGAAAACAGTATTTATTTTGTACCAGAAACTCTACTCTTTTATAATTCATATCTTAGGTGATATGATTTTCATCAATACACATGGATGATCACACATCCACTTTGGTTTCTTCCTGAGCAAAGCTACTTTTGGAATCTACGAGTTCTTTCAATTTCAGCATTTTCTTTGAATTGCCCTGCTAATCAAAGGGCCTGAAATAAAGATAAAATCTCCAATTTGTAAAACTGTGTAATTAAAACCTAAATATAAATTATGGTCGCCTCTGTTCACAGGTAATAATACATATGGTGGTGATGAAGATAATAAATGACAAAATCTCCTCCTCCTCTACTAATGTTTATTGAGTGCTTATTATGTCCCAGCTGCTGGTATGTTTTACTTCATTGTAAAGTAAACTGTATGAAGTAGCTACTATTAATACTACTATTGGACAGATCAGGAAACCGTGGCATAAAGAGGTTAAGCAGTTGTCCTAGGTCACATGACCTGAAATTTGCGAAGTGCAAACCCACGCCATCTGACTCTAGAACCTTTGCGAGTTAAGTACTACGCTTATGAGTTAATACATGGGAAGCTTTTAAAACGGAGCCTGCACGGGGTAAGCTCTTAATGTCAGCAGTTATTACATTGTTTTATGCATAATCATCCATTTCACCTACAGAGATATATCTTCCTTATTTATAAATATAGCAAAAAACCCTGCATTTTACTGAGGGCTTTATAACTTGTCTCTAAAAATGACAACAATCTAAAATTCACAACATTTCAATGTAATAATAAGTAACATTTGTTGAGTTGAGATAACGTACAGACAATTATTATCCTCAATTTCCACATAAGACCTGGAGTTTTAGAAGGAAGCTGAGTGACTTTCTCATGGTTCCACTCTTAACAACAGAATCTCTCTGTCTTATAATGGAATATATATATGGAATTCATTCCATGTGGTTCAGGAACAGAACCACAACTCTTTGACCAAGACCAGTTCTTACAACCTTCCCCTTCAAGGTCAGGAGTGGGGGTGGGATGGGGTTCAGTAGGAAAGGGACTCAGAAAGGTCATGGGAGGCTAAACAAGTACCCATCCAGCCCTAGGCTGCTGTAATTGGTTCAGGGATGTTATTTTAGCTAATTAGATTCCTTCTTAGGATATTTTTGCCAGGCAGGCCTACTGGACAAAGTATCACCAGGATACTTTGCTGTTAGGACACAAGACTGGAACAACTAGAGGCCTTCTTACTTACCACATGAAAAGAGCCATTCCAAAGGACAAGGAAAAAGACATAATTCTGATGATAGTGCTTAAGCCTTTTTATCCAGCCACCTATGACCCTGGAATAACCCTAGATAACTCAGATATCTGATGAAATAAATTACCACACCCCCTTTTCAAAATATGACTTAACTAGTTGAAATTGGGTTTCTGTCACTTGCAACTTTCTATCACCAAAGAGCCTTGTTATTTTTCCTCATAATTGTGTTTTTAGAAACATTAAATACCAAATGCCTCTATTACTTAAACATCAACTTGATTTATCCAGAGGAAACATGGATTGATAAAGTTCTCTGGAATTTTATGAACGGAATTCTGATGTGTGAAATAAGTAAATGTATAATCTATGTTAGTTAAAATATGGTTTTTGAATATTAAAATATCTCAGAGCAGATTCTTTTTATTTTAAAGACCCCTAAAAAATCTTAGGAACCTTAGAAATTGATGTTCTAGAGGCTAAGCAACAAAATAAAACATAAAGAAAAATACCTGACAGCTCTTGAGGAGCTGAAACCATTTCTACACTTTTGAAAAATTCCTTGACATCACCATTCCCTAACATCACAACTTCTTCAGGAAACAGAATCAATGTGACTTAGTAATCTGAATAAAACATTCAAGTGCCATGAAAATTAACATCTAAGTCCTGAATTCAGGGTGCGGCTAATGAAAATCAGGCAGAGAAGCTAATGGGAAATTTAACACAGGGCAAATGTCAATATTGTTGTGAGAAATATACTATAATTAAAACGTTTCTGAGTCCTGGCCAATGACCTACGGTAATAATGCTTTGTTGACCTTATTATAAAAAAATAATTTTTCATTACTAATTCAGTAAAAGAGTCCCTTTTTCAGTCTTCAAGCTTAAATAAAAAACAAAAAATCAGCACCTGATTCTTCACTGAAGCATAGAATACGAAAACACTGACTAGTCAAGGAGGAAACATAATTCCAAAGCCACAGTGAACAAGGAAAGGGAGAAAATAAAAACAGAGACATTTTATAGCGGAAAGAATAAAAGCAGTAGACGTCGCTGATCCTGGCAAAAGATAAAGGAGATACGTCAAAAGCATTGGATTTCATTCATTCTACACTACCCACATTCTTTTAAGTACAGGGGCTGTGGTCTGTGCATTAGAAGGCAGACTGATTACATTCAATCTGGATAGAAAGAACATTTCTGTCGAATTATTACCGTGCTTAAACTTATTGAGAAAATTACTCTCTAGAATAACATTTGAGTATTATAAGAAAATACACTGTCTCCCTGGAGGTCTCTGTAATGGGATTTCACCTGTGAGCTCAGCCTGCCGTTTTTCTTCTCCTCTGGCTAGTTATCCACAGGAACTTGCATTTGAGGGGAATTCAAAGTGCATACTGCTCTGGGAGAACGCACATATTCTCTCTATTTAGCAATATAGAAGTAATGGAAACTCACAGTACTGGCCAACTAAAAAGGATTAGGGCAAGCTTTACATGTAGAACACCATGGATTTTGTGCATTTTGAGGGGCAGAAAGTCCCATCCTTTGAAATTTCGGGGCGGGGGATGTGGCATAAAGTCCTTTTAAAATTCAGAGATGTTACCCAAGGAAAATGACACATTAAGCCTTCAATAATCACTTTTATAACAACAGATTTATTAGATTCTCTAGAGGAAAACTGGGTCCAATGAAAATGGAGCTCAGAACAGGTAAATTTTAATAAGGGATTGAGAAGGAGGGAGGGGGGCAGAATCCAGAGCAACAGCCAACAACTCAAATGTCTTTAGGGCAAGAAAATAACATAAATGTGCTGATCTAATGCATGAACGTATCAGAAAGTGGTGGACTGACATCGAAGTTGGGGTGCTTATCCTCACCCAAAGATATTCAGGCTTAATTTTTAAAACGCAAAACTGCTGGGCTTCCCTGGTGGCGCAGTGGTTGAGCGTCCGCCTGCTGATGCAGGGGACACGGGTTCGTGCCCCGGTCTGGGAGGATCCCACATGCCGCAGAGCGGCTGGGCCCGTGAGCCATGGCCGCTGAGCCTGCGCGTCCCGAGCCTGTGCTCCGCAACGGGAGAGGCCACAACAGTGAGAGGCCCGCGTACTGCAAAAAAAAAAAAAAAAAAAAAAAAGCAAAACTGCTTTGCTAGGAAAGCACATTGGCCCCATTTTATGACCTCTGCTTAGAACAATATTCTAAATTATGCTGCACAGAATAATATCCCTGGAGATAGTTCTTAGACGTCAAATCAAATCGAACCGAAACAAACATACAAACTGAAAGCGAGCTACACTGAGAAAAACATTTGGGAACCTTGAGGACTACCTTCCGTGTGGCCCTTAGATTCACTCCCCACCTTTCCCGATCCTGCTCTGTGCCTCAGCAAGCTGAACCAAATGGACTGCATTAAGAGGATCCCTGGCTCCCTAGTTCTGGTTGGTTTCAGCCAAGTAGAGAAACAGGCAGGAGATTTCCAGGTATTTATTCTGCTGCTCCTTCCCTGCCAGGTTGCAATCAGTTGGCTGTGGCTTTCTAACTAAAGGACTAGTTAGTTGACTCTCTTCAGGTTCTAGTAATTACTCCTTCCACTTGACCTTCCAGGCCCAGGGGTGCTAACAGAGTACTGTACTACCCTTGATGCCTTCTTGAAACCCTGCCCATCCTGTTGTAAAAAGTCCTCTTATTAAAGTTTTCTCAAGTTACAAGTTTGAATGTGCCACATGTTTCTTGCCAGAGCTCTGACTGATTCACTGGGTAAAAGAACATAAAACTGGTTTCTTTCTTTGCAAGACTTCTCAGAGTCCTTAAAATGGTAACATGTATGATGAATATTCAAGAATGGTCCAGGAAGAAGAGATTTGTCAGAGTGGGTAGAGATTGAGAGGTCCCAGGAAACAGAGGTAGGTGAAGCTTAAAAGATGGTAGCAATAAGAATGAAGAGCAGAGAAGACAAACTTTCCTTAATGTATAATCACTCAGGTTTAAAGTTAGGGGAGGTCAAGCTCTGGGAAGCGCATTGGGTAATGTGATCTTGAAGTTAAAACTAATTTCTGCAGGATGTGGATTCTTGTAAACTGTTTTCCAGGAGCATTTTTGTCCTTTCTTTTCATTCCTTTTTTATTCTCTTTCCTTATATTCTCTCTTTCTTTTTTTCTTTCTTTTTTGTGAGCATTTCATTCAGGATCTTTGAACCAATAAAGTGAGGGGAAGTGTTTGGTACTTCCTTTCGGCTTTTTACTGTACTTTCTGGATCATATACTAGGATATCATATTGCCCAATAAAATGTTCACATAAAAACTTTGCTTCAACTAGTGAAATGAATCTGAAAACAGAACTAGAAACACTGAGAATAACAATAAAAAGAAAAATCAAAATCTCTCCCGTATAAACCATTAAAGCAATGTCAGTAATAAAACATTACATTTAAACAATTTTTCAGCACTTCAAAATGGTGCCCCCTATTCTTCAAATGCAACTTGGGATTTCTGTGCCCATCTATCTTTTTCCAAAAGTATAGTTTGCATTAGGTGTGATCAAACGTGCATACACACACACAAACACACACATACAACACCCCTTAGGATGTTATTATACAAAGTAATTTCTGATCAAAGTAAGCTGACTTCTCTAAGTCTAAAAAGTATCTCAAATTCAGCACATC
Organism: Grampus griseus; assembly: GCF_964374135.1. Lineage (NCBI taxonomy): Eukaryota > Metazoa > Chordata > Mammalia > Artiodactyla > Delphinidae > Grampus > Grampus griseus. Next base: position 85,693,391 of record NC_139001.1, on the reverse strand, counting down.
TGAATCCAGCTCTGGATCTTTCCCTCCAAAGCTGTTTCTGCCTCAGTTTTCCCTATCCTTTAGGCTAGGGGAGGCCTAATTTGCTGAGGCCAAAAATTTTGGTATCACCCTATCTTTTTCTCATATCCCACAACCACTTCATCATCAAATTTGGTCTATCTTCAAAACATATCCTGAATTTGTCCATTTTCACCAACTCTACCGCTCCACTCTGACTAGATGCTTTTACGTTCATCATTTTACGTAAATCCCACAATTACGTAATGAAGGTCTTTTTAATCCCCATTTAACATATGAGGAAACTGAGGTTTCAGACAGATGTAATAACTTGCCAACACGGCACACTTAAGAAATAGAAGGACTGGGATTTGAAACTATGCCCGGCAAATTCCCAAGCTTTTGCTCTTTCTAATGTATCAGGATAAAATAAAAGGTTTTTTTGTGGTTTTTTTTGCGGTACGCGGGCCTCTCACTGTTGTGGCCTCTCCCGTTACGGAGCACAGGCTCCGGACGTGCAGGCTCAGCGGCCGTGGCTCACGAGCCCAGCCGCTCTGCGGCATGTGGGATCTTCCCGGACCGGGGCACAAACCCGTGTTCCCTGCATCGGCAGGTGGACTCTCAACCACTGTGCCACGAGGGAAGCCCAAAATAAAAGGTTTTTAAAACTGACTCTTAAAAATTGATACGCAATGATTTGTTTCTAAGAAATTATCTCCTCCCTTCTGATTTAAGGAATTCAGAAGTTTTAACTGGTTTGTTCTTCATAAACTTACAAGGACTGTTGTATGTATGTGTGTGTTGGGGGGTGCACTCCTGCACCCACGTGTACATGCGTGCGTGCACATGCATGTGCGTACACACACACACAATTTAGAAAGGAAAACAAATTTGATGAATTTGTTGCAAACTTAGGGACATAATAGCTTATAAGAGAAATCCAATTAAGAGTTGTTCAGAGGTGACTGGTAGGGAAAGGATTATTTATCCCATCACATTCTAAATAGCCAGGAGCCAGGCAGAGAAGCAGCTGGGTGCAAGGAAGCATTAGGGAGCTGAGTCTAGGGTACCGCCAGGGAAGAAGGTGGCAGCTGGGAGTGGGGAGGGTTTCAGAATCCAACATTTAAAATGATCCAAACAGGAAAACGCCAGCTGGAAGAAGTGGGTGCTAGGCATCCAGTAACCTTCTGGTAAAACCAATTTTCTGTCTGGTATAAGAGAAAGCACATGCCACACGTTAAGTATCCCAGGTTTCAAGGAAAAAAACAGTGCATTTTCCCAACAATTATCTTGTTCATGCTGTGAGTGCCATCCCCACAGGGAATGCACCGGGGAGGATGACCTGTTATTAAATCGGCACATTTTGGGCTATGTCAACACAAGGACGGTTCTTCTGGGTACCAGGATAATATGCCAAAGAGACCTTTAAACATTTTATATGTTCCCTAATTTAAACTGGGAATATGATGGTCCCTTAAGGTGATTCTCTTTTTAAAGGGTATATCATTGAAAGGGTTATAGGAGTTGATTCCATTAAAACACACACACACACACACACACACACACACACACACACACACGCAGAATGAGATATACATTTCAAGCCCATATGACAGGCATCTAAAGACTGAGGGTTTAAACCCTCAGTTTATCAGCTCTAGAGGCCTAATTTTGCAATCAGCTAAACCTACAGTACATTTTCAGCAAGTGCTGCAAATCAGCAAAATATTAAATGAATCTTGAAAAAAATGATTATGAATCCACAGTTCTGTTTGACTGTATAATTCTATTTAAGATTAAAATTACTATCATAAAAAGGCCACTTTCTGAATGTAATTCCACAAAAACATCATCACAAAAGCTTTTACTGCTATTTATGTCAGAATGTATTTTAAACAGTTCTAATCATTTACCTTTGTGGACACTTAATTAAAATTACAAAACCAATTTTAATCTGTAGTCCAATTAATATGCAAATATATGCAAATGTGGTAAATCAAGGTGGTGATTAAGTTAAGGACACTCTATTTCATGTCTGCTTTAAGTGTGAAAACAAACAATCTTTTTTGTAATTGTACTGATGGATTGTGATGTTTATAGGGTTAGTATGGGGTACAAATGTTTATGCATCAACATTATGCCAAAACAAAGATTTTATACTCTGGAGTGATTTAGCATCCAGCATACATTCAGATGCAACAAAGTCATTTTGCAGTCATCTTGTGAATTAGAATAAGGTCAAAGCAAAGTTAAATTTCTATGTCATCCATTTGTATGGCTATTTAAAATTCAACAATCACTTTCTGATGTGTTAGGTAAGAGCCAAGAAGTCTCAAGAATGGCATATTATCGCCCTTTATCATTTAGTGTTCCTAATATACTGGTTTATCTTTGATACTATTACAGCAATCATTCTCTCATTAAGGTACAAAGATATTCAGCTTTTTTAACCCCTCTTTTTCACAAATTTTAAATATGGAAAGTACAGCTAAAATCCAAGTGACCATAGTAGTTTAAGTAGAGGGATGAACAACACATCCTCACATCCAGTTTGTCCCTCTTTTTCTTCTCGTGCTATTGTCTAGATAGTACCCATGACACTGAATTTTTCTGAAGATGAAATGACTGTCTTCAAGAGCCCTGTTTTAAAAAGGGCAAATGCTTAATTTCAGTGTGATTTAGTTTCTTAAATTTATGGTTAACCTTGTGGAGATGTTATTTTTAAAAAATGTCCTACAACTTCCTTCTAAACAATGTCTTCTCCAATTTCAAACATGTCTCTATTTTATGAGATGTCCGTCTTGCAAAGATGAAGAAGAAACAGTCATTTTTTGAAAAAGAAATCGTGTTACCTAAAAATCACAGTCACATTATGTCATATCTTGGAAAATAAAAATAATCTCAAAGCTCTGTCCTTGATGAAATATCTATGAACTATCATATAACTCATTTATGTTAGAAAAACATTAAGAATAACAAGTTTGACCTATTTTTATGCAAATGTGAATCATTTCCTTTTCTTTAAGCCTGAAGAAGCCAGAGTCACTCATATAAATTGTGAAGTGATTATAAGAAGTACAGTACCTTTTTGTTCCAAATATTTCATGTTTCTGAAATATTTCTCTCAACATGAAACATTTAGATATTGACAAATATGAATTTCGGCAATGCAGCATTAACCATCAGCACTTCACATACATTTCTTACTGGTCGCCTATTTTCACATCTGCATTATTTAAAATAATCTTTTCCACTCTTAATTGAAGACGTGTTCACATATATTTCTTCATTTCACTTAGAAAAATGAGGAAAGTGGATTTCAAATTGCCATCATGGCATCATTTTTAACACTCAATAAATACACATTTAAAAATATTATCGCTCTGTGAAGGCAGATAACTTAATAAAAAGCAATACACTTTATAGTTATGTTTACTAAAGTAGGTAATGTATCCTTAATGTGCTTGTGCAAACTTATTTCTCCCTCTCAATCTATTTTACCATCCATATTTTGAAATCCTCAAAAATAACTTTCCAAGAACAAAGATCCTAATAATGTTGAATGTAATTGCTGCCTATATTTTTTCCTTTAACTGTTCCACTGTTCCCATCATTACTTTGCATTGTACATATTCTTACAAATCATTCTTCTAAAATATTTTAAAATGAAACTATATACAACAAACCATTAAGTTCATCTCTTTCTGAGTAGGTGTTTAGGGACTGTAATTTTCTAAATCTATCTAGTACCAACATATTCAATTATGAAACAGTCTTCATGTGATGATGCACCTAAGACAGCAGTTTACATTTATATTAACAAACTCTATCTTCATTATAGTACAAGAACAAAGCAGGATTCCCTTCCCCAATTTAGATCCAACAGTGAAATACATAACACAATACAACATAAAATGAAATAAAAGGAAGAACATAAAATGCACTGCATTAAATATTAGGAAAAAAAATAGCAAGCACAACACTGCAGAAGCGGCAGGAGAGAGAGCTGTGTGAAGACAATGGACCAACCCCGTGAAAGCAAATGCAGTAAAAATGCTTTGGAAGTTAGATAACCAGTGTGTGAAAGTCAGTCTTTTTCTACTAAGGGTTGAACAGGCTTTTCTTAAAGATTCTTTATTTCTTAAAATTAGGGATTTTCCAGTATTATGAAATTTTACTCATATATTAATCTGGAAATTATGTCAACCAATATAGTGGAAAGCCTGAGCCAAAGAGAATCTCCTCTGGTCCAGCTCTCCTAGGAATATGTCACAAAATTGTATTAGTGAGTAAAGAGTACGCTAACATGACACCAGAAAACAAAGCATTAATGAATAGGAACACAGATCAAAATATCATCTAATTAAGAGGTAGTCATGATGGGATGTCCTGCTGGCTTTAAATGAGAAGAGAGGACTATTATTTACAGGACTTTGTGTAGTCCTTAGCTTAAAGCTCTATCGTTTGATCTAACAGCAGGTATGGGAGAACAGATTAAAAGTCTACGATAAAGCAAATAAAACTTTTCTTTTAAAAAAAAAGACATAAAATTTGCTGCAATAAAAAAAAATTAAAATAAACACACTGACATTTAAATTTTTTTTTTAATCCTTTTGGAATAAAAAACCTGGGAACATTCTTGTCACTTGAAGAAATATCAATCTTGGTAACAATAACAACAAAATACATATATATAAAGTAATTATTTCAATAGAATGCTAATTTTTAAAAAAGAATCGTATTTTTCTTTATTGTGTGCATTATGTAGTTAACTATTCAAATTAATCCAGATTATGCTAACATTTATAGAATTCTGTATTTCACAAGCACTACCCTTTTTTTTAGATTGGGCACAGATTTTCAGAAAAGGCTAAAGTTTACAGAAGTGGATTCTTGCTTTCCTTTTCATGTAGTTTACTGATAATCCTGCCTAAACAAACTGATTTGACCTTGGGAATGTCTCACATTCCATGGAGCAACTCTTTTGAATAATCTCCAAAACCTACACATCTGAGATGATTTTGGACCTCCTCCCAGAAAAAGCCTCATCCTAATGGTCATCTAGGGGGGATGAAAGGCCCAACATTTTCTACAAGTTTCTGGGAGGCTGAATGTTGGCTATGCCAGATTCAGTACTCTGTCCTCCTGCCTCAGACAGTGGAAAGTTAATAAAATGAATAATCCAAGAAAATATGGCATCATTCTCTGGGCACACTTTCTTGTAATCAAACAAATCTTTTCAGACATATCATACTCTGAAAGTGAATCCTAGAAGCTCACAAAAAAGAGGAGAGGGAGGGGAGAATACCAAGAATCTAGGCCTCTTGTAGGCAGGGTACAGCCAACTCAGAAAACAAAGGCCAGAAAAAGCCTTTGCATCTGTTTGCCATTCTAAACCTAAACCATCTCAGGGATTCTACTAAATCTACAATTTTCTACAACCTTTTTAGTCTGTTTATTTCTTTGCTCACACGAAATGCCACGCATCCAAAATCTCTGGATCAGACAGCAAACAACTTCAAGTTGTTTGAACATCCAAGTTCAAGCTGTGGATGATCAAGAATGAGACTTAGCATTTATTTTGCCGTGTGTTTGGTCAGTTTTATGTGGAAGAAAATAAGAATCTGATGTCCAGGAAAAAGAGGTGTATTTCACATTTTCCCTATAACCTGCTGCTCTAATCTTTTGGTCTCACTGTAGCATGCACATCCCTACATAAAGGGGCGTTGAGTGTGTGTGTGTACGTGTGTGTGTGTGTGTGTGTGTGTGTGTGTAAAAATAATCCTACTTATCCATCAGCAAAATTCAAAGAGAATACACATATTTTCAGTTATTTAAACTATCTTAAAGACTCACAGAGTTTTAAAACTGGATGCAATCACTCACTCAATTCATCTCATTTGCAGAGACTCAGAGAATTTAAGTGACTTGACTCATCCAAGGTCACTCAGCAGGCTGATAGTAGCTCCCACGCGGAACACAGTTCTCAGCCAGGTGGGGCCATAACAGCAAGGCTGTTCAGAAATTAAGCAGGATGTGTACCACTCCCCAGGAAGGTGGTTTGTTCTCAAAACCTGCTGGTAAGCCACGACATGGGATCAGACATCAGAGAGAGCAGGGCCTAAAGTCTAAAAAAGATCTCTCTAACTGGACAGTCCTTAGCAAGCACATGAAAGATTTAGGGGTTTTATCTGGCTTAACAACAAGGCTTTTCAACCCACAAAAACCTTTTTAGAGTTTAAAACACTCAAAGACAAGATTATTAAATTTAGCGAGCATAGACTTCACTTCTATTAGTCCTACAAATACTACCTTCAGTGGTTAATCAAAACAACTACTGATTAAGCACCTAGAACTGTGCATCATGTCCTCTTGCCTTCTGGGAGGCTGGAGGTGGGAGGACAAGATCTTGACTGCTAAGGAGCTTAAAAATTAGTTGGGACATCCTGAAACAGGCACACAGGATTTTAAAACGTGGCAAGTTTTACTCTGTGCCCACATTTCTCCACCTTTGCCTAGACTCAAATGAGTAGCCGTTGAAACCAATTTCCCTTGGTGAGATCCTTCAAGAGGGATAACCTTTATTAATGTTAAACAATACTATATGCATAAATTATCTCATCTCTTTCAGCTAACTGGAAATTGCAACTTGATAACAACATACAGCCAATCCAAATGGACAGCTATCTATTGTGAACCAAACATACTACAAAAATGTAGGGTTTTGGACTATGACCTTTAAGAATGAAGAAAAGGATTATTTCTGTAAATGAAATTTCCTGGCAATTATAACTGAAATGCTGATTAATACAAATTTGGCAAACAACCTTTCTTACTTTCCTGTAATACAAAGGTAATGCCCTGGAAGCTTATTCCAGCCCAATTTCAAGGGAGCCATTCTAAATAGTAAGTCCTTTTGCACAAATGGTTTTACTGCTCAATTATAGATGAACAATGATTTTTAAACTCTGTTTACAAGAGTGCAAGAAGTTCTGGGTTATAGAAAGGTAGGAGAAAAGAAAGGGGCAGGAGAAAGCACCAAGGTAGGCCCTCCACTCCTCCAATGAAATCAGCTCAACTTTTGATGTTTGCATGGCCAAATAAAGATTCAAAAGCAACTACCTCAGTTGAATGGAGAAATTAAAGTTAACACAGAGAGGACTGCTAAACAATTATTTTACCTAAATAATATCTCCCAATCCCCAAACTTGATGAGGTAGTCCTGCAGAAACAAATAAAAATGGACAGAATTTAGGACAAAATTCCACAGCTCAGTTTTGTTCAGTCAAGCACACATTTATCAAATATTTGGAATGTACAAAGGCACTATGCCCTTTGTGAAGAGAAGGTATATCATCCCCACTCTACAAATGAGAAAACTAGAGCTCTGTATAGGTTGAGTGCTTTGCTCGGTAAATGGCAGAGCTGGAAATGGTAGCCAGGTCCTTGGCCACCAAATTCAAAACTCCCTTTTGACTATATCAAATGGTGAGAAAGAGAAGCTGATATTCTTTGATTTGTTGGAAAACCACATGATCATGAGATAACTATGAGCCCAGAGGTAATATGAATCTCTTCTTTAAATGTAAGTATAAACAGTAAAAAAATTGAACATGTTTAAATACTGACATAATTGATTGTCAGAGTTTAGGAGCAGGGCTGGGAAAGAGGGACCCTCTACCTTTAATTTTATCTAGAGATATGTAAATAGCTAATTACGAAATTAGTGTTACATAAATAACATACTGAAACATGTAATTTACTTGACGATTAAGGAAAAAGCAAAAGCTAAAAATCTTCCTAACCTGAGACTGATCTTATGAAATCTACATTCCGACCTCTATTTGTTCTAGCTTTGCAAACTGAAGAACATAGAGCACTTTCCAATCTCGTTTTACAAGTCATTTTTCCAAACTAAAAAATATTTTAGCTTTACTGCTTGTGATGATGATGATTAAAGATAAACAATAACTTTTGGAATTCATGTATTTAAAAAATCTTACATAACTATGACAGGACCAAACTTCTAATTAGAAATATAAAATGACAGACTTTTAAAACTTAGAGGGACTTGAGATATAATCCAGTTCAACAATTTCATTTTACAGATGCAGACACTAAGGTCGTGAAAGGTTAAATGACAGGCCTGACCACACACACAGCTAGTTAGTAACAGTGCTGCAACTCCAACCACTAGCCTGGAGTTCTTTTCACTATAGCAAGCACTTTAAATTATATCCAGAGAGTATAAGTAATGCTCTCCAAAAATGTGTCAGAGGCTATAGATGGGCACAGAACCAGCCATCATAAACCATGATCATTATCTCAATAAAGGCGAAGTTTAACTCTCTCTGACACAACCAAATTATCTAATCACTTCTGCCTTAGTTTCCTCCTTGAAGTCCAGATATTTTTGACATATGCTATGTTGCAAAGAGTAAAAAGCTCAAGTTTTGCCAACGTTTGAGGCTGAAAAGTGCAATTAACTTTTGAGGAGATAAGCAATATGGAAAGGATACCAAATTTACCATACTGATTATAATTGATAATTACAATTTAGAGCTTCCTTACTGATTGTACCTTACTCTTCCAAGCAGAAAGAATTTTACAGGAAACTTCTGAAAAATAATAAAATTAGATAAAGCTAAGTCACCAGCCAAAGATGTTGGATATACTGGAAGATTGAACATGTGTACACATTGGCAGAAATGAAGAAGACACAGGAAAAAGGGAATTTTAAAAAGGATGTTACTTAGCTAACCTAAAAGACATACCATGCATTCATGTGTTGAAAGTGTGGCTCTGTCTGATTATATTAAAAGCTATTCTTCTAATTCAACCTCCAACCCATTCTACCTTAATAAATCAGGGGAAGAACCAAAATTTAGTATTTCTTGGAAGGCACTGTCAGAAGTTTTCTTTAATGATTCCTTTTTTCAATAAGGATGGCTGTGGGGATGGGAGAGAAACACAAAGGGAACCCAAGGTCCTACAGCCCTCACAGAGAAGTCGTGGTGGAACCCTACAGACTGTATTTAATGGCTCCCAATTGCACAGAACCGTGCGTGACTAAGAGCAAAAAGTGTTGCTTCCACCTTTCATTCGATTCATTCACACGTTTAATTCTATTGCCAAAACTGTTGATGTGTTTTATGTTTTTGCAATCAGCTAACAGTGGCGTTTTAGATCCCAACCTCAGACAGTATGGTTTTCAGCAAGAGCCCTTTGTTTTGACAAACACAGTTAAAGTTTCCATACGTAGCACCGATTCAAGGCAGATTACAGAATGAAGCTCTAATGGACAGTCATGATGGCCCTGAATGCAGTACACAGCACTTCTTGTGCGCAAATGATAGGAAACTGTTCTGTCAAATAGCTGCTTTGTTCAAAGGAAAATCTTATGTGTACCACACTGGGGTACCATACAAATTGCTGCAAGGGAAGATGAGCCCCCTGGGTTTTGCCTTCTTGAGATGAGGAAGTAAACTCGCCTGAGGTGCACAGGTTCACACTGAAGGCATTTTTAAATGGGCCACTTAGAAGTCAACTTTTACAAGGAAAAGCGGCAAGGAAATGCTGCATATCTGGTCATACTTAGACATACGGAATCATAAAGAGATAGCCACAGGACAGAAAATGATCATTCCAGGCTACTAATGTGATTTTTTGCAGACTGCCAAGTATTAAATACCTCTCTGTGTAACAGCAACCAGTTTGCTCACTTAATAGGCAAAATAATAAGGAAGAATGCAAATTTTTCACATGATTTGCGGACAGAGAATTTATATCTTTTGACATTGATTCTTGAAAAAAGAGAAAAACAGGATTTATAAAATTCAAAACAAATCCTAATTCTTCCTTAGCTTCTTTATGTGAGTGAACATCACTGTCACAGCCATTGTTTAACAGCAAGCTATGAAGACAGCTTGTTTCTCTCAAATAACAAAACGAGGTAATATAAATAGCTAATTCTAAGATGAATAAACTTTTACAAAACTGCATTTTCACAACTTGAGACCTCTATGTGACCTAAATAAAAGCAGTTTAAACTACGTGAAACTGGTGCTTTGTAATGCAACCTGGAAGTAAGTGGGTAGCTTGTATGATACAAGATGAGTCTTAAGGCAGTTTTCATTGCAAATAATATAGGTCAAAAAACAACGTCTATGCCCAAGTACCTAAAACATCAATTCAACTCCAAAACTAGATAGTCCCAAAGTAAACTTACAAATTAGCCAAACAAATTTAACCTGCAGTGAAATTTTAAAAAGACATCAAAGTACTGAGGGCCAATAAGTACTGAACACCCACCCCTTACTCACAATAGTCCAAAATGACCTTTTTGGTCTATACCTCCAGACACTGATCTATAAATTTGTTTTCACCTAAAAACATTCCTCACATGTGCTCAGTCATATTTTACTAGGATAGTATTATATTATTTACTACCTTCTAAATATTCAGTTTATAAATCAACAGTAATTGCTCTTTCAGAAATTTTATTAATAACTTAAAAATCAACATATATGTATGTATATATTTACACACACACGTGTGTGTGTGCATACATGTTTGTGTGCGTGTGTGCAGACATAGCTCAGATGCAAAGAAAAAAGAACGACTGTTATCTTATTAGTTTCCTGAGTGTTGTATTTTAGACTATTTATAAAAGAAATAAAATCTAAAACATTATTTAAATCTTCACAGCCACAGTGACATTAACAATTAATTTCCTTTGCAAAATTTTATCTGAATGGGAAAACATTTTTCTTTGATCATTTGTAATATGTTTTACTGTTTTATGTACCTAAAATGCAACAATTTGTACAACTGTAGGAAAAAAAAAGAATCAAAAAATTTTAAAGTGAAAGACAATGCATACAAATTCCTTTTGACAAAATTATTTAGATGTTTATTTTAAGGTCTTTTCCAGCACAATTTGGCCATTCTAAATTTTAAAGCTCAGGCTCAGTTAGGCCCCAAAAGGAGAGCATGGTATATCACTCTAAACAGCCTCCTGCATTCATTTATTGTTCAGTTCACAGTCTCTGAATACAACACAATCCTCCAACAGAGTCAGCTTTCATAATTCAGCAGTACAAAGTCTGCAAACACATGTAACCTAGATCCATATTTCCCAGTGACAGCATATGATAGCAGAATGTGAAGTATTAATGCTGGTGTCACTACAGTCCTACACTCTACTGCACTTTAAGAGAAAGCAGCTGCTGAGATGAAATGTGTGCCAACTGTCTGAAGACAGAAACATAAGAAACATTCCTTCTGTTACAAAGGGAGAGACACACACAAACAGACTTGCTTTTAGACGCAACATGCACAAAGTTTCTTACTTCTGCCTTTTATGTTTCTCAAAAACCCTCACCAATTCTGCGTAAGCAGAAAGGTTCGCATTTAAGAAAATCCTGACTTCCTTCTCATGAAAGTAACCCAGAAAAGAGGGTGTAATTATGCATCTACAAGTCAAAGGGTGGAAAAAGTACCTTTTACAATACACACTCTACACCAATGAGTTCACACACTTACGGAAAGAGAGTTGCTACCTATGTAACAGATAACCTGGATCAGCTATGCATTTTCATACTAACAACATATGGTCCTCAGGCCTTGCAATGATTATTTCCTTTGGCATCTTCATAAAATTATTATCTTGAAATAATCATCTGAAATCTTTGTTTTAACACATTCACATAAAAACCAGACTGTCTCTTTCTAAACTAGGAACATGGGAGGTTTGTCACTTTCAGTAAACCATTCACAAGGGGTAAAGTCTACAAATCTGAAAGTGGCGCTTTTCTTTTTCTCTTTATATTGCCAATATAAAGATTGGCAATTTGTTGAAGAACCACAGTATCCTGATTTGTACAGATACATTCTTGATGAAACAGTGCAAAATGAACCAAAGTACTGTCCTGCTATCTTTTAAACACAGCTCTACAATAACAATAAGTGTGCGACATAATCTGAACTGTTTGGTTATAATTCACTTAAAAACTAGTACAACCTCATTGACCCCCTTATCAAACAATTGATTGTGCATTTGCAGACTGGACAATGAAATACAGGAGGTAAAGTATTAACGGTGACACTATTTGGCAAGCTTGTAGTGCAGTTCATTCAAAAGGCAATTTTAAAATTGAATGAAGAGGTTTGACTAGGCAATAAAAACAGCCACAATGCCAGTGAACAGTACTTAGGAGGAAAGCCTCTAATTATCCTATTTATAAATCAACAGCAATTTTACTGATGACTTCTCAAAGTTGATTAAAATAACTTCAAAAAAATTTTAAACTAGATCATATGCACTTTATTAAACTATAATTTAAAATATTATTGATCGTTAGAAAATGATAAAAACTTGAGAGCAAAAACAAGACAGCATTTCTGAAGAGGAACATTCATACGATGCTCTGCAACATAATTATAGCACTGCCCTTGGGGAAGGGGATTTTATTTTATAATGAGAATGTTTACACTGTTATGGGGTTCAATCTATCTGGGAGGGAAGGTTAAACTTCTTTCCATTAAAGACAGCCTTATAATGAAAAGCTCTGAAAGGAGAATGGAGTCTAATATAGTAGATGTAATGGCCTATTAAATGATTCACACACAAAAAATGAATCAAATTCATTGTATCTTACTGCTGTTTTATGACAAAATTGTTGAAAAATAAAACTATTGTCAAGATAATTGCATATTACATAGGCTGTATTACTGTAAGCAGTACTCTTATTGGATGACCTAGAGTCTAATTTTTAGGTACATTAACAGGACATTACATTTTAAATACTTTACATTATTGGAATGTTTTAAAAGAATCCCACTTTTACTCTGTTGGCAAAATCAGTTTAGACTTAAAGTCAGCCTGCAATTATGCATCAGTCTTTTTCAATTAAAATTTTCTATACATCCTTTATGATGTCATTCTTACATTCCTGCAACAGATGCTTGTTTATATACCAATTTTCCTAACTGCTGCTGTACTGGTATTACGCTATTGTCGATGTAACCTCTCTGTCTAGTTTACATTCCCAGATCTCCTCTCAATAAATGTGTATTTTCAAAATAATTTGCCTCTTTAAAAACCATCTCTAATTACCAAACAATCCCTTCTATTGAAAAAAACAAAACCAAAACGTCTCTGTATCTTTAGAGAGTACAATTAAATACACACTTCCAGGAAGAATGATATTCTTAAAATTTTAAGAAAGTGGTGGTTCCATGAATAAGTTCAAACACAACTTTAAAATACATTTTAGAAGGTATAATTCCAAAACAAGATTATTAATTCTGCCCTCTGAGAACCTAGCAAGAAATCTTTCAGACTAGTTGTATACCACAGCTGTTTATTAACTGCAGGCTGAGTGATATGTAACATCAGACCCATTTTTAAAGCAATACTGTAACAATGCTAATCAAGCCATATGTATAATCAATCAGCATTGTTATTATGTCTCTGCAAGGTTTCAGAATAGAACCATCAAAGCCTCCTACAGATCAAAATTTAGCTCACTGAACTAAAGAAATCTACCCATTTGAGGAAAAAAAAGACTATAAAATATATATATTGATTTCAGATTTGTGGGTGAACAAAGACTGAAAAACTACTTTTTGTATACCATCAGTACTTAATTTGAGTTAAGCGATGCTGTGATTCTGTTAAAAGAAGCTCATCATTTTAAAAACATTTATCTCTGAATATATACGTGTGAAATTCTGGCACTGAAACTTTCATAAGGATCTTGAAGGAAAATTGTCACGCGGATTAAACACTGGTCGGTATCACCTCTTTTTCAAACATAATTTTTGGTTACCACTAAAAAATATTTTTGTTCCACATGTAAACAAATTTCTTCCAATTTTACAGCCTCATATTTATCAGGGGATTGCCTATCCTTAGCAATTTTGCTCTGTCAAGTTACTGAAGTTACAAAATATTCCGCTTTAAAAGGAAAAAAACCTTACAAAACCTCTAACTGTTACTATTGCCATTTATGTTGAACACTTGGTTGGCCTCTTTCTCTGACCTAAGTCAGGTTTTCTAAAATCTGTGGGGGAGAGTTTCATTTCTTGCCATTTCTTCTCTCCCAACAGAAGGGCACTGGAGGGAAAGTTGTGAGCTTTCTTGAGAGGGTGTCCTAAAATTCAAGGTAAGACAAGAAAGACAAAACCAAGATGAATAAATGACTACGTAATTGTAACCATACCTCTGGTTCCCATTAAAAACCATCATTTTAGTTGGAAAAAAAGTTTTTAACCTTTAATATGTTACTAGCAAAGAACAAAATCTAAAAATATAAGCAGTGAAACAAACATTTTCCCAATACACAGTGCTGTTGTAATTGCCTAACTTTGGATTTTTGCGGAAGAGGAAAAGCTATTTGATTTGGTAGGGTATCAAAAAAAGTCCAAAGAAGTTCTGAAAAAGGCTGTGGCCTGCTTTCCTACAGTCGCAGTGGTTGGGATACTGTAATACCACGGAAATCAGATACTAAGTAGCACTAGAAAAAACCTAAGTTGGGGGGAGTGGGCAAAGACAGAACAGTGTGGAGCGCTCCTGCAATAAGGAAGCACTCAGGCTCTCCCTCCCTCCCCACCTAATAAAACAAGAAGAAAAAGGCAAAGAGAAGGAGGAAGAGAAAGGGAAGTGGGAGGGGAAGGGAAGAGAGAGGAGAGCTGGGGAGAGCACAGCTGAGAACAGGGAAAAGAAAGCTCCTACGGGAGGCTGTGCGTGTCACACAGATCCACACCCTCACCAAACAATCTATCTGAAAGAAGCCTGGGCCGCTGTGGCAATATTATCCCTGACTGGGGACTCAGGGATGCAGAGAAAGCCTGTCACTATCGTTTATGGGTATACTGTTAATGTACTTTAAGGGTTATTCAAAGGCGGATTTCCAAAACACAACAAAAAGCCTCTTCTGCTGCTATCGTATTTCTTTATGGAAGGAGACTTACCAAAAGGAAAAAAAAAAAAAAAAAAAGAGCAAACATAAAAAGGAGCTCAGTGTGGAGCATTAAAAAATGTGGGTGCATTTTTAGAATGCTAAATGAACACAAATATCTAGGTAATCTGGTCCAAGCATAACATTTGACTACCAAAAACCTGATGTCATGTAAAGAAAGATGGTAAGTCAAAAGGAATACTAACACTAACATTGGATAAATCAGTATATATTTGCCCTAAAGAATTTTATTAAGAAATAAAGTACTTGGGTGGGGTGTGCTGCTTTATCAAGTACAGATGGTAAGGTTTGTAACTGTGCTTGTGTCCCTCTTCTGCCACTACAATATTCTTGGTTACAAGCTGGTAGAAACCAGAAGTACAAGAAAGGTTGTACACACCCATACAGTTAAAAAGTGTGATGACTGTAGGTATATATACCATAAGCCTAGAAGTGACTTTGTACAACCATCTCATAATACTGATGAAGAAACTGAGGCTCAGATAAACTGACTTGCCCAGGACACCACACAGCAAGGAAGTGGCAGAGTTGGGAATCAAGCCCAAGTTTCCTGGCTCCCAGTCACAGGTACTGTAGACTTTACCACCCAGCCTTTAGCTGCAAAACATTTTCATCTGAATCTTATGTGATGTTCTATAACCCTGAGGGGTTATCATTATTTAAAAAGAATTAAAACATACACACACATACACACACACACACACACACACACACACACACACACACACACACACACTCACACTCCTTAGATTGGAGAGAGCTATGTTTGCCTTTGGTTTTTACAGCGTTTCTAAGTATGGATTGTCAAAGAAGGTATGAGTCCTCCCTCGCTCTCTCTGAAGAGGCCAGAGGTTGCCTTACAAAGGAAGCACTAGTTAGAAAGAAGTGCAGAATTTGCCTAAGGCTTGGGTTTACAAACTGACTAAGTGACAAGAATGGCAACACCTGTCCCCACAGACCCAAATAAGCATGTGGTTTAGAAACATGAACTGGAAGTCCTCATTCAGGAAAGGCCACACAGCTTCCAACTGCCTCTCTCAGAATACTTTTCACTAGTGCCTTGAACTGCCATGTAAGAAGTCCAACTATCTTGAAAAAAACATGCAAGAGAGGCCTTCTGGCCAACAGACCCAGCTAGGACTCAGCTGAGTCCTAACTTCACCATTCCAGCTGAGGGATCAGCCATGTGAAGGGAGCCCTCTTGGACCCTCCAGATTTGTTCATCTACCAGCCAAGGTAGATGAACAGCTGAGTCACTACAATCAGAAGGTGCAAAAGACTCATTCAGACAAGTCATGCCCAAATTCCTGACTCACAGAATTCCTGAGGTCTAGTAAAATAGTTATGTAAAGACATTAAGTTTGGGGGTAGTTTGTTATGCAGCAATAGATAACCAGACTGGGCCTTAATTCTCTCAACTGTAAAATTTGGGAAGTGTTACCAGAATATCATCATGAGGATTAAATGAGACTGTATGCAGTGTCCATAATTAATTTATAAGAGAACTACCAACACCATCATCATAACAATAATAACAACCATAAAGGCTCTTTCCAACATTGAAAACACTGTACTTATCCCCAGATGGGCACTGAAAATGGAAGTTCGCATTCCGGGCCTGCCACTGGTGAGCCATGTACTTTTGACACGTTAAAGAACCTCACAGGTACATACTACTATATATCAAGTAGATAACTAATAAGGACCTACTGTATAGCACAGGGCGCTAATCAATACTCCGTAATGGCCTATATAGGAAGAGAATCTAAAAAAGCGTGGGTATATGTGTATGTATAACTGATCCACTTTGCTATACACCTGAAACTAATACAACATTGTAAATCAACTATACTCCAATAAAAATTTAAAGGAAAAAAAAAAGAACCTTACATCATCCAGCCTTTTCTTTTCCCACCGGGGGTCAGACAGGAAAGGCAAAATGAGGCTAGTGTAAGACAAAGGCTTTACGTGGTCTTTCAAACATTCAAAGCACAAATCCTAGGTATATTCTTTGTTTCCATACAGAAATATAATCTCTATCTTTGGTTAAACACATGGTCCTCTTGGTCTAGATTTTATTTACTTTTTGCTTCTGAAAATAATACATGTGAATGGAGAAATATTTTTCTCTTATAAGAGAATTTCTCAATTGTAAGTAAAATAACATGCTAGGGCCAAAATAGAGTGGTGGGGACTTGGGTGAATAAGAAAGAAGTTTATCCAGCCAAGGAGGTAAACACCACTCATCTCTGGCCAACTTGTGCCATGAGCCCGACGACCAGTGTTCCTTGATCTTTTGACTTTTCTGAGAGGCCAGAAAGGCTCAGCTCATGAGTAACTGGCTGGCATCTCTAGTGTAGCATCCAGAAACTCTCTTAGGTGGTCTTTTTCTTGCTTAGCATGTGACCTTAGGCAAACTGTTTATTTTTCAGTCTCATTTTCCTTTCCTGTAAAATTGAGAGGTAAAAGCAATAGTTTCTAAAGTCTTTTCAAGTCTAAAATTCTACAATTCCTTTAATTTATCAGGCTTGCCCGGGGAGGACAGTGGATTTGGAAAATATGCATATGCCATGTCTGTGTATTTATGCATTATTTTATTAAAAAAGAAGTAACAGTTTGCTTTTTATTATGTGTACAGAAAGGCTATGTATTACCTCTGGGGACAGCTACTTTGCCTCTTCTTAGCCCTACCTCAGGTGATCCCTAAACATGATCTTTAAGGATGGAGTTAAAAAAACATTTTTGATAGCAACTGACAGTGTAAGATACACTCTATATTATGGCAAAGTGGTTTGCACATATGTTATATACATATATATATATGACTGAAACAAAAGTTTCACACGGTAATATTTACCCTTGCCATCTGGAGTGCTCCGTAATTTTCAGTTTTCTTTCTTTTACCCCACTACATGTTGTGACTCATCAAATGCAGTTCAAGATTCAGCAGTGAACCAGGACCAACCATGCTTCTTTACAAAGGTCATCCTCTTCTCAGAATTTACAATCTGTCCTCTGGATTTCATTTTTAAAATTGTTCTTCAAACAATTAATGTCTCCTTCAACTAGATGGTAACTTCCCTTATGGCATGTCTTTCCAAAAATTTAAAGTACAGAACAAGAAGTGCAAACATATAGTTTCTTCTCTCAGTACCCTATTTTCTACACAAGAGGTAACACTAGTTTATTTGTAGAAGGCGTACATTTATAAATAGCATTACTTTCACGTTAATTTTCCTCTTCACTAAACCAGTGGTTGCAAAACTTCAGCGTGTGTTAAAAATCACCTGGAACATTTTTAAATACGCAGATTCTCAAGTCCTACACCAAGAGGTTCTGACTCAGTGGGTACCTCGTAATGTCCAGAAATTTACATTTTTTACCATCCCCTTGGTCATTTTGATCTCCTTGGTCATTTGGCCACAGTTTGAGCTTTTGCTCTAAACTTACAAAGGTCTAGAACAGGGCTCAGCAAACTTTTTCTATAAAGAACCAGATTATAAATATTTTAGGCTTTCAGGCTACAGGGTGCCCATTATAACTACTCAGCATTGCTGCTGTAGAGTGAAAGCCTTCATAGACAATATGTAAATAAGTGGGCGTGGCTGTGTTTTAATAAAATGTTATTTACAAAAGCATGTGACCAGCTCCTGGTCATAGTTGGCTAAACCCTGGTCTAGAATACGAACTAAAATTTGGTTTTGTTATATAAGCACAATAATGAGATCTATTGGTCCTGGATGCCTTGCCAAGTAGGTTGACAAGCAGTCTAAACTCACAACCAAGCTCTTTCGAAAAGAGTGCTTTTGCCAATTAGTGATGTCAAAAGGAATGCTAAATGGCCAAGTGGGAGGTGTGAACTTTCATTTTGACCTTCGAGCCTTACCTTAGAAGGTAAGGAAATGAAGAAGCAGCATTTCTCTTTAGAGACTCTAAAAGTGGAGTAGCTAATACCCTTAATTAAGTTATGGAATTCAACTATACATGCACTGCAAGAATCCAGGCAGTGAGGACAGTTCCAACAGCCATTCCATTAGACATTCCTTTTTGTAAACCCGAGAATTGGAGGACTTGAATCAGCTATTGCTCCAGGAGGCCTCAGTTCCCAGATGCCTTTTATGCAGTGAGGCTTTGAGTAGGAGCCTAACAGTAGAGCTACACTCATTTATTTTGTATGACACCAATTCTAAACTCAAGCCAGCTACATCTTCAGGTGGTCGAAGAAAAAAAAATATCCACACTGAACAAAACCCAACTAGCTCTGTGAGATTTACTGAACATAAGGCCCTAAAGCAGTCTCCACTGTGGTGCCTTCCTGCAGGATTTTTCAAAAGTACTTTAAAAAAAATGAGATTTCCAACTCAAACTCATTGACATCAGAACCTAATTTCCCACATAATTTGTGGCTCCAGTTACACTATTTATGAACTATGAGTATCACACACGTTTCTGAAGGTTAAGCCCCAAATCTCCGTATAGTGTTACTAAAAATTGCCTCAAGAGGTATGCCAGTTTATTGGTTTCCATGTTGCTAAAAAGAACTATAGCAAAGATGAGTTAAAGAGTTCCTTGTTCTCTCTGCTTCTCCTCCTACTAGTTAACATTTTGCTCTTACCATTCTGAGTAGAGGGGCAGCCAGGGAGTAGGAATGGTAGAGAGGGTAGGGATGAAGATAGAGGTAGAACTGGTTGAGAGCCTACAATGTACCAATAATCTGTTATTTCATTTAAGCCCTCGCAACGTGGTATGATAAGTATTATTATTCCCATTTTACAGTCAAGGATCTTAGTTCAGTGAAACTGAGAAATTTGCCTGAGGTTATATAGCCTGGAAATTGTAGACGCTGTATTGGAATTAAGGACCCTCTGATTTCCAAGGCCCTATTCTACCATTCTATACTGACTTTCAAGGAAAACTCAAAGCTACCAAACTAAAACAATGCTCATCTTCAGTAAAAGAAGCAACTGGTTAAAATGGGATTTGAAATACATCCATAGTAACTGTTCAAATTATCAAACATATCCAGACAAGACTGGATTCAAACACTGTAGGAAAAGTCATTCAAATGGCAGAGTAGAAAGTACGATTTCTGGTGCCTCCTGGTTTGTTCCTTTCCTCCTTCTGGAGTCCTTTTACCAACCCAGACACTCTCTGTCCATACAGAGTGGATTCCCAAAACTTTCCATGTCTGTGCTCTCCAGGCAGCATCAGATCATTTTCATTTCTGTATGTTCTAATAAAACCTACACATATCAGACCTTATCATTTAGGTGTTTAAGTGACAAAAGTAGCATAACATAAAAGCTGACTCTTCAATAAGATCAATAAAATTGATAAAACTTCAGCCAAATTAAATAGGAAAAAAAGAGAGAAAAGCCAAGCTACCAATATCAAGAATGAAAGAGGTAGCATTACCTCAGATTCTATACAAACTAAAAGGCCAATAAAGAAATACTATGAACAATCTTATATCAATATATTTAACAACCTAAATGAAATGGACAAATCATTTGAAAGAAACTATCACAACTTACTCAAGGAGTACGTCAATATTTAATAGATATTATGTTACTTGAAAAACCTAATATCTATTAAAGAAATTGAGTGTGTAGTTAAAAACCCTCTGGCAAAAAAGATCCTAGGCCCAGATGGCTTAACCAGTGATTCTACCAAACATCTAAGGAAGAAATGATACCAATTCTACATAAATTCTGCTAAAAAACTGGAAGACTACTTCCCAACTCATTCTATGGGGTCTGCTTTACTCTGTTACCAAAGCCAGACAAAGACGGTACAAAAAGAGAAAACTATAGACCATCAGATACAAAAGTTCTTAAAATTTTAGGAAACTGAATCTAACAATGTGTACAAAGGATAATATATTATTACCAAATATGATTTATCTCAGGAATGAAGGATTGGTTAATATTCAAAAACAATCAATGTAATTCATCATATTAATAGACTAAACAAATATATAATGTAAGATTATCTCAACTGATGCAGAAAAAGGATTTGATGAAATCCAATATTTAGTCCTGATGACACTTTTTAGCATACTAGGAATAAAAAGGAGCTTCCTCAATCTAATAATGGGCATGTAAAAAAAAAAAAAAATCTAAGGCTAACATCATGCTTCAAGGTAAGAAACCAAATGCTTTCCCTTTAGAATCTGGAAAAGGCAGAGATGTGCCTACTCCCACCACTTCTGTACAACATTATACTGAAGGATGTACTCCATGCAACAAGAAAAGGAAAATAAATAAAAGACACTGAAATTGGAAAAGGGTAAGTAAAAACATCTTTATCTACAGATTACATGATTGTCCACACACAAAAAGTCTAATAAAATTCTCACAAAAAAAATATTTTAAAGGTATGAGTTTGGCAAAACTGCAGGACACAAGACGAAAATACAAAGGTTAGTTTTATTTCTCTGTCATAGCAATGAACAATCAGAGACTGAAAATATATTTTTTAAAATACCATAATAGCATCAAAAATATGAAATACTTATGAATACATCAATGATGTGTAAGACCTATACATTGAAGACTACAAAACAGAACTGAGAGATTAAGGAAGATCTAAATAAATGGAACAAAATACTAAATATTGTAAATATGGTTAAGTCTCTTCAAATTGATCTATAGATTCAGAGCAATCCCATTCAAAACCTCAGTGGATTTTCTTCCTTTTCTTTTTTTAATTGACAACCTTATTATAAAGTTCACATGGAAATACAAAGGATTCAGAACAGCCAAAAAATCTGAAAAGGAAGAAAAAAGTTGGAGGACTTACATTACCTAACTTCAAGACTTATTGTTATAAGTAGAATAATCAGGAGTGTCATGATTATGGCATGTCAGAATCATGGCATTAGAATAGACAGATCAACTGAACAGAATAGAGTCAAGAAATAGACCTACATGTATTTGGTCAACTGATTTTCAACCAAATTCTAAAGGCAATTCAATAGAGAAGAGAAGTATTTTCAACAATAGTGCTGGAACAATTGGATATCCAGTGCATAAAAAAAGAACCTGGATCCATACCTCAAACCATATGCAAAAAATAACTAAAAATGCATCATAACCTAAATGTAAAATCTACAACCGTAAAATATCTGGAAGAAAACCTAGGAAAAAAAATTTATGGCCTTGGGTTAGGTAAAGATTGTTAAGACACAATACCAAAAACATGATGAATAAATTGGGCTTCATCAAGATTTAGAACCTCTGCTCTTCAAAGGGCAGTATTTAAAGACAAAGCACAGAGGGAGAAAATATTGTACACATCTGTATAAAAATAAGAAGACTGACTGTAGCAAATGTTGGTGAAGATGTGGAGAAACTGGAACTCCCATGCACTGCAGGTAGGAATGTAAAATGGTACAACCACTTTGGAAAATGTTGGTAATTTCTCTAAAAAATTAACATATGACCCAGCCATTTCACACCTAGGTATTTACCCGAAGGGAATGAAAGCATATGGATACACAAACACTTGCAGACAAATATTTACAGTAGCTTAATTTGTAATATTCAAAAATTAAAAATCATCCAAATGTCCATCAACAAGTGTACAGATAAATTGTGATATATCCATACAATGGACTACTAATCAGTATCAAAAAAGAATGAACTACTGAAACACATAACCAGAGTGGATCTAAAATAATCATGCTGACCGAAAGAAATCAGACAAGAAGGAGTACATACAATACGCTTCCATTTTTATAGAATTATAGGAAATTCAAACTTACTTGTAGTGACAGAAGGCATATAAGTGGTGCCTAAGAATGGGGATGGGAGTGGGGTAGTGAGCACTGACAGGAAGAGACTGCAAGGAACGTGAGAAAACTTTTGGGGGTGATGAATATGTTCATTATCTTGTCAAGGTGATCGTTTCACAGGTGTATATATATGTCAAAAGCAATCAGATTGTAAACTTTATGTTTAGTTTATTAGTATCAATTTACTTCAGTAAAGCTGTTTAAAAAGCAATCTAACAAAAGAATAAAAGTTTGCATTTTGGTGAGTTTTGTGAGTTTAAGAAAAGCAATAATTTTCAGTCATTCTGAACTGCTGGAAAAACACATTTTCCACACAATTCACTACATATGGGAGGGAGGGGACATCTAAGTGATCTTGAGGCAGTAGTTCCTAACTAAACCCCACCCCTGGAGGAGGATCCTAATTTTAGCAGCTTATAGATTATCCAAATGCTTATCATAGGCATATTATATATCATAGGGCTTCACTGTACTTACAGGAAACTTCTAAATAAAAGACAAGTTATGCATATATATACATATGATGATGTATACATATACACATTATGATATACATATATACATCATATATTAATATATACATCAAAAGAAAACATTGAATATTAAGGGGAAAGCCAGCAAGAACAATCAATACAGAAGTCTTATTCTAGTAAAGCTATTAGACTTAAAGTGAAGAAAGATTATTTGGCACAGTGATGCAAAAATATCAAGTTATCATAAGGTGGAAAAAAATTTGGTTAACCAACTGCTTTTCTATAACAACATCCCCACCAGACAACACAAATAGACTGACAAGTAAGCAGACTGATCATAATGGATTTATGACACTGAGATCCTATGTTTTTAAGAACCATTTTTATAGACTAAATTACTTTAGAAAAAGTTCTTGGTGTGTGAAAGTGTGAAACAGCTTTAAAAAAAAAATGTTCAAAGATAAAGGAATAATGCAGAATCAGGGACAATAAAGGAAATTGCCTGGCTAAAGCCAAGAGGCCTGCAAATACTCTTCACATGAATAATGCGCTTGACATGACATACAGGAGCAAAAATGTTTAAAAACTAATGAACTTAAGAAAAGAGAAAGTAATAAACTTGAAGATATGTGTCCCATGAGGGTTTGACATTTATAAACCAATCACCTTGGGAAGTGGTGCTCTTATTGTTTCTGGAATGGGCTTCCTGAGCAAGTTAAGCACTACCAAATAAAGAAATAAATAAAACAAAACCAAGCAAACAACTGTCTTATAACTAACAGTCCCCTTTCTTTCAGGATTCAAAGCTCTGATCCATGAAATTGGGCTCCAAACTGTCCACGAAATAGGGCTCCAAACAGTATTGACTAATTCCCTAAGTCAAATGTACTCTTCAAAGAACAAAGATCTGCCAGTAATAGTGAAATTAAAATGCAAGTTACATGGACCTAAAGTATTGGGTTGGCCAAAAACTTCCTTAGGGTTTTTCCCTAAGATGTTACAGAATGAACTTCTTGGCCAACCCAATAGTATAGAAATATGGCAAGAGTTTCGAGATTTGTTATCATTGACAGAGAAAGTCAGTGGACTGTTATGTGGGAAACAACAGGTATGCGGAGAAGTGCTATGTATGTATACTCAACTGTCAGTCATGTCACACCAGTAGCATCACTGTATATCCAGTGCTCCACACAGTGCTTGGTACCTAACCTGCACTCTACAAATCTTTAGAATGGTGAATACATAAACATTTATATGAAGGATATTACTTTGGAATGCAATGTAATTAAATATTTTATTTGGGAGGGTATGACAAATCTTCAAACCAATTTTAAAGTAGGTTCCCCAGTTTAAAGTATGTTTTATATTTAATCAACCATAATCTCTCAAAATACCCTAAAATGTTAGTAAGAATGGTGGTGATCTAGGTTATAATTCAATCTCAATGAGATAAGAACTTGGTAACTATACAATGGAAACTTTTGATCAATTACACAGTGAATTGTCCATGACATGTTAATTAAGATGTGATTCCGTTTTTTTATTAACAGGTTAAAATACAGTTGACCCTTGAGCCAACTCCTTGCGCAGTCGAAAATCCAAGTGTAACTCTGACTCCCCCAAAACTTAACCAGCTTACTGTTGGCCAGAAGCCTTACTAATAACATGAAGAGCAGATTAACAATTTTGTTGTTACATGTATATGTACATTTTATTAGTATTGTATTTTCCATAGTACCATGAACATTCTTGACACATAGTAGGGACTCAGTAAATATGTACTGAATCGTATAATTGAATTCAGCACGTACACACACAGAACAAAGTAAGTGCAAGTCATTCTAATAAGTTGCTTTAGGAGGTTAATAATAATATAATGATGGTGATAATAATAAACAACTGCATTTACTGAGTACCTACTATTTGCTGGGCAATTTGTTGGATGCATCATGCACTGTATTTTTTTTTTAACATCTTTATTGGAGTATAATTGCTTTACAATGGTGTATTAGTTTCTGCTTTATAACAAAGTGAATCAGCTATACATATACATATATCCCCATATCCCTTCCCTCTTGCGTCTCCGTCCCACCCTCCCCATGCCACCCCTCTAGGTGGTCACAAAGCACCAAGCTGATCTCCCTGTGCTATGTGGCTGCTTCCCTATCTTAACTCTTATAATATAACCCCTATCTCTTGGATGAGGAAGCCAAGATTCCAAAAAGTTAAGTACACTAAACACAGGGAAAATGTTGGTATGCTGCTGTGCACATATTTTCAAGATTCTGGGTGCCTTTAATGCTTTATTAATATTAAGGGTATTCTAATGATTTTGCCTACTCTGATATTATTTTTAAAATCAATTTCTAAGCAAATAACTTCAGGGTTAAAGTTAGATATGTAGTTTGAAGATGAGGTAGGTGTACTTGAAATAAAATGGCATCATCCCTTGAAGCAGTTTGAAATCCATAAAAATCCCAATCAAAACCAGAACCTCAAAAGCCCAATGTATACAAGTACATGATATCCCCAAAACAAATTCCTGCAGTCTTTTCTAGGTGACGATCTCCAGTGTTACAGATGCCTATGAAATTCCCTGTTCTTGAATATCCATTTCTTTGCTTTAAATAACAGATCTTTGAGGGACCTTCAAGATGGCTGAGGAGTAAGCCATGGAGATCACCTTCATCCCTACAAATACAAATCAAAAAATATATCTACATGTGGAACAACTCCTACAGAACACCTACTGAATGCTGGCAGAAGACCTCAGACTTCCCAAAAGGCAAGAAAATCCCCACGTACCTGGGTAGGGCAAAAGGAAAAAGAAAAAACAGAGACAAAAGAGTAGGGACGGGACCTGCACCAGTGTGAGGGAGATGTGAAGGAGGAAAGGTTTCCACACACTAGGAAGCCCCTTCGCGGGAGGAGACTGCAGGAGGCGGAGGGGGGAAGCTTCAGAGCCACGGAGGATAGCACAGCAACAGGGGTGTGGAGGGCAAAGCGGATCCCTGCACAGAGGATCGGTGCCGACCAGCACTCACCAGCCCGAGAGGCTTGTCTGCTCACGCGCCGGGATGGGCGGGGGATGGGAGCTGAGGCTCGGGCTTCGGAGGTCAGATCCCAGGGAGAGCACTGGGGTTGGCTGCGTGAACACAGCCTGAAGGGGGCTAGTGAGCCACAGTTACCTGAGAGGGAGTCTGGGAAAAAGTCTGGACTGGCGTAAGAGGCAAGAGACCACTGTTTCGGGGTGGGCGAGGAGAGGAGATTCCTTCCCCATTTGCCCACAGAAGGCAGAGCACTGCCGAAACGAGCTCCTGAGACGGGCGCAAGCTGCGGCTATCAGCGCAGACACCAGAGACAGGCATGAGACTCTAATGCTGCTGCTGCAGCCACCAAGAATCCTATGTGCAAGAGCAGGTCATTATCCACAGCCCTCTGGGAGCCTGTGCAGCCCACCACTGCCAGGGTCCCGTGATCCAGGGACAACTTCCCCAGGAGAACATACGGTGTGCCTCAGGCTGTAGAAACATCATGTTGGCCTCCGCTGCCACAGGCTCCCCCCGCATTCCAATTATAACTACTGAACCCTCCCTCCCCCTGGCCTGAGTGAGCCAGAGCCCCCTAATCAGCCACTGCTTTAACCCCGTCCTGTCTGGGAGGGAACAGAGGCCTGAGGGTGACCTACACACGGAGGCAGGGCCAAATCCAAAGCTGAACCCCAGGAGCTCTGCGAACAAAGAAGAGAAAGGGAAACCTCTCCCAGCAGCCTCAGTAGCAGCAGATTAAATCCCCACAATCAACTCAAGGTACCCTGCATCTGTGGAATACCTGAACAAACAACAAATCAACCCAAAATTGAGGTGGTGGATTTGGGAGCAACTGTAGACTTGGGGTTTGTTGTCTTCGACTGACTTGTTTCTGATTTTTATGTTTATCTTAGTATAGATTTTAGCGTTTGTTATCATTGGTGGATTTGTTTATTGGTTGGGCTGCTCTCTTCTTTTTATATTTTTACATTTTTATTTCAATAATTTTTTTATTTTTAATTATTTTATTTCATTTCCTTTATTTAAAAATTTTTTTTTCCTTTCTTTTCTTCTCCCTTTTCTTCTAAGCCATGTGGCTGACAGGGTCTTGGTGCTCCGGCATGGTGTCAGGCCTAAGCCTCGGGGTGGGACAGCCGAGTTCACGACAATGGACCAACAGAGACCTCCCAGCCCCATGCAATATCAATCGGTGAGAGCTCTCCCAGAGATCTCCATCTCAACACTAACACTCAGCTCCACCCAACGGCCAGCAAGCTCCAGTGCTGGATGCCCCAAGCTAAACAACTACAAGACAGGTACACAACACTACCCATTAGCAGAGAGGCTGACTAAAATCATACTAAGCTCACAGACACCACAAAGCACATGAGCAGGCTCAGCCCTGCCCACCAGAAAGACAAGATCCAGCCCCACCCACCAGAACACAGGCACCAGTCCCCTCCACCAGGAAATCTACACAAACCACTGAACTAACCTTACCCACTAGGGGCAGACACCAAAAGCAACGGGAACTATGAACCTGCAGCCTGCGAAAAGGAGACCCAAACACAGTAAGTTAAGCAAAATGAGAAGACAGAGAAATATGTAGCAGATGAAGGAGCAAGTTAAAAACCCACCAGACCAAACAAATGAAGAGGAAACAGGCAGTCTACCTGAAAAAGAATTCAGAGTTATGATAGTAAAGATGATCCAAAACCTTGGAAATAGAATGGAGAAAATACAAGAAACGTTTAACAAGGAATTAGAAGAACTAAAGAGCAAACAAACAATGATGAACAACACAATAAATGAAATTAAAAATTCTCTAGAAGGAAATATAGCAGAATAAGTGAGGCAGAAGAACAGATAACTGACCTGGAAGATAAATAGTGGAAATACCTACCGCAGAGCAAAATAAAGAAAAAAGAATGAAAAGAATTGTGGACAGTCTCAGAGACCTCTGGGACAACATTAAACATACCAAAATTCAAATTATAGGGATCCCAGAAGAAGAAGAGAAGAAGAAAGGGTCTTAGAAAATAGTTGAAAACATTATAGTTGAAAACTTCCCTAACACAGGAAAGGAAAGATACAGTCAAGTCCAGGAAGCAAAGAGAGTGCGAAACAGGATAAATCCAAGGAGAAACACATCAAGATACATATTAACCAAACTATCAAAAATTAAATACAAAGAAAAAATACTAAAAGCAGCAGAGAAAAGCAAAAAATAACATACAAAGGAATCCCCATAAGGTTAACAGCTGATCTTTCAGCAGAAAGGCTGCAAGCCAAAAGGGAGTAGCAGGACATACTTAAAGTGATGAAAGGGAAAAACCTACAACCAAGGTTACTCTACTCAGCAAGGATCTCATTCAGATTCAACAGAGAAATTAAAACCATTGCAGACAAGCAAAAGTTAAGAGAATTCAGCAGCACCAAAGCAGCTTTCCAACAAATGCTAAAGAAACTTCTCTAGGCAGGAAACACAAGAGAAGGAAAAGACCTACAGTAACAAACCCAAGACAATTAAGAAAATGGTAGTAGGAACATACATATCAATAATTACGTTAAATGTAAATGGTTTAAATGCTCCAACCAAAAGACATAGATTGACTGAATGGATACAAAAATGAGATCCGTACATATGCTGTCTACAAGAGACCCACTTTAGACTTAGGGACACATACAGACTGAAAGTGAGGGAATGGAAAAAGGTGTTCCATGCAAATGGAAATCAAAAGACAGCTGGAGTAGCAATTCTCATATCGGACAAAAGGGACATTAAAATAAAGACTACTAAAAGAGACAAGAAGGAACCTACATAATGATCAAGGGATCAATCCAAGAAGAAGATATAACAATTATAAATATACATGCACCCAACAAAGGAGCACCTCAATACATAAGGCAACTGCTAATAACTATAAAAGAGGAAATCGACAGTTACACAATAATAGTAGGGGGACTTTAACACCTCATATACACCAATGGACAGATCATCCAAACAGAAAATTAATAAGGAAACACAAGCTTTAAATGACACATTAAATAAGATGGACTTAATTGATATTTATAGGACATTCCATCCAAAAACAACAGAATACACTTTCTTCTCAAGTGCTCATGGAACATTCTCTGGGATAGATCATACCTTGGATCACAAATCAAGCCTTGGTAAATTTAAGAAAATTGAAACTGTATGAAGTATCTTTTCCAACCACAACGCTATGAGACTAGATATCAATTACAGGAAAAAAAACTGTAAAAAATACAAACACATGGAGGCTAAACAATATGCTACTAAATAACCAAGAGATCCTTGAAGAAATCAAAGAGGAAATGAAAAAATACCTAGAAACAAATGACAAGGAAAACACAATGACCCAAAACCTATGGGATGCAGTAAAAGCAGTTGTAACAGGGAAGTTTATAGCAATACAATTCTACCTCAAGAAACAAGAAACATCTCAAATAAACAACCTAACCTTACACCTAAAGCAATTAGAGAAAGAAGAACAAAAAACTCCAAAGTTAGCAGAAGGAAAGAAATCATAAAGATCAGATCAGAAATAAATGAAAAAGAAATGAAGGAAACAATAGCAAAGATCAATAAAACTAAAAGCTGGTTCTTTGAGAAGAGAAACAAAATAGATAAACCACTAGCCAGACTTATCAAGGAAAAAGGGAGAAAACGTAAATCAACAGAATTAGAAATGAAAAGGAGAAGTAACAACTGACAGTGCAGAAATACAATGGATAATGAGAGATTACTACAAGCAACTATATGCCAATGAAATGGACAACCTGGAAAAAATGGACAAATTCTTAGAAAAGCACAACCTTCCAAGACTGAACCAGGAAGAAATAGAAAATATAAACAGACCAATCACAAGCACTGAAATGAAACTGTGATTAAAAGTTGTCCAACAAACAAAAGCCCAGGACCAGATGGCTTCACAGGAGAATTCTATCAAACATTTCGAGACAAGCTAACACACATCCTTCTCAAACTCTTCCAAAATATACCAGAGGGAGGAACATTCCCAAACTCATTCTACGAGGCCACCATCACCCTGATACCAAAACCAGACAAGGATGTCACAGAAAAAGAAAACTACAGACCAATATGACTGATGGACATAGATGCAAAAATTCTCAACAAAATACTAGCAAACAGAATCCAGTAGCACATTAAAAGGATCATACACCATGATCAAGTGGAGTTTACCCCAGGAATGCAAGGATTCCTCAATATATGCAAATCAATCAATGTGATACACCATATTAACAAACTGAAGGAGAAAAGCCATATGACCATCTCAATGCAGAAAAAGCTTTTGACAAATTCAACACCCATTTATGATATAAATTCTCCAGAAATAAGGCATAGAGGAAACCTACCTCAACATAATAAAGGTCATATATGACAAACCCACAGCCAACATTGTTCTCAATGGTGAAAAACTGAAACCAGTTCCTCTAAGATCAGGAACAAGACAAGGTTGTCCACTCTCAACACTATTATTCAACATAGTTTTGGAAGTTTTAGCCACAGCAATCAGAGAAGACAAAGAAATAAAAGGAATCCAAATCGGACAAGTAGAAGTAAAGCTGTCACTGTTTGCAGATGACATGATAATATACATAGAGAATCCTAAAGATGCTACCAGAAAAATACTAGAGCTAATCAATGAATTTGGTAAAGTAGTGGGATACAAAATTAATGCACAGAAATCTCTGGCATTCCTATACACTAATGATGAGAACTCTGAAAGAGAAATTAAGGAAACACTCCCATTTACCATTGCAACAAAAAGAATAAAATACCTAGGAATAAACCTACCCAAGGAGATAAAAGACCTGTATGCAGAAAATTATAAGACACTGATAAAATAAATTAAAGATGATACAAATAGATGGAGAGATATACCATGTTCTGGGATTGGAGGA
Source organism: Grampus griseus (assembly GCF_964374135.1). Taxonomy (NCBI): domain Eukaryota; kingdom Metazoa; phylum Chordata; class Mammalia; order Artiodactyla; family Delphinidae; genus Grampus; species Grampus griseus. The sequence continues at coordinate 85,662,163 of NC_139001.1, read as the reverse complement.
ATCCACATTGTGAAAATGACTATACTACCCAAAGCAATCGACAGATTCAGTACAATCCCTATCAAATTACCAATGGCATTTTTCACAGAATTAGAAGGAAAAATTTCACAATTTGTATGGAAACACAAAAGACTCTGAATAGCGAAAGCAATCTTGAGAAAGAAAAATGGAGCTGGAGGATTCAGGCTCCCTGACTTCAGACTATACTACAAAGCTACACTAATCAAGACAGTATGGTACTGGCACAAAAACAGCAAGATAGATCAATGGAACAGGATAGAAAGCCCAGAGATAAACCCACGCACATATGGTCACCTTATCTTTGATAAAGTAGGCAAGAATATACAATGGAGAAAAGACAGCCTCTTCAATAAGTGGTGCTGGGCAAACTGGACAGCTACATGTAAAATAATGAAATTAGAACACTTCCTAATACCATACACAAAAATAAACTCAAAATGGATTAAAGACCTAAATGTAAGGCCAGACACTATAAAACCCTTAGAGGAAAACATAGCAAGAACACTCTTTGACATAAATGACAGCAAGATCCTTTTTGACCCACCTCCTAGAGAAATGGAAATAAAAATAAACAAATGGGACCTAATAAAACTTAAAAGCTTTTGCACAGCAAAGGAAACCATAAACAAGACGAAAATACAACGCTCAGAATGGGAGAAGATTCTTGCAAACGAAGCAACTGACAAAGGAGTAATCTCCAAAATATACAAGCAGTTCATGCAGCTCAATATCAAAACAAACAAACAATCTAATCCAAAAATGGGCTGAAGATCTAAACAGACATTTCTCCAAAGAAGATACACAGATTGCCAACAAACACATGAAAGGATGCTCAACATCACTAATCATTAGACAAATGCAAATCAAAACTACAATGAGGTATCACCTCACACGGGTGAGAATGGCCATCATCAAAAAATCTACAAACAATAAATGCTGGAGAGGGTGTGGAGAGAAGGGAACCCTCTTGCACTGTTGGTGGGAATGTATATTGATACAGCCACTATGGAGAACAGTATGCAGGTTCCTTAAAAAGCTAAAAATAGAATTACCCTATGACCCAGCAATCTCACTACTGGACATATACCCTGAGATAATTATAATTCAAAAAGAGTCATGTATCAAATGTTCATTGCAGCTCTATTAACAATAGCCAGGACATGGAAGCAACCTAAGTGCCCATCGACAGATGAATGGATAAAGAAGATGTGGCACATATACAAAATGGAATATTACTCAGCCATAAAAAGAAACGAAATTGAGTTATTTGTAGTGAGGTGGATGGACCTAGAGTCTGTCATACAGAGTGCAGTAAGTCAGAAAGAGAGAAACAAATACCATATGCTAACACATATATATGGAATCTAAAAAAAAAAAAAGGTTCTGATGAACCTAGAGGTAGTACAGGAATAAAGATGCAGATGTAGAGAATGGACTTGAGGACATGGGGAGGGGGAAGGGTAAGCTGGGACGAAGTGAGAAAGTAGCGTTGACATATATACACTACCAAATGTAAAATAGATAGCTAGTAGGAAGCAGCTGCATCGCACGGAGAGATCATCTCAGTGCTTTGTGACCACCTAGAGGGGTGGGATAGGGAGGGTGGGAGGGAGACGCAAGAGGGAGGGGATATATGTATACATATAGCTGATTCACTTTGTTATACAGCAGAAACTAACACAACATTGTATAGCTATTATACTCCAATAAAGATGTTAAAAAAATAATAAATAAATAACAGCTCTTTAAAACATGGGAGTCATAACTAATGGATTGTAATATTTCTACCTTTAAATTCTGAATTTTTTATGAGTAAAATAATCCCAAATGAAAAGCACTTGTACCAAGAACACTGAACCTTTCTTCTCCTATTAGCATATCAGTCTTCAATCATATCTAGATCAATAGTGAAGATATCCGCTTAAAAGAGAGCCATGCTTTCTTTTGTCAGAAGTTCATTACTTTTTATTAGGGTCATTGCTTGAAAACTTCAAAACACCATATGGACCTAATTGTGGTTTATTTTGGCAAAAAGGAAGACACTGTAGAACAATTGAGGCATTACATTCTACAATTCCATTACTTTCATCCCTCTCAGCTTTATTACTGTGTCATTAAAGGCAACTTGAGTGAGCTAAGAATTATACTGTCATGTGTACAGGCTAGTAGGTTAATAACAAAACACACTCAAGTTTAAAGGTATCTAACAGCTGTTTTCATTATTTTGTATAAATACACTTGAAGCATATCTATCTGATTAGTGGATAGAGTGCTCTTCTCTGTCACATGCCATGGGCACTGCTATGTGCAAGTAATCAAAGTGCTCAGAAAATGAGTTTACATTGTTCACTGCTGAAATACACAAATGTCAGAAAGTGACTGCGCATCAAAGCTTAGTCAAATCATCTGCTGCAAACAAACAGATTCCAATGCACATTTCAGCTTAAAACATTCTGCTGCAGCACACTGAGTTGGACTTATTGCTGGCCAAAATGAAGTGGTGTGCAGAAAACAGTAAGTTTCTTCAGAGAGAAAGAAATGACTTCAAAATCTGATTTACTCATATGGATTCATACTGATCATCATCTACATAATTTCCAAGAGTCAACATCTAAAGTTTTATTATTTTTATCCTAGGAATATTAATTAGCTTTTAAATGTGAACGGATAAGGACACATGTCATATATTCTTATTTTAGGGCTTACATATGTTATAAAATCCATACATAACTTAAGATTTCTCATGTAATGATTTTTAATTCCATGTTCAGAGGCTTTTCCTTCATTCTCTTTCATGCTACTATGTTCCATCTAATAGTACATTTACTTTGAATTCCAATACTCAATTGCTTGCTACTTAAACATTTAAAAAATATTTATCCTCAACTATCAGCTCCTGTCCTACAGATTCTCTTCACTTGACCTCTTGTTTTCTTCAACCAGAGAAACACTTGACTCCCATTCCACTATGGAGTTGACAGGTTCAACTACTATGCTGCCTACCCACTCAGTGGGCTTTCTCACTTCATCACCATCTCTCTGGTTAACTGTCTCTGTGGTTTCTTGTCCCCTGTGTCTGCCTAATTTTGATGTTCCAACTTAGACATTTGTTTTCAAATCTATTCAAAACTCTTCCTGCCTTGTTTTTTCTTTCTGGGGGTGGGTGGGTACAATCCTGATGTCATATCCATGAACAACCCCTGCAATAATATGGGTGCTGAATATTCTCAATATGGTGATGAGTGGAACTTCTTTCTTCTTCCGAAGCCTGGCGCTAAAAATGCCCCATTCCCATTCAAGTCCTCTGTCAAGAACCCCTGATTTTGACATATCTGGCTTCCTCAGAAATGCTTTTAAACCACTTTATGCTTGCCCCTCCAGTCCCAGAAACACTTGTTTCAAATTTGTCTGTCTGCCTCTTCCAAGTTTCTCATCTTTTCCTTCAATTTCATCCACTTGGTCTTTGGGGATGTTTACATTGAAGCTCGTATTTCAAGACTCATCTAGTTTTCTCTCAAGCATCTCTAAGTCCTCTGTGCTGTTTGAAGGCTTGCCTTGTCATCTGTATACTCTGTCTGTCTGCACCTCAGTTTCCTCCTGCCCCTCTGATGAGAGGCTGGAGGACTCATGAGAGTGAGGCTCTGGTAGCACTAACACAAGCCAGATCTGGCTGCGGAGGTGTTATGTAAGCTTCTCCACGCTGAATTGACAATGAGTTTCTTCACTGACCTTCAAGTTCCAAGTTTATTCTGAGGTGTTCCATAAGTGAGGCTCATGACCAAAATGTCAAGATTTTCAGTTAAGGGTACAAGCTTGGTTTTCAAAAGGTTAGATAGCAATTATATATCCCACACCCAATATTTTCACGTCACCTTTCAAAGCGGTAAACCTCCTTTGTTGATGTGTTGACACAGGTCAACAAGGCAAATAAAGTACATTTAGGGACAATGATTCTCTCCAAATTTAATGTAACTATATTTTGGCCCACTGTTCTAAAAGGTTCTTTTAAAATAGAGTCAAAATGCAACACAGACTTTCTTGCTTATGAATTTATTCCATAAGGTAAATAGCACTTAAGCTAAATAAGACAGCTAGATGGTAAGCACAAATTACAACCCATTTCTCTCAGAAAGAAAGATGCAAGCTGAATGGTAAACCAAGCTTAGTGGTGGTTCTGCAGCTGTCTCACAGATTTCTCTTCCCAAATCTTCAAGTATTGTCTGCCCACTAATAATATTTATTGGAAATCAACAGTAAAGAAATATGCTGGTCCTGTAGGGTGTTAAAAAGCATTAAAGAATTTCCATGTTTAAGAACCTTATAATCAAATGAGTGAAAATACATAAATCAATTGAAAATAGACATGCATATACATGACATATGCATACAAAATTATGACTCTATATGTAATTTAAAAGCTTCCTTTATAAGTCTGTCTGGGTAAGCAATGGAGGTATGGAATAAATTAAAGGCAGTATCTTACCACAATGTATTGTTTAAAACAAGTGATCTAGTTGTCTAATGCCAGTGACATTATTCAGAAAGGACTACTGAAGAATGATAATGCTAAGCACTGTTTTTTAGAGGCTACAGTAGTAAATAGGAGGTAAGAAGAAAGAATTTGACCCTAGACCCGGACAGAAAGACATTAGGAAAACAATAGAGAAATAGATGCAATGGCTTACAATCAAGAGGGAAAGAGTCACGTACTCTCTGTCTGGAGTAACACAAGACCTAAGGTAGGAGGGACAGGCAAGTATTAGTGAGGAAACGTTGGTTCACTACTTTTCACTACTGATAATGCACTGTACACCTGAATAAACTTGGCAGGCTCCATTTCAGGGCTTAAGTATATGTCTCTCCTTCTTTCCACATTATATGCTTCATTAAATCTTCCATATATCCTGTACCTTGATCTTCCCCAACCCTTTTCCACATCAAAACTCAGCAAAATGATCTAGCTTCTTATTTCCAGGTGGAATTTTCTCTCTGGTTGGATCACTTTGCTATGATCACATCCTTTAAGCTGCATCTTATGATTCTTCAATAAAAATACAGACTCAATTCCCTTCAGGGAAAGTGGTACCAGAAACATTTCTGCTTCACAGGATCCATCACCTTCCTGGGAGGAATGTTCTGCTCTCTTAAGAACTTTGTAAACCAGAACATGGTACATAAATGGAAGGCATGACTTTAGCTGCTGTTATTAATCACCGTACCTTTCAGATTTGCTTATATCTAAAATAGCCTGCATCGTGCTTCATACTGTAAGCATGTAGAGAGCAGGCGGTATGCTAGTTTAACATATTTTATGCAGCACCTGGCACACCACATGCAAAAAGGCTTGTTGCTGACGATGCTAATGCTCACTGAAATTAAAGTCTGTCTTCTCATGATCACATAATAACTGGCAATCACCTTGAAATGGGAGTGTATTAAGCCCGACAAAACATAGCTAGTTCTTTTGGCCCAAGTTCTACTCTCAGTGAAACCAGAGAGCAGCCTCTGAGGGCTCCCCTCAGAATATACATATTGCAAAGCATTTAACCTTTCCATCGTTCTCAAGAAGATTCACAGTTACACTAGCTGGCTTATTCAAATGACTCCCAGAGTTTTCCTGATTGTGTATGCCACTCAAATGAGGAAGATTAAATAGAGCCCTGTTCACAGGAAGATTGTAAGTAACACTAGACAAAGCATAGAAAAATGATCGCTTCTTGATTCTTAGAGGTTACACATCACAAAATCACTGTCTTTTATTAGACTAATAACCAAATTGAATTGGGGCCACAATAACCATTGGGAACCAAACTTTCTTCCTTATATAGGATGTTCTTGAAATTCTTCCTCCTCTAAAATGCCCGTTTTAGAGATAATATTCCATGCTACCAGCATATTCTGAACTTATACTTGAAAACATTACCCGTTATTAATCTTACTGATTTCTGTATGTATGTTGTGTTGACTTAATCATATAGGTATGTGATCACAGAATTAATTAGGTGTGAACTTAGAAACTGAACTCATGCAACATCCCACCCATTTGGGAATCCCTTGGAAAGATTTGGCTGCAATATTCCACCTACTGATTGTTGAATTCATTTTCATTTAGACTCCTTTCTATGAAAGAGTACAGAGAATATTTGCAACAGGGGAGCTCTAGACAATTTCCCAAGGTTTTACAGGGGAGTTGTCAGATCAGGTGAAATGTGACATCTCCCCTCCCTCTAAATATCACGAGCTCTTTGTCCCTTAGGCATCTCTGACACAAGAATCTCTACAATCTCATCAGTAATATCAAACTTATGTCTTCAAAACATATCTCACACACACACACACACACACACACACACACACACACACACACACAAACACACACACCCTATTTCATTGCTGAAGGAATCTAATTATTAGAAAGAAGATGTCTTTCTAGAATTGCTGTCTTTGCCCTATGCTTCTCATGTTATAATTCTCTGTTTAGGAACAACACAATACAAATGTACCTGCATTTGCACGTAACAATCTTTCAAACTCCAAGATTCAGTGATTTCATAGTGTGAATACAGGTATTTTGCCTCCCCGCAGAATTCTTCCTTCAGGTTAAGAATTTCAAGACACCTTAAGTTTTCTAGAGGTGTTTTATATATATAATCATTTTTTGAATGTAAGAGTTAATACGTTTTCAAATATCATTTTGTACATTCAGTGCACTATTTTTGTAAATCAAGATAATGTATTTCATCCTTATAACTCATTATTCTTTTAATTATTTCTTGTTCTCTGTCATCCGAAATTCTAGGACACTTGGTTTGGATTTTTGTTTGTGGCATCCCACCAGAGTAGAGAAGAGAAGGAACATTTCTTGAGCACCTACCGTATATGAAATACCCTGATTGGCAACTGATCCTTAGTGTTTTCTAGAATTTAATCCTCACAAAATCCTAGCTGATTACCTAGTTTGTCGATGAGGAAATGGAGACTTAAACAGCTTAAGTGACTTGCTCAAGAATCTAGTAAATGACAGAACTTGGACTTTTAGATAAAGTCTGTCTGAATCCAGATCTGTACTTTTTCTGTAACAACCCGGGATCTCCCTTTAAGGCTACTGGAATTCATGAGCACATATCCGTTCAAGGAAGATGGTTAGCAAATTACAAATCAACCTACCCATCTTAGTTGTAAGGCTATCATGAGAGGGTGTGTGAAATGCCCTGCTGATTTCATCTAATGCTTTCTGCATGTTAAATATAGAGAGTATATATGCATGTGTATATACTGAGGCCAAAGGTATACCAGGTATTTTACATTAGAGAACAAGTTTTATTTAATCCTTATAACGTTACGATTTTTGGCATTTTACAGCTAAGCACACTGAGGTTCACCAAGTTCAGTGACTGTTCTAAGGTCAAACAGCCGGTAAGGGATACAGCCACCCTATGCACTAACATAGCAGCCCTATTAGAAGGGACAGTGACCTGAAGTCCATTCTCTATGCCTGCATCTTTATTCCTGTTGAGAACATGGGGAGTGAGAAGGGTAAGCTGGGACAAAGTGAGAGAGTGGCATGGACATATATACACTACCAAATGTAAAATAGATAGCTAGTGGGAAGCAGCCGCATAGCACAGGGAGATCAGCTCGGTGCTTTGTGACCACTTAGAGGGGTGGGATAGGGAGGGTGGGAGGGAGACGCAAAAGGGAGGAGATATGGGGACATATGTATTTGTATAGCTGATTCACTTTGTTATACAGCAGAAACTAACACACCATTGTTAAGCAATTATACTCCGATAAAGATGTTAAAAAAAAAACAAGGGACAGTGAGATTGGTATGACACACGTGCTGTTCAACATGCTAGCTTCCAATAAGCAACACATTCACTTTAAAGACTGCACAAATTATTGATACTTGCTTAAGAATACACTCTGAAATGTGGTCAGTTATTTTTCCCTTCCCTTGTCACTGTCATCTGCACATTTACAAGAAAAGAGCTATATTCATCTTACACTCTCCAGCAACCAGCATATTGCTGATAGTATTTCTTTTGAAAAAGAAAATTAAGCTGTGGAATCCTTTCAAAAATAAAATCCACCAGGAATACAGATATATAGAACAGATAAAAGCATAGCTTATCTGGTTAAAGAGGTGAGGGGACCATGAGGGGAGCAGAGGCTTATTTTTGTTCCCCACACACATTCCTCCCTCCCACCGATTCTCGCTACTCCTCCACCAGAGCCATCCCACTAAATCTTCACTATCATCTGGGAAAATTCTTACCGCCCTGATGGTTCTTGGGAACAAATGTGAAAATGACTACAGGGGAATATTCTGGATAATGATGCTTATGTGACGATGACGATGATGAAGATGAGGATGGTAATGATGACAGCAGCTAATATTTACTGATTACTTACCGTGAGAGTGATGTAGACATTCCTTACCTACACTTTTCTGATAGGTCCACCATCGGTCACAGCAGGTTAACACAAACTAGTTTACTAGGTAACAAGCTGCAAATTTGTTAGTAGCTGGAGGCCTCGGGAATACAATACAACGTAAGTACTGGCAGCAGAGGGGCCGCTGGAGCCGAAGAGGGAGCACCGCAATGTGAGCCTGAGTCAAAGGGCAGCAAGCACCCATTCATCTACTCACACGTGCATACAACGCAGAATTCCTGAGTGCCTTCTAGGTGCCTAGGTATTAGGGTACCGCTCCACGCAGACATCTGAATGACAGCAGGAGGCTAAAGTCCATCACAGACAAACTCTACTTGTTTAACAATTCTTTGGAATTCTGGCCAATACTACTTCAATGCAAACAGGTTAGTGAAGGCTACAGCAAATTTTCTAAGTTCCGTCTTAGTTGTAAGGACATCATTATCAGCAAAGGATATTTATAGCTCCCAAGGGTGAAAAAAAAAAAAAACAAAAAAAACCCTGAGAAGCTGACACTCAATTAGTAGAAAGAGTTTAGAAATGGATAATCTGAAGGAAAATAAAAATGTATTTTTATGTCACTGTCCAAAAATTACACTACTAACACTCAATTGTTTCCTTAAAACTACATAATGGGACTGTCCGATACCCATGGACTTGTTCTCCTCCATTAATTTTCCTACTAAGGAAGAGTTATTTTTCTCCACGTAACAGAAGAGAAAAATCAGACAAAGAGAAGCATTTATATTTGTGCAAACATATAATGAGATGTTACATTATGAGACATCACGTGGCACTTAAACTTTTTTTACTCTATTTTCACCCAAAACAATCCTGTGAGACAGCAGGACTGATCCTATCATTCCTATCTTCCTGAGACAAGCTGGGGACACTTGCCTGTCCTCTCCCTCTGGCACTCGATCTTAAGCTTCTGATTCTCACATCAGGGCCTTTCCAATGCACTCACATTCTTAAGAAGAGAAAAAACTGCCTGGACTCCTAGGGGAACTATTTCTGACATTAAGAAAATTCCCTACATTTCCTACTTGTCTTTTGGCTCTAAAAGTATAGGGCAAGTGCTAAAAAGCAAAAGAGAATCAGCCAAGGGCAGTCTTTCCACCCTGCTCGGCTGGTGTGCCAAATTGATTCTGGGTATGAATTTGAGCCCTCTCTGATCTGCTCAGCTCAGTTTCGGTACTAAGAGCCTGTCAGACCCGAAACAACGGACAACCGGATGACTAGCATCTAGGGAGTGAGTGAGGGTCTGAAAGGAAGTTCTGACTCCCACATCTAGAGCATGCCCCCGATAAGGCCTGGCTACAACCATCCCATCATCTCTGTCCCTCTGATTTCACCAGGCTTGTGCCTCTGGGGTCAGTCCATGCAACAGGCCTTTTCCATGGATCTCGGGCCTCAAGCAGTTTCCAGGTAGGACTGTAGCAGTGATCAGTCCCTAAAACATAGGCCAGGTGGTGGTAGCATTTATGTCCACATCTGGTTCTTTTGAGCCCCCTTTTCCAGGACTGACTCTGCCTCTGACATGGCTTATGTGGACTTGGCTGGACCCACCAGTTCTGAACACTGACACTTGGCAGTCTTACAACGGTACCTGACTAGCCTCATACATAGTCCCAGACCAGATGTGAGCTCCCTGTGACCCTGGAACTTGGTGATTCAGACTGCTGAACATTCTCTGGGCAGGCCAGCATTTACTGTCCTCAGCTTTCACACACACACACACACACACACACACACACACAGTCTTCTCTCTCTCTTTCTCTCTCTCTCTTTCCACTGAGACTTCCCAGCATGTCACACAGCTGGACCTTTACTATTATAATCCAGGACAGAGGGATAGCTCCTATCTAGTTCCCATTAACTCTACTCAAAATTCAAAAGAAACAATTCAGATGCTCAGAATGTTTTAAAACAATGAAATATTTTCAGAGTGGTAAGTATCAATAAGCAAAACAGTCATGAGGCATATTTTCCAAGTTATCCAAATGTTCATCAGTAAAGAAGAAAATAATTTACTCTGGTTTTAAATAAACTTTCAATCTTAAACGATCTATGTATCAAAAGCTTACTATTTGTCAATTATGTTCAAATAGGAAATAACCAAATTGATTCCTTATCCCAAGAAAATATCACATTGGTATAGTCTCATACCAGATTGAAATTCCTAGGATTGCTGCACAAGGCTTTCCAGTTCAGAATAATTAAGCGATTCAACAGATGAAGCCAATATCAATAACCTCTGCTATATTATGAGACACAAGTACCAAAATATCCTACTGAGAATCTATTTGGGGGAAATGATACAGATATACTTTTCCGTATTCCTCCTGGTAAGTACAACTAAAAACACTGGACGTTACATGTAAAACAAACATAGAAAGACTCTGAAAGGTGGAAAGAAGGCAGACTGGCTAGAGAATTTGGAACCTAAGGAATGACACAGAGGTGAATTTCCTGGTTTTGGTTGTTTTTGTTTTTTGACTGATATATCCCAGATCAGATACTTGATAAGCCAGTAGCCTGGAAACACCAATGGGCATAGACAGACAACAGCCCCAAGAAAAGCCTATTCTCTCTATCCAAAGGAGCAGAAAAGGGGAGCCTAGTAAGACAGATTTTTAGACAATAACCATACTATTCCAGACAAACACCACGGTAAAAACTGAGGCTCCACCCCTGCCAGCAAAGACCAAGTGGAAAACCTAGATTTTCACCTTGGCTAGGCTATAGCAACCTGCTCCCCACACCCAACCTCCAGCAGTGTCAGAGACGGTAAAGATTGGGAACCAGGACTTTGGTATCAACTAGCTGGGGTGGTGTCAGAGGGGAGGTAGTGGAGAGTCGTGACTCTCACCATAGCTCAGTGGTAAAAAGCCCCCAAGGAGTCCTCCCCCCAACCCTGGTCAATGAAGGCTTAGTAGAAAACCTGAACTTCCACCCCTACCTCACAGTAATGAGGGGGCATCTCCATCACCCACCAGAGTAGTGTCAGAGGAGCCTGCAAAAACACAAGTTTTAAATAAGGTTCAGAATCTAATAATACAAGACCCAAAGCATCCACGTTTCAACTGAAAACTACTCATAATACCAAGAACCAGGATATCTTAAGCTGAATGACTAAAGACAATTAAGATGCCAGCAGAGATGAGAGAGATTTAAAGCAGCCAACATAAAAATGATCCAGCCAACAGTTATAAACACATTTGAAACAAGTGAAACAAGGTTTTGGAAAAAGAAGAAGAAAGAAAGAAAGAAAAAGCAAAGAAATAGAAGACATAAATAGAAATTTTAGAACTGAAAACAGAATATACTGAAAGAATGAGCTCAACTGCAGAATGTAGGGGAGACAGAGGAAAGAATCAGTGAACTTGAAGAGGAAACAATATCATTTAGCCAATCTGAACAACAGAGAGAAAATAGTGGGGGAAAAACAATGAACAGAGCCTCAGGAATGTGTGGGACTATAACAAAAGTTCTAACATTTGTGTCATCGGAGTCCCAGAAGAAGAAAAGAGGGTAAGGCTGAAAAAATCATTCAAAGAAATAAGGGCTGAAAATTTCCCAAATTTGACAAAAAACATAAACCTACAGATTCAAGCTGAGCAAACCCTTAAAAATCCACGCCAAGACACATCATAGTAAAACTTTTGAAAGCTAAAGACAAAGAAAACAAATTTTAAAGCAGCTAGAGAGAAATGATGCATTAATTATAGAGGGGAAAGCTATTTTGATAACAGAAGACTTCTCATTAAAATGTTTGTCTTTTTCATGATGTTAATAAATTCTAAATCACCTCTTCCTGTACTTCACTCAAAATTTCATCTACCTACTTTCTCCTGTATAAAAATCTAAGTAGATAAAATACCACACATTGCTAATAATGTACCAATCTCATTTATGTTTTAAATTGAGACTCATCCACCTGGAACAGCCTTTTCAAAGATGCGGGCTCCTGGGCTTCCCTGGTGGCGCAGTGGTTGAGAGTCCGCCTGCCGATGCAGGGGACACGGGTTCGTGCCCCGGTCCGGGAGGATCCCACATGCCGCGGAGCGGCTGGGCCCGTGGGCCATGGCTGCTGGACCTGCGCGTCCGGAGCCTGTGCTCCGCGGCGGAAGAGGCCACAGCAGTGAGAGGCCCGCGTACTACAAAAAAAAAAAAAAAAGAAAAAAGAAAGAAAAAGCAGGCTCCTAAAGTGTTAATGCTCTTCTCTCCTTGGGAGTGGTTTCAGGCTTGGTGCCCTTTGCGGCTTCTCATATCCCAGACTTGGAAAATATGAGCCACAATACAGAGAAAGGTAAGAAGCCCAGCAGAGCCCCTTAGTGATAAATGAGTTTGCATCATCTGTCATTAGAACTTCCTGCCAATTGGGTCATTCCCTATTAAATTACCACTTGTCAATGTTTAAAATACTGATTGATAAATGTGCCCAAACTGATAACACAACAGCTTTTATTTTCTAATAATCCTAGTTACCACAGCCTGCTTATCAAGGCGCAGATACTATATATTTTTTCAAAGTACTTTACCAAAAGACAATTTAGTCTAATACGATGCTAACAGGTAAAAATGCCTGGCCCCCTATGTGTTACATACTGGTTCCGCTTGCCAAAATAAACTGGCGATTTAGTGATATGAGGAGCTCCAAGTTTCACATTTCATCAACTGCTAGTAATCTGTTTTATCAATATAAACTGCACTTTAATGAAAAAATTCTTTTCTTCAGTACACTTCACTTTCAATGCCCTTGAGTATAATAATTCGTTCATGCTGTAGAACGAGAATGTTTTACAAGATCTTAACTCTCAAGAGAAATTTCTCTGTAAATACAAAATGCGAGTTTTATGGGAATGCATTGTATGCACATGAATAGCACCCAACACTACAAAACAGAAAAATAAAAAACCTGGTTGCACTTAGATTCCAGCTTAAATATCCTTCTAAGACACTGCATAACCAACATGCTACTAGAACAAAGCCTAGTTGAGCAGCTAGGTGATAGGTAAATGAAATGGGATTCATACCCCTGAGGTATCTGAATGAAAATACATCAGAACATACTGCAGACATGTGTTAGGGCAGAACCAGTCATTAGGACTTAAAGCAGTTTTAACAATCTGAAAATTCTATCATGCTTGCTTCCTTCTTAGTGATTCAAAGTGAAAATGCTTTGGCTAAATTTAAGCAAGGCTTAAAATAGTACAAAGCCACACACAAATTTATATGGCAGTTGGCCAATTTCTAATGTCTATAAAACCATTCAGGATCCCTCTTTCCCACCAGGGTTACCTCCCCCAAAGTTACCATTAGCATCATTTTGTTTCTCCATCTTTCACACTTCCTACTAAACACAGGCCAAGGCCAGTTTGTCAACTGGAAGAGTGAGATGATACATCAGGCCATCACTCTCTGGTTTCACACATCTCACTATGTTCTGATCACCTACCACTCTTCTGCTTTTTTTTTTTTTTACCACATTTTTGGTCCACTCCATTCAAAATGCCCAGTGGCAATGACACTGGGAAGAAATGATGAAAACAACAGAAACACAGTACCGATAATTTCTCACCTGTGCCATTCCTTTTTGTGGCACTTTTGCGTCTTGTCTTCTCTATTATCTAAGGGTCATAACTGAGAGGCCATGAATTCTTTCTCTGGGATTTGTGTGGTGCTAGATTGCATGGTCAGAGTTGAGCAAAAGTTTGAAAATAAATACAAGCCAATGGTATTCAGGGAGGCATTTCACCGGAGATGGCAGGGCAAACTGCTCCAGGACAGGGCCACAGAAACCAGGAACTGTGGTAACTCACAGGCAAGCAAATACAAAGTGTTAACCTGCAAATCTGTTATTTATAGGTGTTACCACCAAGCAGTGGAGAGTAGAAATCTCCAAGAGAAATGGTCCAGGACAGTGTGTAATAAGGTGTATGAGTAGCAAGTCAAATGAGTAAGACCTATCCATGTAAAACACAGCTCCCTTTACATAAATGTGTATGACACAATGTCCCACAGTGTCACCAGTTTCTGCCAGGTGTTTTGTCTTCCAGTAAATGTTTTAAAAATAGTAAATTCTGTATTTACATATGTATGTATTAGTCAACCTTAACCTAGCAAGTGAAGCAAATTCTGAGTTGCCAGAGTACAGCTTCCACATGAAATTTTACATCTGTTTATGTGTATGTGTGTGTGTGTTACATATGTGTGTATATAACTAGTGACAATCTAGAAAACATGAAGAAACAAACCAGTAAGAAAACCAATTTTTAATCACCCTAATCCCACCATTCAAATAAAGCCACAGGTAATGTTTTGGTGTATACCCTTCTAAACATATTTCAACATTTGCATATAGATCTGTAACCTGTACCCATGTTAAAATGTGGAGCATGTACATGGTGTAACAGACTACATACACAGAACTTCCATATTCAATGCCTTCAAGAACCAGTGGATTTTCACGGCTTATCTCTAAGAAAGGGGTTCAAGAGAGCTAAAATTGAATTTTTTCTATTGTTCCACCCACCTCTGCAAAAACAAACAAATAAAAAAAGAGGGTATAGGGCTTCCCTGGTGGCGCAGTGGTTGACAGTCCGCCTGCCGATGCAGGAGACACGGGTTCGTGCCCCAGTCCGGGAAGATCCCACATGCCACGGAGCGGCTGGGCCCGTGAGCCATGGCCGCTGAGCCTGCGCGTCCGGAGCCTGTGCGCTGCAACGCGCAGGGAGCGGAGCTCCTGGGAGAGGCCACAACAGTGAGAGACCCGCGTACCACAAAAAAAAAAAACAAAAAAAAACCCCGAGGGTATAGAGAAATATAAACATATAATTAGCCTCTCAGGTAACCTGGCTCTGATTTTTTTGTATCACCATAATACCATACTTCTTGTTCACCGCTTCAGGATTTATAAAGCCCTTTCATATAAATTGTAATCCCATGACGCTAGTAGGGAAAAATTATTGTTCCCATTTTGCAGGTGAGAAAATTAAGCCCAAGGTCCTGTAGCTGAGAGCAGCGGGTTAGAACAAGAGTCTAGATCTTATGAGAAATGCAAGGCTGCTTTCAAAGTCCATTCTCAAATGTCCATGCTCTTGAAGGTTGTTTTTTGTGTTCATCTGGGGACTATCAGCACACCCTAGAAGAGATTTCAGTCTCCCGTGAAGCAGTAAGTGGATATGAAAAAAGTGAAGCCTGGTAAACACCAGCCTCTCTGGGCTTAAAATTAGTTCTCACAGAGAGCCCCTTCCACTCCACCTGACACTCAAGAATAAAGGCCCATTCCTTCTCTCCATCCCTTCAGTCAGTAATGCCTACCCACGCTGATTCCCCAGCACTGGGGAGTGTTCTTCACCTACACTGTCCCCACGCTGGCAGTAGGCAGCATTTTCCACTGTCATTGAATCAGCCAGCCCCTGATCCACACAGCGCATATCTTCTCCTCTCTTCAACTCGCACCCTCCCAGCAACACCAAGTGAAATCACCAATGCCTTCTTTTCCCTCTTCCAGTGTCTGAATATTTCAACTCTAGACATTCTATTTTTCTACAACTTGATCCCCATTTTCTTATTTCTTAATTTCCATATTCATCCCATGCATCTTTCCTAGGAAGATAGTTATGACTATGAAAATTTGCAGTCTCTGTAATTAACACGATACATAATTTTTAAGCACATAAGACTTCTAAAAGTAATAAGTTAATCAATTAAACCATTAGAGAGTATAAAAAATCTTAAAGTTCAAGTGATAAATACTATAATTCTATTTGGCTAGTGTCTTGTTCCCATTATGATAAATAACTGACTGGGGTTTTTAAATAGGTCACTGTGAGGTTAGCTTCTATTTGACAAGTTGATAAGAGTGTGTTTTTTGTGTAAAAGTTAGTGAGTTTTTGGGCTTCCTTGGTGGCGCAGTGGTTGAGAGTCCACCTGCCGATGCAGGGTACACGGGTTCGTGCCCCGGTCCGGGAAGATCCCACATGCCACGGAGCGGCTGGGCCCGTGAGCCATGGCCGCCGAGCCTGTGCGTCCGGAGCCTGTGCTCCGCAACAGGAGAGGCCACAACAGTGAGAGGCCCACGTACCACAAAAAAAAAAAAAAAAAAAGTTAGTGAGTTTTAAAATGTCAATTTTCTATGCATATACATCAAATGCTAGTACATACATAATTTAAAGAATTTTAAAGTATTCAAGATTGATCTAAGACCTATACTGCACTAATATTTTAAAAGCAACATTTTTCTCCTAACAATCTGGTATGTTATATGACTTGAAATGTGTTACTGTCCTTCAACATTCATATCAGCTGCAAGTGTTTTCAACCATTATTTTATTTTCTCATTTGTCTTCAAGTCTGCAGCATGCTGCAAAAATGCCATGGCATCTGAAAACTGTTACAGAAAGCAACCACTATATCAATCAGTTCTCTTATGAGTTCCATTTTACAATTCAACTACAAACTGTTGAATGCAAAGATTTATCTATGTTCAAGAAAACTTAATATTTCTCTGGTTATTACCAAGATAAAGAACTGGAAATATTTTAAAAACACAGGACATGTCTTACAACAGTTCTGGCTACATATGAACATTCATAGAAATACAAATATCAATTTTTTGAGTTTGTCAAAACAATGTTGTATAATGTTGCCTTTGCATTAGCCATAAAAATGTGGGTCATGGAAACTCCTGGATAGCAAGGCTTAACAATTTTGGATCCCCAGAACCTTCTTGGAACCCAGACACATAGTAGGTCCAAATGTTTCACAGATTAATTCTTGAAATTATGTACTAGACAAGAATCTGAATGTTTAAATAAGGGCCAGTAAAGTCTGGGCAAAAGAAGTGGACAGACGATAATAACTATGTCTTCAGGAAGTGCCATTTGCAGGATTAATTCCAAGAGTTCATTATTTACATAACTGGACAAAAATTTCATTATTTACATAACTGGATAAAAATTATGGTGAAAGGGTATTGAAAAGGCAGCAAGGAATTCAGAATTGCACTACTCATGTGCAGCTTCATGCTGAACCCTGGGATAGGAGCCTCCTAAGACTTAACTGTGAGGCATTACTGCCTTTCTGAAAAAAGCAATTTCTACCATGGCTCAGGGCATGCCCTCAGATGAAGATGCCCTCTTTTTTTCCTTTTTTTTTTTTTTTTGCGGTACGTGGGCCTCTCACTGCTGTGGCCTCTCCCGTTGCAGAGCACAGGCTCCGGACGCGCAGACTCAGCGGCCATGGCTCACGGGCCCAGCCGCTCCGCGGCCTGTGGGATCTTCCCGGACCGGGGCACGAACCCGTGTCCCCTGCATCGGCAGGCGGACTCTCAACCACTGCGCCACCAGGGAAGCCCTGAAGATGCCCTCTTGCTCTTTAAGGCAGAAGAACTCTTGCCCGTCCTCCAAGACACAGCTCCAATGTCACCCTCTCTGCAACCCCTGCCCTAACTCTGGTTCTCATTGGCCCTCACACAGACTGTACCCGTTACAGGGGATAATGATGAGGAAAGCAATACAGCCAAGTGGGAAAACAGGAACATTCTCAAATCCTAGGGCTTGAGCTGGAGGCCGGCCTCACCACTGACTGCCTATGGGACCTTTGACAAGTTACAAATTTACGCTCTGGTTTCCCTCTCTGTCAACTAAAAAGTAAGAGTGCTCGCTTTTAAGGAACAAGAGAAATCATGACTGTAAAACTGAAGACTAGCTAAACATACATGCTCTTGCTATTAATTCTCTCCTTCTGTTTCTTCTCCTTCACTAAACCCTGAGCCTCTAGACTATAAGCACACTATATCTTTCCTCATATTAAAAAAAAAAAAAAGCAACAGTTAATAATCCCTTCTCTAGAGACTACAGAATGTTATTTAAAATATAAAATTGGGGGCTTCCCTGGTGGCGCAGTGGTTGAGAATCCGCCTGCCAATGCAGGGGACATGGGTTCGAGCCCTGGTTGGGGAAGATCCCACATGCCGTGAGCAACTGGGCCCATGTGCCACAACTGCTGAGCCTGCGCTCTAAAGCCCATGCTCCACAACAATAGAAGCCACCGCAATGAGAAGCCCACGCACCGCAACAAAGAGTAGCTCCCGCTCGCCACAACTAGAGAAAGCTCACACACAGCAACCAGCAACCAAGGCAGCCAAAAATAAATAAAATGAATAAATTTTAAAACTATATATATATATATAATTAATTCACAAATTACAATGACATTAAATAGTTTTAAATATTACACCAATGAAAAGTGACAAAGTGACTGCAATTATATGTCATTAGGATATTAGGTAGCAGATAGCTAAGGTTGAAAAAGCATATGATAAATCTCCAAAGTTTTTATAAAAGAATGCAAAAGAAAATACTAAGATTCGTTATATAGTAAAGATCTATTGGGGATGCAATCTGAATTTCCTCTAGTACAGATGACCAAAAGCTGTGAAAAATATCTTAGGAAAAGCTCAGTTTTGTTACATTTCCAACTTCATTTGCATGTCATGTTTTCTACCTTCTTCTACATTTTCTATCTCACTCCCTGAGCCTTCTACACTTATCACCGTCATGATACCCTCCAGGCAGGTACTTAAAGCCTAAGGTGCCTCACCCAAGTCCAGCTGTCCCAATATCTGTATCACCTCTCATCTAAAACTCCTCCACCTTCTGGGTTTCTGGGAAAAAAGTACATGAATTGAGGACATCTAAGCTGTAGTTTCAGATCTCAGTGTTAACTGCTTATCTACAAAATGGAAGGAAGTTTAGCTAGAAAATTTCTAATCTCCATCCTACTTTAAAAAAATATTCAAGGATGTCCACTCTCACCACTATTATTCAACATAGTTTTGGAAGTCCTAGCCATGGCAATCAGAGAAGAAAAAGAAATAAAAAGAATCCAAATTGGAAAAGAAGAAGTAAAATTGTGACTGTTCGCAGATAACATGATACTACACATTGAAAATCCTAAAGATGCCACCAGAAAACTAACAGAGCTAATCAATGAATTTGGTAAAGTTGTAGGATGCAAAATTAATACACAGAAATCTCTTGCATTCCTATACACTAACAACGAAAGATCAGAAAGAGAAATTAAGGAAACAATCCCATTCACCACTGCAACAACAAAATACCTAGAAATAAACCTACCTAAGGAGGTAAAAGATCTGTACTCAGAAAACTATAAGACACTGATGAAAGTAATCAAAGATGACACAAACAGATGGAGAGCTTTACCATGCCCTTGGATTGGAAGAATCAATATTGTGAAAATGACTATACTGCAATGTACAGATTCAATGCAATCCCTATCAAAATACCAATGACATTTTTCACAGAATTAGAACAAAAAATTTTACAATTTATTTGGAAACACAAAAGACCCCGAATAGCCAAAGCAATCTTGAGAAAGAAAAACAGAGCTGGAGGAATCAGGCTCCCTGACTTCAGACTGTACTATAAAGCTACAGTAATCAAGATAGTGTGGTACTGGCACAAAAACAGAAATATAGATCAATGGAACAGGATAGAAAGCCCAGAGATAAACTCAGGCACCTAAGGTAACCTAATCTATGACAAAGGAGGCAAGGATATACAATGGAGAAACGACACTCTCCTCAAATAAGTGGTGCTGGGAAAACTGGACAGCCACATGTAAGAGAATGAAATTAGAACACTCCCTAACACCATACACAAAAATAAACCTAAATGTAAGACTGGACATTATAAAACTCTTTGAGGAAAACAGGAAGAACACTCTGACATAAATCACAGGAAGATACTTTTTGACTCACCTCCTAGAGTAATGAAAATAAAAACAAAAATAAACAAATGGGACTAATTAAACTTAAAAGCTTTTGCACAGCAAAGAAAACCATAAAGAGGCCGAAAAGACAACCCTCAGAATGGGAGAAAATATTTGCAAACGAAGCAACTGACAAGGGATTAATCTCCAAAATACACAAACAGCTCATGCAGGTCAATATCCAAAAAACAAACAATCCAATCAAAATATGGGCAGAAGATCTAAATAGACATTTCTCCAAAAAAGATATACAGACAGCCAAGAGGCACATGAAAAGCTGCTCAACGTCGCTAATTATTACAGAAATGCAGATCAAAGCTAAATGAGGTATCACCTCACACTAGTCAGAATGGCCATCATCAAAAAATCTAAAAACCATAAATGCTGGAGAGGATGTGGAGAAAAGGGAACCCTCTTGCACTGTTGGTGGGAATGTAAATTGGTACAGCCACTATGGAGGACAGTATGGAGGTTCCTTAAAAAACTAAAAATAGAACTACCATACGACACAGCAATCCCACTACTGGGCATATACCCTGAGAAAACCATAATTCAAAAAGAGTCATGTACCACAATGTTCATTGCAGCTCTATTTACAATAGCCAGGACATGGAAGCAACCTAAGTGTCGACTGACAGATGAATGGACAAAGAAGATGTGGCATATATATACAATGGAATATTACTCAGTCATAAAAAGAAATGAAATTGAGTTATTTGTAGTGAGGTGGATGGACCTAGAGTCTGTCATACAGAGTGAAGTAAGTCAGAAAGATGGGACAAAGTGAGAGAATGGCATGGACATATATACACTACCAAATGTAAAATCCATAGCTAGTGGGAAGCAGCCACATAGCACAGGGAGATCAGCTTGGTGCTTTGTGGCCACCTAGAGGGGTGGGATAGGGAGGGTGGGAGGGAGGGAGACACCAGAGGAAAGAGATATGGGGATATATGTATATGTATAGCTGATTCACTTTGTTATACAGCAGAAACTAACACAACATTGTAAAGCAATTATACTCCAATAAAGATGTTAAAAAAACAACAACAAAAAACCCCCTAAAAATAGAACTACCATATGACCCAGCAATCCCACCACTGGGCATATACCATGAGAAAACCACTAATTCAAAAAGACACATGAGGGCTTCCCTGGTGGCGCAGTGGTTGAGAGTCCGCCTGCCGATGCAGGGGACATGGGTTCGTGCCCTGGTCCAGGAGGATCCCACATGCCGCGGAGCGGCTGGGCCCGTGAGCCATGGCCACTGAGGCTGCGCGTCCAGAGCCTGTGCTCCACAACGGGAGAGGCCACAACAGTGAGAGGCCCACGTACTGCAAAAAAACAAAAAAACAAAAAAAAGACACATGCACCCCAATGTTCATTGCAGCACTATTTACAATAGCCAGGACATGGAAGCAACCTAAATGTTCACCAACACATGAATGGATAAAGAAGATGTGGCACATATATACAATGGAATATTACTCTGCCATAAAAAGGAACAAAATTGGGTCATTTGTAGAGACGTGGATGGACCTAGAGTCTGTCATACAGAGTGAAGTAAGTCAGGAAGAGAAAAACAAATATCGTATATTAATGCATATATGTGGAATCTAGAAAAATGGTACAGATGAACCTATTTGCAGGGCAGGAATAGAGACACAGATGTAGAGAACGGACGTGGTGACACGGGGTGGTGGTGGTGGTGGGATGAATTGGGAGACTGGGATGGACATATATACACGACCATGTGTAAAACAGATAGCTAGTGGGAACCTACTGTATAGTGCAGGGAGCTCTGCTCAGTGTTCTGTGGTGACCTAGATGGGTGGAATGGGGGGAAGGGGAGGGAGGTCCACAAGGGAGGGGATATGTGTCCATATATATGGACACATATATATATGTATATACGTATAGCTGATTCACTTCGTTGTACAGCAGAAGCTAACACAACATTGTAAAGCAACTATACCCCAATTAAAAAAAATATTCAATAAGCACATCTCAATAAGGTATCCAGAAGAAAATCACTTTGACCAAATTCACACTAAATTATAAATAAAACTATACTATGGACATCTGCTTTTAAGTAGAATCTTTAGAGACACATAAAGCTCTGATGAAAGCTACAGAGCTTCTTAAAAAACACACACATGTGCACATTCCCACAAAACTGTATTTATAATTTCAACAACCTCCAACTCTAAACAGGGATCCCAGTAAGAACTACTTCTCTCCTTGGTGCCAGAACTTCAGGAAGTATTAGGGAGATGTTCGAAGAAAAGTTGGGATCTTCCCAAGCTACTCTTAAATCCTACCATCCCAAGAGCTGCCTGAACAACAAAAACACACGATTGGCTCTACCTTTTATTATTATTGTAGAGTTTCATCAGGATTACAGGCAGGTCTTTGTTATGTCTAACCAATTTGCTTTTTCCACATTTTCCTATCCTACTTTACCCTCTTTCAAAGGCTCAGTAACAGGGTCAACATCTTGGTAATAATGATAGTCCCTATACTTAAATATAACCTTCTAAGGCCATATTTTCCTTTTTGTCCCCAATGGTTTAGAGGGAACAGCTAAGACTCAGTGTTAGCTGTCTTTACCCTCTGGTCAAAGATACCAGTATTGCAATAGGAACAAAAAGTATGGAGAAGGAGGGCATTGTGAAAGGAACACTATTAAATAACTGCAAAAGAATTCCTCTTGGAATACAGACTCTGCTTTATAAGACGTAGGACCATTTTAGCAAAAGACATTTATCGCGAAATGTCTATGAAATCCTGTAAGGAAATATCTGCGGAGCTGTGCCAGCATTATAATTTCAGTGATAAATGATCTAAACCCTAAAGTTCTTCTTTCCATCTACCTTGGGGTGTTCTAAAGTACCCGTGGCAAAGTGGCCTGACATTTATTTCCATGATTGCCGAAGTCCCTTTTTGATACCCTTTCCCCTTCATCTTCTCCTTTAAAAAAAAAAAAAAAAAAGATGATGAAGAAAAGAAAAAGTTGTTTGGTATTCCCAATATAATTTATGGAGAGAGCCCATCAGGTAAAAACTATCACAACATTTGAAGAAAATTACTCCCTAAAAAGATGTTTATACAATGTTGAGAAATAAATGGGTTTGTAAAAATAGAGGTGATTCTTTCTTAAATTATAATAAAAATGAACATAGCTGAGAAAACAAAGAGTCTAGGATGAAAATTAATGGCACTATTGTTTAAAATAAGAGAATAGAAATAGATTCCATGTTAACCAGGTTTCTTTAAGCTCCTAATTCCATTTAGCTTGGAAAGACAAGGAGAAAGAGAAGATAAAGCTACACATTTAAAACTGACAAAGGGCAGTACTTCTATGCAATTTATAATTAATCTGTGGGACCGTGTGTCAGTAGAATTTATTGAGAAAAATAGTTTAGTGCTATTTTATAAGGGTAAGACATCAGAAGAAAAAGTATTGCAATTGAAGTTACACTAGCTAAGAAAATATTATAAAAGCTATTAATCATCGAGATTCAGGTCACAAGTTGGCTAGCAGCTGGATTCAAGGAAAAAAAAAACAAAAAACTGTGCAAGTGGCCAGGTGAATTGTGGGAGTTTTATATCTTCCTCTAGGTATTTCACTTAAGTCACTGCTAAAGAAAAGAACGCTAGATGAAATTCTATTTCAGCCTATATTTTATTTATTATGATCTATCTGGTCACCCCTAAAATATCAATAATCATTCTACTATCACCCTCCAAAAACCTCTCCTCTGTTTTTGGAGAAGGAACATTTTCTTTCATTTTCCTCCATGCTATTACCTATACGTGTACAAAATGTAAATGCTTTACAAAGTAGTCATGCATTTTACCAGTGGTTCTCAACTTAGAAAGCTTCAAACTGTACTATGTAGTACTATACTCAGAAATTCAGATTGAGGTGAGGTGCTGCCTGGCATAAGGATTTTTTTAGTTTCACAGGATTCTAATATGCAGTAAGAGTTGAAAACCACAACATTTAAATAGTGAGTGTAAAAGGCAATAGGACTGCCTCAAAACACCCAAAATGATGGCGTGCACGCACACACACACACACCCCTCTTATGACTAATATTCTCTAAAAGACAAATTATAACTTGTATAATAAATGATTTATCTTTCCTTTTACACACCATATAAATCATTAGATTACTTCTCAGTTACTTTTTAAAAATCTTAAAATCAAATATCTGTAAAGATTTTAAAACCATATAAGTAGATTTTGACACATTATCATTACAGCCTAATTACAAAGCCATAGAAAAAGATCCGTTTCCTGGAAAACATGACCAGCTATTATCTATATGTCCTCCTCAACTTTCTCAAACATATTATCATATTGTTCTTAGAATGATATATTTTTTAACATCTTAATTGGAGTATAATTGCTTTACGATGGTGTGTTACCTTCTGCTTTATCACAAAGGGAATCAGCTATACATATACATATTTTCCCATATCTCCTCCTTCTGTGTCTCCCTCCCATCCCCCCTATCCCACCCCTCTAGGTGTCACAAAGCACGGAGCTGATCTCCCTATGCTATGAGGCTGCTTCCCACTAGCTATCTATTTTACGTTTGGTAGTGTATATATGTACATGCCACTCTCTCATTTCACTCCAGCTACCCTCCCCCTCTCCGTGTCCTCAAGTCCATTCCCTACATCTGCGTCTTTATTCCTGTCCTGCCCCTAGCTTCTTCAGAACCATTGTTTGTTTTTTTAAGACTCCATATATATGTGATAGCATATGGTATTTGTTTTTTTCTTTCTGACTTACTTCACTCTGTATGACAGTCTCTAGGTCCATCCACCTCACTACCAATAATTCAATTTCGTTTCCTTTTATGGTTGAGTAATATCCCATTGTATATATGTGCCACATCTTCTTTATCCATTCATCTGTCAATGGACACTTAGGTTGCATCCATGTCCTGGCTATTGTAAACAGAGGTGCAATGAACATTGTGGTACATGCCCCTTTGTGAATTATGGTTTCCTCAGGGTATATGCCCAGTAGTGGGATTGCTGGATCGTATGGTAGTTCCATTTCTAGTTTCCTAAGGAACCTCCATACTGTTCTCCATAGTGGCTGTATCAATTTACATTCCCACCAACAGTGCAAGAGGGTTCCCCCTTCTCCACACCCTCTCCATCATCCACTGTCTGTAGACCCCTTGACGATGGGCCCTCTGACCGTCGTGAGGTGACACCTCATTGTAGTTTTGATTTGCATTTCTCTAACAATCAGCGAAGTTAAGCATCCATTCATGTGCTTTTTGGCAATCTGTATATCTTCTTTGAAGAAATGTCTATTTAGGTCTTCTGCCCATTTTTGGATTTGGTTGTTTGTCTCTTTGATATTGAGCTGCATGAGGTGCTTGTAAATTTTAGAGATTAATCCTTTGTCAGTTGCCTCATTTGCAAATACTTTCTCCCATTCTGAGGGTTGTCTTTTCATCTTGTTTATGGTTTTCTTTGCTATGGAAAAGCTTTTAAGTTTCATTAGGTCCCATTTGTTTATTTTTGTTTTTATTTCCATTTCTCTAAGAGGTCGGTAAAAAGGATCTTGCTGTGATTTCTGTCATATAGTGTTCTGTCTATGCTTTCCTCTAAGAGTTTTGTAGTCTGGCCTTACATTTAGGTCTTTAATCCATTTTGAGTTGATTTTTGTGTATGGTGCTAGGGAGCATTCTAATTTCATTCCTTTACATGTAGCTGTCCAGTTTTCCCAGCACCACTTATTGAAGAGGCCGTCTTTTCTCCATTGTATATTTTGGCCTCCTTTATCAAAAATAAGATGACCATATGTGCGTGGGTTTATCTCTGGGCTTTGTATCTTGTTCCATTGATCTATACTGCTGTTTTTGTGCCAGTACCATACTGTCTTGATTACTATAGCTTTGTCATACAGTCTGAAGTCAGGGGGCCTGATTCCTCCAGCTCTGTTTTTCTTTCTCAAGATTGCTTTGGCAATTTGGGGTCTTTTGTGTTTCCATACAAATTGTGAAATTTTTTGTTCTAGTTCTGTAATAAATGCCATTGTTAGCTTGACAGGGATTGCACTGAATCTGTAGATTGCATCGGGTAGTATAGTCATTTTCACAATGTTGATTCTTCCAATCCAAGAAAATGGGATATCTTTCCATCTGTTTGTATCATCTTTAATTTCCTTCATCAGTGTCTTATACTTTTCTGCATACAGGTCTTTTGTATCCTGTGGTAGGTTTATTCCTAGGTGTTTTATTCTTTTTGTTGCAAAGGTAAATGGGAGTGTTTCCTTAATTTCTCTTTCAGATTTTTCATCATTAGTGTATAGGAATGCCAGAGATTTCTGTGCATTAATTTTGTATCCTGCTACTTTACCAAATTCATTGATTAGCTCTAGTAGTTTTCTGGTAGCTTCCTTAGGATTCTCTATGTATAGTATCATGTTATCTGCAAACAGTGACAGCTTTACTTCTTCTTTTCTGATTTGTATTCCTTTTATTTCTTTTCCTTCTCTGATTGCCATGGCTAGAACTTCCAAAATTATGTTGAATAATAGTGTTGAGAGTGGACAACCTTGTCTTGTTCCTGATCTTAGAGGAACTGGTTTCAGTTTTTCACCATTGAGAACAACATTGGCTGTGGGTTTGTCATATATGGCCTTTATTATGTTGAAGTAAGTTCCGTGTATGCCTACTTCCTGGAGGGTTTTTATCATAAATGGGTGTGAATTTTGTCAAAAGCTTTTTCTGCATCTATTGAGATGATCATATGGTTTTTCTCCTTCAGTTTGTTAATATGCTGTATCACATTGATTGATTTGCATATATTGAGGAATTCTTGCATTCCTGTGATAAACCCCACTTGATCATGGTGTATGATCCTTTTAATGTGCTGTTGGATTCTGTTTGCTAGTATTTTGTTGAGTATTTTTGCATCTGTGTTCATCAGTGATATTGGCATGTAGTTTTTTTTCTTTGTGACATCTTTGTCTGGTTTTGGTATCAGGGTGATGGTGGCCTTGTAGAATGAGTTTGGGAGTGTTCCTCTCTCTGCTATATTCTGGAAGAGTTTGAGAAGATAGGTGTTAGCTCTTCTCTAAATGTTTGATAGAATTTGCCTGTGAAGCCATCTGGTCCTGGGCTTCTGTTTGTTGGAAGATTTTTAATCACAGTCTCAATTTCAGTGCTTGTAATTGCTCTGTTTATATTTTCTATTTCTTCCTGGTTCAGTCTCGGAAGGTTGTGCTTTTCTAAGAATTTGTCCATTTTTTCCAGGTTGTCCATTTTATTGCCATATAGTTGCTTATAGTAATCTCTCATGATTCTTTGTATTTTTGCGGTGTCAGCTGTTACTTCTCCTTTTCCATTTCTAATTCTATTGATTTGAGTCTTCTCCCTTTTTTTCTTAATGAGTCTGGCTAATGGTTTATCAATTTTGTTTCTCTTCTCAAAGAACCAGCTTTAATTTTATTGATCTTTGCTATTGTTTCCTTCATTTCTTTTTCATTTATTTCTGATCTGATCTTTATGATTTCTTTCCTTCTGCTAACTTTGGGGTTTTTTTTGGTTCTTCTTTCTCTAATTGCTTTAGGTGTAAGTTTAGGTTGTCTATTTGAGATATTTCTTCTTTCTTCAGATAGGGCTGTATTGCTATAAACTTCCCTCTTAGAATTGCTTTTGCTGCATCCCATAGGTTTTGGGTCATTGTGTTTTCATTGTCATTTGTTTCTAGGTATTTTTTCATTTTCTCTTTGATTTCTTCAGTGATCTCTTGGTTATTTAGTAGTGTATTGTTTAGCCTCCAAGTGTTTGTAGTTTTTACAGATTTTTTTCCTGTAATTGATATCTAGACTCATAGCATTGTAGTCATAAAAGATACTTGATATGATTTCAATTTTCTTAAATATACCAAGGCTTGATTTGTGACCCAAGATATGATCTATCCTGGAAAATGTTCCATGAGCACTTGAGAAGAAAGTGTATTCTGTTCTTTTTGGATGGAATGTCCTATAAATATGAATTAAGCCCATCTTGTTTAATGTATCATTTAAAGCTTGTGTTTCCTTATTTATTTTCATTTTGGATGATCTGTCCATTGGTGAAAGTGGGGTGTTAAAGTCCCCTACTATGATTGTGTTACTGCTGATATCCCCTTTTATGGCTGTTAGCATTTGCCTTATATATTGAGGTGCTCCTAGGTTGGATGCATAAATATTTACAATTGTTATATCATCTTCTTGGATTGATCTCTTGATCATTAGGTAGTGTCCTTCTTTGCCTCTTGTAATAGTCTTTATTTTAAAATCTATTTTGTCTGATAGAATTGCTACTCCAGCTTTCTTTTGATTTCCATTTGCATGGAATATCTTTTTCCATCCCCTTACTTTCAGTCTATATGTGTCCCTAGGACTGAAGTGGACCTCCTGTACACAGCATATATATGGGTCTTGTTTTTGTATCCATTCAGCCAGTCTATGTCTTTGGGTTGGAGCATTTAATCTATTTACATTTAAGGTAGTTATCGATATGTATGTTCCTATTCCCATTTTCTTAATTGTTTTGTGTTTGTTATTGTAGGTCTTTTCCTTCTCTTGTGTTTCCTGTCTAGAGAAGTTCCTTTAGCATTTGTTGTAAAGCTGGTTTGGTGGTGCTGAATTCTCTTAGCTTTTGCTTGTCTGTAAAGGTTTTAATTTCTCCATCGAATCTGAATGAGGTCCTTGTTGGGTAGAGTAATCTTGGTTGTAGAATTTTCCCTTTCATCACTTTAAATATGTCCTGCCACTCCCTTCTGGCTTGCAGAGTTTCTGCTGAAAGATCAGCTGTTAACCTTATGCGGATTCCCTTGTTTGTTACTTTTTGTTTTTCCCTTGCTGCTTTTAATATTTTTTTCTTTGTATTTATTTTTTTATAGCTTGATTAATAAGTGTCTTGGCATGTTTCTCCTTGGATTTATCCTGTATGGGACTCTCTGCACTTGCTGGACTTGATTGACTATTTCCTTCCCCATATTAGGGACGTTTTCAACTATAATCACTTCAAATATTTTCTCAGTCCTTTGTTTTTCTTTTCTTCTTCTGGGACCCCTATAATTCGAATGTTTATGCATTTAATGTTGTCCCAGAAGTCTCTGAGACTCTCCTCAATTCTGTTCATTCTTTTTTCTTTAATCTGCTCTGCGGTAGTTATTTCCACTATTTTATCTTCCAGGTCACTTGTCCATTCTTTTGCCTCAG
This sequence comes from Grampus griseus, assembly GCF_964374135.1. Classification (NCBI taxonomy): domain Eukaryota; kingdom Metazoa; phylum Chordata; class Mammalia; order Artiodactyla; family Delphinidae; genus Grampus; species Grampus griseus. The sequence continues at coordinate 85,632,657 of NC_139001.1, read as the reverse complement.
TTATTCTGCTATTGATTTCATCTGGAGAATTTTTAATTTCATGTATTGTTTTGTTCATCATTGTTTGTGTGCTCTTTAGTTCCTCTAGGTCCTTGTTAAACGTTTCTTGTATTTTCTCCATTCTATTACCAAGATTTTGGATCATCTTGACTATCATTACTCTGAATTCTTTTTCAGGTAGACTGCCCATTTCCTCTTCATTTGTTTGGTCTTGTGGGTTTTTACCTTGCTCCTTCATCTGCTGTGTGTTTCTCTGTCTTCTCATTTTGCTTAACTTATCGTGTTTGGGGTCTCCTTTTCTCAGGCTGCAGTTTCATAGTTCCCATTGTTTTTGGTGTCTTCCCCCAGGCCTAAGGTTGGTTCAGTGGGTTGTGTAGGCTTCCCGGTGGAGTCGCCTGGTGCCTGTGCTCTGGATGAGGCTGGATCTTGTCTTTGTGGTGGGCAGGACCATGTCGGGTGGTGTGTTTTGGGGTGTCAGTGACCTTATTATGATTTTTGGCAGCCTCTCTGCTAATGGGTGGTGTTGTGTTCCTGTCTTGCTAGCTGTTTGGCACAGGGTGTCCAGCACCGTAGCTTGCTGTTAATCGACTGGAACTGGATTTTAGCATTGAGATGAAGATCTCTGGGAGATCTTTCGCCGTTTGATATCATGTGGGCCCGGGAGGTCTCTGGTGGACCAATGTCCTGAACTCAGCTCTCCCACCTCAGAGGCACAGGCCTGACACCCGGCCGGAGCACGAAGCCCCTGTTAGCCACATGGCTCAGAAGAAAAGGGAGGGAGGGAGGGAGGGAGGGAGGAAAGAAAGGAAGGAAGGAAGGAAGGAAGGAAGGAAGGAAGAGGTGGGGGAGGGAGAGGAGGAAGGGTAAATAAAATAAAATAAAATATTTGAAATTAAAAAAATTATTAAAAATAAATAAAAAGAAACAAAGAAGAGAGCAACCAAGCTAAAAAAACAAATCCACCAATGATAACAAGCACTAAGAACTATACTAAAAAAAAAAGACGGACGGAACCCTAGGATAAGTGCTAAAAGCAAAGCTATACAGACAAAATCACACAGAGAAGCATACACATACAAACTCACAAAAAGAGAAAAAGGAAAAAATATATATCTATATATTAAAAAAAAGAAGAGAGCAACAAAATCAATAAACAAATCTACCAATGATGATAAACTCTAAATACTAAACTAAGGTAAACATAAAACCAGAAACAAATTAGATGCAGAACGTAAACCCCAAGTCTACAGTTGCTCCCAAAGTCCACCGCCTCAATTTTGGGATGATTCATTGTCTATTCAGGTATTCCAGAGATGCAGGATACATCAAGTTGATTGTGGAGATTTAATCCACTGCTCCTGAGGCTGCTGGGAGAGATTTCCCGTTTTCTTTGTTTGCGCAGCTCCTGGGGTTCAGCTTTGGATTTGGCCCACATCTGCATGTAGGTCACCTGAGGGCATCTGTTCTTCACTCAGACAGCACAGGGTTAAAGGAGCCGCTGATTCGGGGGCTGTGGCTCACTCAGGCTGGGGGGAGGGAGGGGTACGGAATGTGGGGCGAGACTGCGGCAGCAGAGACCAGCATGACATTGCACCAGCCTGAGGTGCACCATGTGTTCTCCCGTGGAAGTTGTCCCTGGATCACGGGACCCTGACAGTGGCAGGGTGCACAGCCTCCCGAGAGGGGAGGTGTGGATAGTGACCTGCGCTCGCACACAGGCTTCTTGGTGGCTGCAGCAGCAGCCTGAGCGTCTCATGCCCATCTCTGGGGTCTGCGCTGATAGCCGCGGCTCGCGCCCGTCTCTGGAGCTCGTTTAGGTGGTGCTCTGAATCCCCTCTCCTCACGCACCCCGATACAATGGTCTCTTGCCTCTTAGTCAGTTCCAGAGTTTTTCCCAGACTCCCTCCCAGCTAGCTGTGGCGCACTAGCCCCTTCAGGCTGTGTTCACGCAGCCAACTCCAGGCCTCTCCCTGGGATCCAACCTCCGCAGCCCGAGCCTCAGCTCCCAGCCCCCGCCCGTCCCGACGGGTGAGCAGACAAGCCTCTCAGGCTGGTGAGTGCTGGTCGGCACCCATCCTCTTAGTGGGAATCTCTCCACTTTGCCCCCTGCACCCCTGTTGCTGTGCTCTCCTCCATGACTCTGAAGCTTCCTCCCCAACACGGCCCCCGTCTCCATCAGTGAAGGGGCTTCCTAGTGTGTGGAAACTTTTCCTCCTTCACAGCTCCCTCCCAGAGGTGCAGGTCCCATCCCTATTCTTTTGTCTCTGTTTTTTGTTTTGCCCTACCCAGGTACGTGGGGAGTTTCCTGCCTTTTGGGAAGTCTGAGGTCTTCTCTCAGTGTTCAGTAGGTGTTATGTAAGAGTCGTTCCACATGTAGATGTATTTCTATTTGTGAGGAGGAAGGTGATCTCCACGTCTTAGTCCTCTGCCACCTTGAAGGTCTCCAGAATGATATCATATCGTTCTTAGATGACACTGTACCTCTCTCATAAAGGTACAGTAATAGATAACAACCTGCAGAGTCTTTAAAAGTGATATAATAGCATTACTATGATTAAAGATCTGTCATTTCTTCCATCATAAGGCATATTTAGAAATTTTATAACCTGAACATTTTAATTATTTTCAGGCATAAACTGGACTTATAAGGCCTCAGATGTAAAATTGGGTTTTTATTCCTGTTATAAAGTATTAAACTTATTTCAAAATGTAGATAACTAAAAAAAAAATTGTTTTTTTTCCACTATGGTCTTTCATCAAATGAAAAGGTTTTTTATGATCTCATTTAGAATTTTAAAGGATTACTTAAACCAAACTTGTTTTTATTAAGTTGGACAACTGACCTAAAAAGCTTTAGAATTCCTTCCTGGAAATTCCTAAGAATAAAAAGGAAACCAATGCCCAGAGATTGACATTTTGAAATATCACAATTCACACGGTACTGTAGATTGAAATATGATCTATAATTTTAAAACCTCAATTTTTATATCAGATGCATGGACATTTGAAAAAGAAGCTTAAGTTTCCAAATTATCTAAATCAGAGTTGAAAAAGGTCTTTTACAGCAACTCATAGCAGTATATATTGAGGGAAATAAAATAAAGAATATGACAGAGATATAAGACCTAGTGTTTAATGTAAGTTACAGGTCACTTTCACCAAATTTACAGAAATGCAGAATTCTGTCTAAACAAGCTGATACATGATTCTTCTGCTTGAATACTTCCATAATGCGAAAAGCAAGGACCACAAAGAAACTGTCTATAAGTCCTAAAAACTCTACTAGTAATTATTCTGGAGCATAGAAGAACATGCAAATTATCCATACTCTAGCCTGTTAAGAGAAGCATTTCAAATTCCCTTCTCAACTGTTCTAAAACCCCATAATGTCCCTATAGTCATCCTGCTTTATAGATAAAGCAAGTGCCACACATATGATCTCATTCTCATGGAACTTTGTGGTACAGTCATATGAGCACAAGCTTGGGAACCAGACAGATCAAAGTATGACTCACGGTTCCACCCTTGATTTGAAATGTGACTATGGGTGAATTACTTAATTTCATCTTCTCGTATGTAAGTGGAAGTTATAATACCTAAGTTATAATAGCAACATGAAGTTGTGTTAATGAAATAAGGTGTGTAAAATGAAAGAATGAAATATGCACTACCTCAGTTATTACCAATATTAACATTAATAGGATGAAAGGGTTCATTTTCCTGATTTTATAGACATTACTAAGCCAAAGAAAGATGTACCACACTGAGGGGCAGGGCTGAATGAGAAAGAATCAAAGAGCCAAGGAGAAGCCACCAGCACTGGGAGCTATCCCTGGTGCTGCTCTCAGACCCGGGGCCCATGGCGTGTCTGGCCCTCTTACCCTTTGTTTCCAGCATTCCTCAAACAAACCAAATTCTGATTTCCAATTCTTACCTTGATTTAAAATGCTTCTGCTCTCTTGTGTTCCTGACCTTAATTCCTGTTTGCTTCCCCAAGATGTTGATTTGATTATTTTCCCAAATGAAAACACAAGCTGACACCAAACTGCTTCATCTGTTGGACATTTTTTGCTTTGAAGTTTTTGACCTAAAGTTATATCTCTTTATCTCTAACCCCACCAATCATGGTTATTAAAGAATGATCAGTGTCCCTTTTCCCTAGAATTTTTTCAGGAAATCTTAAATATGCTTGTAGCAGTAATTAACAATAATCAGAAGGTTTGAAAAGAACTAAGAGTATTGCTAACTCATTCCAGGAAAGTAGTAGCTAAGTACTAGTGTTAGGGCGACAAAAATATGGCTTACAAGTGTAAGCACTACTTCTCTTGCGCCCATGGCAGACATCACTGATCTATCATGGGGTTATTTTTTAATCCTTAATTTGGCCTTAGAGTCCTCAACAACTTCCAAATAGCCATTAAGAGCCAAAGATGCAGGGCTTCCCTGGTGGCGCAGTGGTTGAGAGTCCGCCCGCCAATGCAGGGGATGCGGGTTCGTGCCCCGGTCCAGGAGGATCCCACATGCCGCGGAGCGGCTGGGCCTATGAGCCATGGCCACTGAGCCTGCGCGTCCAGAGCCTCGCGTCCGGAGCCTGTGCTCCGCAACGGGAGAGGCCACAGCAGTGAGAGGCCCGCATACCGCAAAAAAGAAAAGAAAAGAAAAGAAAAAAGAGCCAAAGATGGCATGCAAATAGAAACCTATCTCTCATTCCTGAGTTAGTATAAACATGTGGGTTTTGAAGAAGGTTTTGCTTTTTTTCTTTTTAAAGTCTCAGCTGGAATACTGTTAGAGCATATCTTGATGGTCTGAAGAGGGTAGAAGCACCCTTACAATTCACTTACATAGAAAGCAAGTACACCGTTATTAACGAATCAGAGCTTTCTCTTCTAAGACCGGAGGTGTTAGCCTTATGTCCTGGATAAACTCCAACTTAGGTAATTACATTCTGCTTACCTCACACCCCCTGGCAATTTTTTCAAGTGAATCCAGTATTATTCTTCACTTCCTACCCTAACTTGCTGTGCATTGTTGTGATGAGCTGTTAAACAGCTGCCATGCTTCACTCTATGATGGGGACTGTGCTTCACTGTATAATTTGTAACCATTCACAGTGCGCTTTGGAGTCTTTCACGATGTAAGTGTTACCCTAAAATGCAAGATATCATCATCATTCTAAAGGGATACAGTACAACTGCTTATTTCAGTTAAATTCAGCATAACATATTTAGAAAATACCTTATTTCATGGAAAACCATAAAAGTAGGTTAAAATACCCATGAAACATGCTACAAAGATTATATGAAAAGGTATTTAAAGAAAGCAAACTATTTATCAACTATATGAATATTCTGCCAAAGAAAGGAGTAGTAGGAAGAACAAATGCTTAAGACATTTTTATTTGAAAATACATCTGCCTTCATCAGATGGTAAAAATTCCCAATGTCACCCAAGAAAAACAGTGAAGAGAAAAATTGAACGTTAAGTCAATGGGAAATGGAGGAGTGCCAACACTTGGGGAGAAAGAGATCAAGGATAAATACATTTTTTAACATTTTCTTAATTCTCATCAGGACAGCCAGGGAATTACACAAATTCGCTATCATTGAAGACACTGAATTTTCACTACGGATTGCCTGAGGACCCTTGTAGACAGGAACGTACATTTTCACAATACTAAAAAGGGTGCAACTAGAAGGGGATCCTGCAGGTACATGACCCTTCCACAGATGATTGTTATTTAGTAGCGATGCTTTTGGTCAGTGGTTCTCAACATTGGCTGTACAATGGAATAACCTGAGGAACTTTAAGAAAAATGCTAATACTTGGGTTCCAACCCCAAAGACTGATTTCATTGATCTGAACGTCAGGAATTTTTTTTAAAGCTCCCCAGGTGATTCTAATGTGCAACCAATGATGAAAACACTACTTGAGGCTACATCTTACCAACCTGATTATAATTGTCACTTGGCTTTTTTTTTCTTAAGGGGGAAAAAAATTCACATTATTTGAGGGCTTGCATATCAACATACATTACTGATACAGGACACATAATGAGATCCCAAATACATGTTTCAAGGGGTGATGCTTCATCAGCCGAGAGAGGCAAAGACTTTATCACCTGAGGATGATATTTCTGAAGGGCTGCAATTCTGATGCAATCTTTTTTTGTAGTGACAAGAAGAATTTCAGCCAGAAACAATAATTCTGTATCTAAGATGTTTTTTAATTTATAGTTAAATTTAATTTATAGTTAGCTCTGGGTATATTATCTGTGCTACAAATTTGTCTTCAGTAAACTATAGAAGCTCATGCTAGCTTTTCCCTGCCACATACATCTGAGCCATACCTTCTCTGTTCAGAAAATAACCAATTACCCATTACGATACCGATGCTTACTTATCTACCTTCAAGTGGAAGTATGGCACCCTCAACCAACCTGAACATTCACGAGATGTAAAAGAAACACCTGAGAGCAGCAGCAGAAACAAGCTTTCAATCAAAGCCAAGGACTCAGCAATTGCATATAATGATGTGAACACTAGATTCTCTGTCTAAAGGGTAAGATGTAGCTCCACCAACTTTTACTGATTCTAACAGCCTTGTTCCACAAGTGTTAACCCCTGAAAAACAGCTGTAAAGAAAACATAACAAAGACAGACGAAAGAAGAATAAAAAATAAACAGAACAGGTAAAAAATACCTATAAGCAAGCAGGAAAGGGTGCTGGATAGCCCGAGTACTTTAAATGTCGTAACTAAGGACTTACATTTTATAAAGTTATTTTAGTGAACTAAGTTAGTCATGAGAATAGATGGGAAAAAATCAACTCAACATTATAGTGGTGTGTGGATTATCCACAGGAGAGCAAATTAAACTTTATATTCTTTAATAATCACCAAACGCACCAGAAATTGAGGTAGCAACACAAAGAGGTCAATTCAGATGTCTGTGAGTGGCAACTAAAATTGATGAAGTATAACAGAGTAGCAAATTTGATTTTATACAGGGTAAGAGCAGGGAGGATGCACACAGAATATATACCCCCGTGCTCTGGGTAAAACACTGTATCTATATTCTCTCTCACTTAACCCTCACTTCAACTCTAAGACTTAATGTTAGGGAAACTAAAGGTCAGAAAGGGTGACATAATTTGACCAAGCTGCACATCTAGAAAGTGGCTGAGCCAAGACTGAAACCACCCAGGTGTGACTCACAACTTTGTTTTCCTCTGCACCATGTCCTGCTATAATACATGAGACTCCTCCCCAACCTCCAACTCCCACTGTGATGTCCTCTGCACTAATCCATCAGCTAACCCCAAGAAGCATCAGCCAGCTACCCAAACAGGACTCAAAGACAAAAGGAGGAGTCATCTGATAGCCCTAAGGAAGAGGCAGGACAGGCTTATCACCAAAACTATCACGCAATGGACATTTTCAATATCCTCTGGAGAAAGACATGGAGGGAATGCATAGGAAAAGTTTCTAATCATAAAGGGTAAGTAATTTATACAAAATTTACAAAGAGAAGTATAAAAAATTGATAGTTGTGTATAATATTGGTTCATTCAGAATTTTGGATACCAAGTCCCAGAAAAAAGAGATGATCAAAATCATTTTTACGTTCTGAGTTTTAAATGCTGGAAACTCCTATTCCTCACTCCCAGAATAAGTTTTGTTTTGTTTTTTGCGGTATGTGGGCCTCTCACTGTTGTGGCCTCTCCCGTTGCGAAGCACAGGCTCCGGACGCGCAGGCAGACTCTCAACCACTGCGCCACCAGGCAAGCCCCAGAATAAGTTTTTTATGAGAAGCCCAGTTCCTCTAAGATATTTCTGCATAACATTTACTCCTGATGAAATTGCTCTATGTTATCAATGCTGATTAATCCTATCCTACTAATATTACTAACACAATGAACAACCCTGGTCGCGCATTTCTAACCATCTCATGAATTTTTGCAAGTGGTGTCCAAATTGTGACTGTGTTGCTATCTTAACTTCAGGTAAAAACCTCTCTGCTGCAGTTTTCCCAGCTATTAAATGAAGGAATTGGACTAGAAGATTTCTAAAGTTTCTATTTCTTAGATACTCTTCCAGTTCTGGAAAGTTCTAGTTCTATTTTTTCGTAAAAATATCAACTGCCTAAAACTGAAAATAAAACAAATTTGTCCACAATAGAAATGTGGTTGACATTTTTCTCTGATTTTTCTATTTCAGTTAATAGCCCAATAATTTTAAAACCTATGAATTTTTTTCGTTCATTCTCTCCCTTGTCTTCTATTTTCAACGGAACTCATCACTTAATCCTGGATATTCTACTTTCCCATTGTCTCTTGCTTATGTCCTTTCAAATCCTTTCTCACGGGCTGAGACAGAAGCTCCCTCTTCAATTAGTGGAAAATAATTATAACAAGTAATTTCACATTCGGTATTATAAAATGAGTTTTGGTATTATAACATGAAATGTGGTAGCTTTGAATAGACCCTCCCTCTCTCTACAGAATCACTTGGTCTGCTCAGGACATCAGTTGATATTTAATAAAGCAGATGTACACAGGGTTGGACTGAGATGGGTGTCGCAAACAGATAAATCAGTTCTCTACATGTAAATTAACTTACAGTTGCCAGTCATATCCATGAACTTTAGACTTAGCTGATGGGAGGAAGTACTGGACTGGAGATTGAATTTTGAACAAGGAAGATATTTCTATGGATACACAAAAATATACCGTAGAGGAGAGAAGAAATGCCAAAGTGATACTTCCTCTATTGGGACCCACTAAGAACGTACATATGAATTTTAGTGTATGGCCAAGGGGGAAATTAAGGAAACAACTTCCACCATTCTCATTTCGTGGTACCTAAGGAACAGCACCAAGATTTTTCAGTTTAGAATAATAGGTAAAACTGAAAGAGAGGCAGGTATTTGTGCAACTAATGAGCTTACTTTTAATTAAAGAAAATTATAACTAGATTTCCTATATTAAATTCTCACTATTAGATTTGCAAAAAATTTTTAAAGTTCCATATTTAATAGTACTGATACACAAAACTGGAATCATCCAAAAGAAAAAGTGACAATTATTAAGAACTAGTTGCACAGAAACACTTATTAATAAAAATAAATTTGTAGGCAACATTGAGCCAAATATAGTAAGAACAAAAACAACCAAACTTAAGGAAAGCTTATAATTTCTAATCACTCAGAGAAGTCTGTAGATAGCAGGTAACAATACAAACCTTATTAGATGTGAGAAAGGTCTGTGATTCACCTCATATTAAGTCAAAAGTACAGAAGACCCACAACACACATGACAAGAGCACACGCATAAAATATTACTTGGATATAATATTCTTAGCAATACTTCTAAGTAGAATTTTGGTACTCAGTCCAGCATGGTAAAGATAAGTCAGTACTAGAGCAAGCAACGCTGGCTTAAAAAAAAAGGCAGCTGGGGGGTGGGTGTTGACAAGCAAAATCATCTGATGCTCCTAAAGTTACTGAAGCAATACTGGACCACAACTGGGGGCACAGTTCTGGCTCTACAGAAAATTAAAGAAATTATGTATAGGTTAATGAAAGCACTAAAGACATGGTGAGGACACACAAATTAAAGCCAATAACAACAACTACCATTTATTTAAGGCTCATTGTGCCTCAAGCATTTCACAAGTACCTTACATACAGTACCTCATTTAATTCTCACAGCAACCCAGTGAGACTGCTAATACTCCCCCTGTTTTACAGATGAGAGAAAATAAATGAGGTGGGAGAGGTCAAACAACTTTCTCAACATCAGCCAGCTGGTTAGCAGAAGAGGTGGTACTACGACATAGCTCTGATATCACAGTCAATTTTCTTAGGCACTATGCCACACATCATCATACAGTACTTGATCTCAGGATTCCTTGTCCAAAGGAACTGAAAGTGATTTAGTTATTGAATTCTGAGAAGACAAAGGGAAAATTAAGTCAATAAACTCCTGCTTATCCAGAAATGAAAGAGATCAGGAGATCTGATGTTTACAAATTCTGTACCTGGTTTTCATAAGACAGTAACAAATGACAAGAAATACATATCTTGGACTTATCAAAAATAAACTTGACCTGTATCAAGTATGTCAAAGGAAGGAGTGAAACATCTAGAAAAGTGGGTCAATGTAACAAATCACACAAGGTTCTAAATGATGACACAGAGGTAAGAGAGGATACTTCCTGCTGGTCAGCTCCATCTAAATGACCCGCCAACACCTCCAGCTCAACATATAACACTCTGAATTCACCATCTTCAGATAAACAATCTATTTCTCAATTCCAGCAGAACGGGTATTCTCCCAGTCACTATGGTCAATACTTCAAGATTATCCCTGACCACTCCTGTATCAAGTAAGTTACCCCACCAACTTGCCAAGTCTACAACCAGTGTAATTATGTGTATTTCCTCCTTTTCATCCATAAGCCACCTCCCTAGTTCATCTTTAATAATGTATTCTAGTAGTTTTTTAACTTGTTTCTCTGCTTCCTACCCCATTGCTATTCATTTGTCAATATCAAATTCCCCATTTTATAATCTAGCCATGGCTCGCAAATGCTTATAGGCTAAAGTCCAAATTCCTTGGCCTTAATTCCCATTTCTAGTCTTACCACCTCTTCACCCAATTAAGACAAAGGTAGTTATTCTCTTCTAGGTGCAATGATCATTCACTGCCACAAATCTGGTTGCAACTACTCTCTCTCTCTTCATAATGTGCCCTCGTACTCACTCTATCTCACCCCCACTTTCCCTCATGGCCAGAAATAACACGGCATTAACGGAAGCAGCAAATTGGAGCCAGACAGTTTGGGTAGCTACAGGATTTCAGGCAAGCTTAACTTAACTTCTGAACCTCTTTCTCACTTGCAAAATGAGCATAATAGTACCTAGCTTGCAGGTGGTTAGTAAAGATTGGAAATAATATACATAAAGTGTATGCTCAGAAAAGGCACTTGATAAATGATGCTGTCATTATTATGCCCAAAGTTTAGTCAGTCTTTAATGCCCAGCTCAGATGCCATAAAAAGCACTCATTTTTTTTTCTACCTTATACTTGGAGTCACCTGACTATGCCTATCATTTCTACAAAGCTCTTACAGTTAAGGATCTTGTCTTATACATCCTTATATCCCAGAATACCTTGTATTTACCACACAGGCTTTTTTTAATTATTAAAAGCCACAATTTATTGATCTCCAGAGAATATGCCCTTCCAATATCCAGATATTTGTTTCTGACATTTAGGATTACAGTTTCTGGAATTAAGTTACTAGGAAGGATGTAGTAATAAACAGAATATTGCTTGGCGATTGTGGAATCAGAGCAAAGGGAGTTGGATTAGTAGAGATGATATCTTAATGATGCCATGGTAAATTCTGGTGAATTTTCTCTGCTCTTCAAGAGAGTGTACTTCCGTTGTGACTCATCTTCTGGATTCAGCATCTCTTCTCCTTTGCTTCTGGTTCTTGAATCTTGTGTTTCCACGTATTCTACATTTCATGCAGATTGCAGCCCTTCTGTTAACACATTCTTTTGTTAAGCCATTGCTGTCTTTTCCAGTCAATCATATTTTTCCTGTAGCTAAGTGCCCAGTAAGACTGATTGGACTTGGGGGCTCCAAACGTCTCTCAACCATCCACTTTTAGACGATATTTCAAGGTGAGCTTTGTTCACAGATGACCAATCTCATGGTAATAATCTGCCATACTCTTGAGCCTATAATATACTACCAGGCTCATTAACCCTTTTAGTTCGCAGACTGTGTGTTATTATACCCATTTCAGAGGTAAGCAAATAGCAAGCTTTTAATAAATGATGGGTGAACAACGGGATGAATAAAATCTCAAAGAATTAAATTACTGTTAAGTATATTTTATTGTATCTAATTATTTTGAAGCCCATTTTTAAAGAATTTCCTACATAATAAAGTTTATTTATTTATTTTTTGCGGTACGCGGGCCTCTCACTGTTGTGGCCTCTCCTGTTGCGGAGCACAGGCTCCGGACGCACAGGCTCAGCGGCCATGGCTCACGGGCCTAGCCGCTCCGCGGCACGTGGGATCTTCCCAGACCGGGGCACGAACCCGTGTCCCCTGCATCGGCTGGAGGACTCTCAACCACTGCGCCACCAGGGAAGCCCATAAAGTTTTTTGACTGGAATTTCTTAGGGAATAAGCCATTCTGGGTGAGAGATTATTCCGGTAGCTTACTGTTGAATGGTACATTCCAAGCTGTTTATTTTTTAATGGAAAGTTTTCTAAAACACCCCCAACATTCTTTACAAGAACACTGTACTAAAATGACTTCTGTACCCACTCACCATTCCACACACCAGTACCACAAGGAATGCATATGTTTTATAGGTGCCAGGCAGATGTGGACAGCGGCACATGTGACTTTTCCTCTTGTGTACTCACACTGCTAAAGTATTGCCTTTGGCTGGTGTGATGGGGACTGACAAGATATAAGACAGTCCCTACGTTTATTTGAATTAGTAGTAAACTTTAGATCCTCAGGTATTCTATAAAATTACTAGGGTTTTCAGAATTTTGTCCCCCCTTACTTTTCAGCTTGGAGTCATACTGAATGGGCGACCTGTCAAAAATCCTGTCAACTGAAAACCACAATGGTGATGATGGGAATCATAATAAAACCACTAACATTTACGTAACACTTATTAGGTTGTAGGCACTGAGCTCAGTCAGCATATGGTAGTAATTGTTTCCCTCCTCCTAATAAGCCAAAGATACAGGTACTATTTCAATTTCCATTTTACAGACGGTAAAACTGAAGCTCTGGGAGGTTAAGTAATGTATTCTAGGCTGAACAGTGGCAGCAAGTGGTAACAAGCCAAACAAGAATCCCAGTACACCATACTGCTGACTACCAATTTTTATTCAACACTACCTGGAATGGAATGATTTGAATAAGTGATTTTTAGAAAGATAACCAAAGTTTGATCCTTTAAACATCAAAGTCATTTACTTGAAATCTTTCTAAATAATATGCATTGCATATAGCCCTCCTGTAATAAACAGGAGTATATAACGTAACTCGTTCTTGCCTTGATGGCTTTACACTAATGATCGTTCACTGTGCTATGGGAAGCTTGGCGATGCCCTTTGAGCCTGAAGAGGGAAAGAAAGCCTAAGCAGACCTTTTGCTGTGGTTTGAGTTTGTCGCATGACATTCATCTCCATTTTGCGGCAGCCCTGCTCCATGACTCCCTTTGGGTTGATGATGCAGTCCCTGAGAACATTCTTGGATTTTTAGTTATTTCTCTACCCTGTGATCTGTGAGCTTTGCTTCTGACCTCCCAAATCTCTTAGGACAGGACTACAAGGACCTAAAAAAATGTACATCAAATCTCTGATGTAAAATCAACTCAAGTGTTCTCTATACGTGAGGAGAACAGGGGTAAATCATCCTATAACAAAAGGATAGGCTTTTGTTGTTGCTGCTGAATTCAGAGTGCTTTTTTGAGTGACGTTACTATTATTACCTAAGTTGATGAGAGCAGAAATCTGTTATAATTAGGCATTAACATGGATAATAATTTCTTTAAAAAGTACATTTGAAAAAGCAAAAGTTCGTTCTATGTAACTTCAGACCAACAGAGGGATGGTATATATATGCTGAAACCAAACTCTCTTCTCTTAAGGGGAGTAAGAGGAAGATGGTTACAATACAATCGCAGCATGAAAGATTTGCATTAGATACAAAGGAGATTTCTTGACAGTGAGTGGTGTTAAACATTGGAATGATTTATCAAAAGTTTTTAAGTACACTGATTCTATAAAAAAAATTTTTAAATGACATTCAAAAAGAAACACATTTTTACATTCATTTTGGAGAACCAAAATAATTGTTAGCAAATATGGAGATGTTTAAATTTATAAAACCCAAACTTTTCTTCTTCTACTTCAGACCTAGATTAATATTAAAGAAGACAGTACCCACACTTCATTATTTCATATAGCAAAGGTGGTAGTTTTACTAATACTCTAACACTGATACTTTCTCAAAATATCTGAGAAATATGACCACATATGGTAAGAAGATTAAGGTGCTTCTGGCAACCCCCCCAGAAGCAGAACTCTTGACTACAGAAAACAGAAAGTTTTCAGTGGGGAGCCATGGGGGCTGCCTTCAGTCTTATCAATCTACAGATTCTCAAATTACAGATCTGCTGTTGTTTTCTGACACATCTGCTTTGCAATGTAAAATAGCGTTTTCTTTAATAAGAATTCTTCAAAAAGCCCTTAGGCTCCTTGCCTTTGTTTGCACAGCCTGCGAGTTTTCATTTAAAATTTTCACACTGTTTTAAAAATTCTCCTTTTTTTGTTTCTAAAATAGGCAAAGTCCATAAACCTCTGTTTGGCTTCATATCTTAGCTACATGGAAAAAGGTGGAGAGAAATGTTCAGAGAAATTCTTAAAGTTTCAGTAAATGAGATTACTTCAAATGACCAACATTGTTCTCCTCTCTCCTTTGCTGTCAAAAATCACTCTTATTCAACATAGTTTTGGAAGTTTTAGCCACAGCAATCAGAGAAGAAAAGGAAATAAAAGGAATCCAAATCGGAAAAGAAGAAGTAAAGCTGTCACTGTTTGCAGATGACATGATACTATACATAGAAAATCCTAAAGATGCTACCAGAAAACTACTAGAGCTAATCAATGAATTTGGTAAAGTAGCAGGATACAAAATTAATGCACAGAAATCTCTGGCATTCCTATATACTAATGATGAAAAATCTGAAAGTGAAATCAAGAGAACACTCCCATTTACCATTACAACAAAAAGAATAAAATATCTAGGAATAAACCTACCTAAGGAGACAAAAGACCTGTACGCAGAAAATTATAAGACACTGATGAAAGAAATTAAAGATGGAGACAGATGGAGAGATATACCATGTTCCGGGATTCGAAGAATCAACATTGTGAAAATGACTATACCACCCAAAGCAATCTACAGATTCAATGCAATCCCTATCAAACTATCACTGGCATTTTTCACAGAACTAGAACAAAAAATTTCACAATTTGTATGGAAACACAAAAGACCCCGAATAGCCAAAGCAATCTTGAGAAAGAAAAATGGAGCTGGAGGAATCAGGTTCCCTGACTTCAGACTATACTACAAAGCGAAAGAAATCAAGACAGTATGGTACTGGCACAAAAACAGAAAGATATATTAATGGAACAGGATAGAAAGCCCAGAGATAAACCCACGCATATATGGTCACCTTATCTTTGATAAAGGAGGCAGGAATGTACAGTGGAGAAAGGACAGCCTCTTCAATAAGGTGCTGGGAAAACTGGACAGGTACATGTAAAAGTATGAGATTAGATCACTCCCTAATACCATACACAAAAATAAGCTCAAAATGGATTAAAGACCTAAATGTAAGGCCAGAAACTATCAAACTCTTAGAGGAAAACATAGGCAGAACACTCTATGACATAAATCACAGCAAGATCCCACCTCCTAGAGAAATGGAAATAAAAACAAAAATAAACAAATGGGACCTAATGAAACTTCAAAGCTTTTGCACAGCAAAGGAAACCATAAACAAAACAAAAAGACAACCTCAGAATGGGAGAAAATATTTGCAAATGAAGCAACTGACAAAGAATTAATCTCTAAAATTTACAAACAGCTCATGCAGCTCAATAACAAAAATACAAACAACCCAATCCAAAAATGGGCAGAAGACCTAAACAGACATTTCCCCAAAGAAGATATACAAACTGCCAACAAACACATGAAAGAATGTTCAACATCATTAATCATTAGAGAAATGCAAATCAAAACTAAAATGAGATATCATCTCACACCAGTCAGAATGGCCATCATCAAAAAATCTAGAAACAATAAATGCTGGAGAGGGTGTGGAGAAAAGGGAACACTCTTGTACCGCTGGTGGGAATGTGAATTGGTATAGCCACTATGGAGAACAGTATGGAGGTTCCTTAAAAAACTACAAATAGAACTACCATATGACCCAGCAATCCCACTACTGGGCATATACCCTGAGAAAACTATAATTCCAAAAGAGTCATGTACCAAAATGTTCATTGCAGCTCTGTTTACAATAGCCCGGAGATGGAAACAACCTAAGTGTCCATCATTGGATGAATGGATAAAGAAGATGGGGCACATATATACAATGGAATATTATTCAGCCATAAAAGGAAACGAAATTGAGCTATTTGTAATGAGGTGGATAGACCTAGAGTCTGTCATACAGAGTGAAGTAAGTCAGAAAGAGAAAGACAAATATCATATGCTAACACATATATATGGAATTTGAAAAAAAATGTCATGAAGAATCTAGGGGTAAGACAGGAATAAAGACACAGACCTACTAGACAATGGACTTGAGGATATGGGGAAGGGGAAGGGTGATCTGTGACAAAGCGAGAGAGAGGCATGGACATATATACACTACCAAACGTAAGGTAGATAGCTAGTGGGGAGCAGCTGCATAGCACAGGGAGATCAGCTTGGTGCTTTGTGACCGCCTGGAGGGGTGGGATAGGGAGGGTGGGAGGGAGGGAGACGCAAGAGGGAGGAGATATGGGAACATATGTATATGTATAACTGATTCACTTTGTTATAAAGCAGAAACTAACACACCATTGTAAAGCAATTATACTCCAATAAAGATGTAAAAAAAAAAAAATGTAGGAAGGAGGCAAGCAGAGATGCTCTTCATATAACCCCTCTTCCCAGGAAGTAAAAATCTATGAAATGAGGAAACTCACAGGTAAAATCCACTCTTTTGGCCTTCCCTGGTGGCGCAGTGGTTGAGAGTCTGCCTGCCGATGCAGGGGACACGGGTTCGGGATCCGGTCCGGGAAGCTCCCACATGCCACGGAACGGCTAGGCCCGTGAGCCATGGCCGCTGAGCCTGTGCATCCGGAGCCTGTGCTCCGCGACGGGAGAGGCCACAACAGTGAGAAGCCCGTGTACCGCAAAAAAAAAAAAAAAAAAATCCACTCTTTTTTACTCTATTGCAACTCTGACAATCCAATATTATGGAAAATAGGAATATATATATAATGAAATGGTCACAGAAATGTATGAAATTTTTTCTTAATAATCACAATGAGGTTGATACTTGATGTTCTCTGTGTTGACTGAATTGGACCTGAAACCCAGATAAGGACATATTTCTCAACCCAAAGTATACACGCTTCTATTAGCTCCAAGTCCAAACTTCAACTCCCAAGGATACAGTATATTCATTCCCTCATGAAAAAATAAAAATAAATGAATGATTTTTTTAAGGCCTCCACTGGAAACACATACGTTTGATCTTTTTAAGTTAATTATGTGTAACCATAATAAAAAAATTAAACTCATTTTTCACAAAATAATGGGACAGAGGAGGCAGGCAAATGACAAACATATACAAGTATCAGGCCTTGACAGCCTGAGCATTTATCTCTCTTCACCTTAAATCCAACTGAATGCTATTTGAAGCAGATGATATCCACTTTGAAGCTCCCTGATGGAATTCCTCCAGAAAACATGATCCTTTTCAAGGATAAGGGATGCCACTTTGTAATTCACTGTATTTCTACAATTCATTCTTATGTGGTCCAGTTTGTTGGGGGTGGAGATTATCTAGTTACATAAAAATCATGGATATGCCCTCAGCACCAAATCTTACAAGAGAGACAGATGGAAGAAGTCCGATGCTGTGCAGATGTATGTAGTCAGCTACATCCTTTTAATCTAATATGATGGATCGGGGACTGTCCTGTAAGACAGGTGTCATGCTATAAGCTAACTTGTAAGGGAAGAGAGTTTGGATAAATGACAAGATACCTAGAAATTGAAAAAATAAAATAGGGCTTCCCTGGTGGCGCAGTGGTTGAGAGTCTGCCTGCCGATGCAGGGGACACGGGTTCATGCCCCAGTCCGGGAGGATACCACAAGCCGCAGAGCGGCTGGGCCCGTGAGCCATGGCCGCTGGGCCTGCGCGTCTGGAGCCTGTGCTCCGCAACGGGAGAGGCCACAACAGTGAGAGGCCCACGTACCGCAAAATAAATAAATAAATAAATAAATAAATAAAATACTTTTCTTATACATGAAATAATGGTGTGAGTCTACAGCTGTTTCTTTGACATATTCTTCCTATTCTGCTTCTTTAAGCAAATTTTCAATTTGACTATGAGAATTCTTTCTTAAAATTGTTCATTTTTCCTTAAGTCAAGAAAAGCATGATCTCTTTTTCATAAGGAGTTAACTGGACTTGGGTTGAGGTTCTATTCTGAGCTTACTGGATAGAAAGCGACAGGGCCAGGATTCACACTAGGGCTTTCGGCTCCACAGACAGTTCTCCATTAGGACGCTCAACAAATATATTTTTTTAAATTGCTCATTCCTTTTCAGGTGTCCTCTTTTTCAAAACTTCAATCTTTTGAAAGTCTGCTTTCTAAGACCTTGTGTCCTTTCTTTCATAACATTACCATGACATGTTCCCTTTCGCTCAACATTTCCATCAGTTCTCTTTTATAAATCATTTGTTCTTCACTGGACAAAGTCACGTACTAGGGTCCAAAACCTCTTTTCGGGACAGGCAGTATAGAAAGACTTTCAAGAGGTTGGGTTCTAAAATAGGGTAAAAAATGTGTTTGATTTCTACCTATACCTTTACTATCTATATGAGTGTAGGCAAAAAGCTACTTATATTTGTATGGCTGGGTTTCTTCAACTATAAATGGAAAATATCTTTTAGAATTGTTGGAAGAATAAAATGCTAAAATATGTATAATATGCTTAGCATACTGCTGGGCTAAAATAAGGCTCAGGAAGGTTAGCTGTTATGGTTAGCTCTACCTTCTAAAGATGACATTGTCAGAAAGCAAGTTGCAAATTCCTCAGATGTTCGGATTTCATAAGACTGAGACCTGTGCAAAGGTCTGGATATATAAAATTCCCTAGTTCTACTAGGCTTTGCCTTTATGACAGTTGCATGATCTAGAGTAGGAAAATATTGGCTTCCTCTAGTCAACATCTAGCTCAGTAAGCTGCAGAATTGCTCCCTTTTTTCCTCTCCATCACACACCATCAGCACCATGGAACTCTATGTGAAATTTGCCTTCTTGAAACGCACAGTAAAAATTCCTTCATTTTCAATCTAATCTATATCCTTTAACACAAAATAGTCATCCTCTTCAGTACATTCCAGTAGTGAGTCTCATCCCACTAAGTCTTGAGATCACATTTATCTTTTGGTATGCTGCAAACTGAATATCTGTATTTCTTCAAAATTCATATGTTGAAATCCTGACTCCCAATATAATGCTTTTAAGAGATGGGGGCTTTGGGAGGTGATGAGGTCATGAGGGTGGAGCCCTCATGAATGGGATTAGTGCCCTTATGAAAGACAGCTCAGAGAGCTCCCTTGCCCTTTGTACCACATAAGGACACAGTAGGAAGACAGCCATCTATGAATCAGAAAGCAGGCCTTCACCAGACATCAAATCTGCCTTGATCTTAGACTTCCCAGCCTCCAGAACTGTGAGAAATAAATTTCTGTTGTTTATTAGCCCCCCAATCTATGGTATTTTCTTATAGCAGACTAAAAGGACTAAGACATGGTATTAATATTACAAAATCTGTTTTGTTGACTACCGATCATCTGGCAGGCTTGGATGCCTTCAGTGCTGAAGGAGCCAATATATATACACCCTAGCAGAAAACGGAGATACGGTACATGAAAAGGCTCCAGTCAGAAAAA
Organism: Grampus griseus; assembly: GCF_964374135.1. NCBI lineage: Eukaryota > Metazoa > Chordata > Mammalia > Artiodactyla > Delphinidae > Grampus > Grampus griseus. The sequence goes on along the minus strand of NC_139001.1, from coordinate 85,612,867 downwards.
TCCAAAAAAGGTGTCTTACTGAAATGTTCCCTGGTCCCTGCAAAGCTTACAGACATTGCAACTGCATGAAAAAGGGTTAGATGTTTATTATCTTCCTTTAGGTGAACATGGTTCATGTACATCCTAGAGTAAGGCATGACATTTAGCTCCATTTGCTGTCATTTATAATTTCTGCCAAAAGTGGGTTATGAATTTCCCTATATTCTTAAAGAGAATTTACTGGCTACCATTTAATCTTTCTTAATAAATCACAGTTATCCATTTGATGTACAAGCTGTACAATCATGGAGGAATGTCTGCAGGGGTTCATCCATGTGTAGAGTTGCCTGTACTGCCCTAGAATGGCTCCAGGCTGCCATGCTTTTTCACTTCTCATGTATTTTTTTAAACAGTTTATCTCTCTCCTCCCTTGTTGTCAAGCTGTCAGTCAGCTGTCACTTTTCACTGCTGTCAGTGAGCCTGCCTTTATCGCACCCCCAATTTGATGCTGCTAATCTGCTGTCAGCTGAAAAATCAGATAATCAAGACCTCTGAAACTGCATTCACAATAAGTGGTGAGCTGAGCACTCGATGGAGATTCTGAGATAGGAGTTCCAGTTTCTGCTCTGTCTATATCTAGCTGTGTGATTACCAGAAGACACTTAACTTCTCTGGGCCTTGATGCCTTCATCTTTAAAATATGGAGCAGAGCCTCTGTGTGTGTGTGTGTGTGTGTGTGTGTGTGTGTGTGTGTGTGTGTGTGTGTGTGTGTGTGTGTGAGAGAGAGAGAGAGAGAGGGAGAGGGGGAGGGAGAGGGAGAGGGAGAGGGAGGGAGAGGGAGAGGGAGAGAGACAGAGAGACAGAGAGAGAAAGAGAAAGAGAAAGAAAGAGAAAGAGAAAGAGAAAGAGAAAGAAAAAGAGATCTCACCTAGACTTGAAGGTTGTTTCTCTCCCTACCAGAAAAAAACATATGAAACTTTTTTGTGAGTTAACAGAATGCAGGGTGGGGCACCACTGACCCTTTAATTGTTGAATTCAAGGATAATTTTAGTCATCACTTTATTTAACCTCACTCCTCTGAATTCACTACCAATCATCTCCTTAAAACTCTCTTCCCTTTATTCCACAGGATAATTCTCTCATTGATGACCTCCTGACTCTTTTATCTTTTCTTCTCATTTCAATCCTGGGCTCTTCCTCCACTAAGCCCTTAAGGGTCAAGAGTGGGAAAGGCCAGTCCAAAGCTAAAGATCAAGGTCATAAAGAGAAACCGGCAACACTCCTGAGAAGCAGCACCTGTGTCCTGGAAGCCAGCTTGAAGACTGTGTCACGGTGTGCCCAATGCTGCTGATGTGTGACGTAAGATGAGGACTGAGAACTGACAACAGGATTTAGAGACATGGAAGTCATCAGGGACCTGGACAAAAACAGTCTCAGTGGAGTAGCTTGAAGAAAGAACAATGGGAATGAAATTGGAAATAAGTGTAAACAACTCTTTCAAGAGGTTTTGCTACTAAGAGAAATAAAGAAATGAGGTAGTAGCAGAGGATGAAGTAGAATCAAGAGAGAATATTTTAAAGATGTAAAGCAAATAGCATTTTTTGTATGCTAATAGGAACCATCCAGAAAAGAGGAAAATGGATAATGCAGATCAGAGAAAAAAAAATTGCTAGAAAAATAATTTTTAGGTATGCAAGACGGATGGGCTCCAGCAAAGAAGTGGAAACAGGGCCTTAGTCAGAAGTAAGGTCAATCCATCAATAGTTACAGGTGTGAAGATAAAAAATATGCACCCAGAAGCACATAACTGGGTAGATGTAATGGTGGCAGCACATAGAAATTCTCTTCTGATTGTGTCTATCTTTTTCAGTCATGATCTGAGAAGGAAGACAGAAGATTTGGTATTAAAAGCTTACAAAGAAAGGAAAATGCATGATTAGTTACTTAGAAAAGGGGAATTATGGTACACTCGCCATGCAGCTCAACAGGTCCATGTGGATTTAGGGGTCATGAATTTAGAGTAGGCTAATAAGTACGGCTGGAGGTTTTCCTCCTAATCAAATATGAAAGAAAAGGTGCAAAAGATTTGAGAGTACACACGAGAAAGGAAGTATGATGACAGAATGTGGAAGTTAAACTGGAGAAAGAAGGAGGAAAATTAGGACAAGAGAAGAATGAACATAAGGAGCTGGCTCCTTACCATCGATGGATGCTATAGGTTCTGGTGAAGCCAAAAGGCTGCTTGAGTCAGGATGATAAAAAGAATATATAAAGGAACCTCTTTATTTATATTAGGCTGTTCCTTTGGCAGAGTACTTCTTTACTTTCACGTGTTAAAAGAGGGCAAAGGGGAAGACTGTCCTTTATATTCAGGTGGCAATAAATGTGCTAGGTTATAAAACAATGGGGATGAAGGAGTTAATAAGATGAATTAAACTTTATTAAGGTTCTGTTATGTGCCAGGCACTCGGCTGGGCATTTGGCACACATTATTTCATTTAATAGCTACATCATGCCTATGAGGGGATAAGGTAAATATAATCATAACCATTAAAGAACCTAAGCTCAGGGTCATTACACTTGCACAGGTCACAGAGCTAGTAAGTGGCGGTCAAGACTCAAATATGTGCATGCCTAACTACAGTATTTAAGAGCTTTCCCACTTCAAAATGTTTTAATACATATAATGAAATATTTTCAAGTGAATATTCTTTCTTGCTACTATTTTTCTGGTCTTTGAGAATGACGCAGTGGAGGGGTGAGGAAGGTAATAGGTACAGCAGGTACTACAAGCCCAATATTGAATTTCTGTATGACAGACATGCTCTGAGTTTTAACAGTTATCAACTTTATAAATCCTCAAATATTTTGCTGAAATATGGCTTTTTCCCTTCCCTGATTAATATACCTTATATTATATATTATTAGAGCACATTATATTAATAATTTAAGTATATGTTCTGCTGCTTTGTTTTTAAATTAAATTTGAGAGAAAGATAGAACCGTTCAAAATTTTTTTTATTTTTAATCACCTTGGTTATTTTGCCTTTGGAATTACTAAATATTTTTCAACATCTCAACAAAATAATACTCTTTTAAGACTGCAGGCATTAGAATGATTGTCATTCATGCAAATAATCACTTACTTACACTATATGAGTTTGGGTTAGATAAAGCAAATTACCATTTGAAAATAATTCAAATAACACTCTGGGCTAAGACCTTGCTTATGAATGTTATCTTGGCCACAATATTTTTTAACCTTCTTCCATTTAGCTAGATTTATTTATGGTAATACAGTCCAAATTAATAAACTATTCAATTGCCACAGGTGTATTAAACATAGGATGTTGTAGGACTATATCAGATGCAAGTGCATTTTAAAACATACTATTTATTTGGAATTCTATAGCAGTAATAATTAAGATGTGCTATAACTACCTATTCACTTAAAGATGTGCATTTTGACAATATATTATTATATGAAAAACTTAAAAGCATGTCAAAAAATAAGGTTCAAAATATGATCTAAAGCAGCGGTCCCCCACTTTTTTGGCACTAGGGACCGGTTTCATGGAAGACAATTTTTCCACGAACCGGGGGATGGTTCAGGCAGTACTACGAGCAATGGGGAGCGATGGGGAGCGGCACATGAAGCTTCGCCTGCTCGCCCGCCACTCACCTCCTGCTGTGCGGCCCGGTTCCTAACAGGCCCGGGGGTTGGGGACCCCTGATCTAAAGTATAAGCTGTGTTCTAGCTAATCACAGATCTAAAGTATAACAATCATATTCTTCAGAAGTTGACATTCTCTCATCACACATATGAAAATTATATATTACAAATACATATTATATATATATTTACATATATATGAAAATCAACTGTGATCTTAGTTTCACTTAGCTTTATAGTTTTCAAAACTGTAAATAAATCATTAAATATTTTTGACAAATGACCTATACTGACAGGAAGATTAGACAGTTAACAGAAAATTTAATCAAAAGTCATAGAGTCTAAATTTTAATACAGTCTCTGACACTAATCAGCAGTGTGAGCACAAGCCAGTCTGCTTCTCTGGCCTTCTGTTTTCTGAACTCCATAAAGTAAGGATCAGGCAAGTTGTTCTAACTTAAATTTTATGACTCACTAGCTTGATATGGTATTAGGCAGATTTTTCTTCAATGCAATATTAACTAGTCAGACACTTAAATCAGTATTAGGGGTGTGGAAGAGTGGGTGTCCCCACAGCAAAATCTGGGTGAACTCAGTTAGTCCAGAACCTAGAGACTAATGCTGACCTCCTGCATAGCATATGTGGATATTAAATTGTCTCCTGCCTTCATTTCAAGGATGGGGAAGAAACAGCTGTCCCTGAACTCTTTTTAAGGACACAGTCAGTTACAAAACAGCAGCATCCCCAACTAGTATGATTCCCACTGAAGTAAACTTGCTATTCACAAGGGGAAAATATTCCTGGTGGTAGTAAAAACAATTTTGCTAGGTTTAATCAAAAGTGAAAAGGAATTCTAGAATGTTCCCTTTGAGCCACATCATCCATTGCTAATTCAGGGTGGGCCCAGCAATAAGGGTAATAAAAAATATCCTTAGTGACTGAGAAAAAGAAATGGCAATTAAGTGCATTTGCAACCCAATATAGAAGACCTAACTCTTTACTAAGATAATATAAATAATAAAAACTGGGAGAAGGGGGGAAAAAAACAGAAAAAAAAGCATGGGAAATGAAAGTAATCTAAGCAGTAAAATTTAACACTGATTTACTTAGAAGTTACTATTATACATATAAACCAATGGGCATAAGCTGAATACAAAGGTTGAGACCTATGCTTGACAATGACTTCTGTAGCAAAACAACAAATAAATAAAACAGTAAGTGTTAAAAGCCAAAGCACCTTGCTTTGGCAAACAAATAAATAAGAGAAAAGAAAGGAAAAACTCAGTACCAGAATTAACCATTCAGTGACAGGTTGGACACATGATTATTTAAAATCTTTGTAAATCACAGCATGGTGAAATAGAACTTGATTCTCTAACTAATCATGCTTACGCTGAAAAGTCAAAATTGGCAAGAACATCACCGATTTTTACACATTTGGGGAATAATTTATGACACAATACTGAAAATGGAGTTAAACATACTGACCTGCTCACATCAGGAAACCTGATGGGAAAGTAAATAACTTGGCACTTGGGTCTGATGATGCTTTCCAGATCTTTGGGTCTGTGATCAGGAATCAGCTTCATGAATTTTCCAATAGAAGTAAGAAATGACTCCATATTAAAAATCGAGTTGAATACCACCACATCAGCCACCAGGCTGCAAAGGGAAAGAATAAATGCATATGGTGAGCCCACACTTGTTCAGTTATTTTTATAAGCCTAAGACTTCTTTATTAATCAGAGTTTATACTGCACCTTGGGTTTGCAAAGAACTCTGCACTTCCTACCAGTATTTATCAAAATGACTCTAATAGATAAGTTAGTTTCATTAGCATTATATCAAGGGAAGGTAGATTATTGGCATCAGAGAGGAAAGGCAGGAGAGGAATTAAGTGATTTAATGGGATCCTATGACACTTCAAACCAAAGTATTGGGTTGGCCAAAAAAGTCCGTTTGGTGTTTTCCGTAAGATGGCTCCAGTAGCACTTTAGTTGTCTTCAACTTCATTCGAAATAATTTTGTTAGATTGCATTGTGACAGCTGTCATATCAGCGTGCCTTTAAAAAAAAAAAATCAAAATTGGTGAATTTCTGTGTAGCCATGTTAATACTGAAGATGGGAGAAAAAAGCAACATTTTCAGCATATTATGCTTTATTATTTCAAGAAAGGTAAAAACTCAACTGAAACGCAAAAAAAAAAGGTTTGTGTGGTGTATGGAGAAGGTGCTGTGACTGATTGAACATGTCAAAAGGGGTCTGCAAAATTTCGTGCTGCAGATTTCTCACTGGACGATGCTCCATGGTCCAGTAGACCAGTTGAAGTTGACAGCGATCAAATCGAGACATTAATTAAGAACAATCAATATTACACCATGCAGGAGATAGCTGACATAATCAAAATATCCAAATCAAGCGTTGAAAATCATTTGCACCAGCTTGGTTACGTGAATCGGTTTGGTGTTTAGGTTCCACGTAAGTTAAGAGGAAAAAAACCTTCTTGACCGTATTTCTGCGTGCGATTCTCTACTTACATGTAATGAAAACGTTCCGTTTTTAAAACAAATTGTGATGGGTGATGAAAAGTAGATACTGTACAATAATGTGGAACAGAAGAGATGGTGGGGCAAGCGAAATGAACCACCACCAACCACACCAAAAGCCAGTCTTCATCCAGAGAAGGTGATGTTGTGTATTTGGTGGGATTGGAAGGCAGTCCTCTATTGTGAGCTTTTTCTGGAAAACCAAACGATTAATTCCAACAAGTACTGCTCCCAATTAGACCAACTGAAAGCAGCACTCGATGAAAAGCGTCCAGAATTAGTCAACAGAAAACGCATAATCTTCCATCAGGATAACACAAGACCGAGTTTCTTTGATGACCAGGCAAAAACTGTTACAGCTTGACTGGGATCAAGCTGATTCATCGCCGAATTCACCAGACATTGCACCTTCAGATTTCCATTTATTTCGGTCTTTACAAAATTCTCTTAATGGAAAAAATTTCAATTCCCTGGAAGACTGTAAAAGGCACCTGCAACAGTTCTATGGTCAAAAAGATAAAAAGCTTTGGGAAGATGGAATTATGAAGCTGCCTGAAAGACGGCAGAAGGTAGTGGAACAAAACAGTGAATACGTTGTTCAATAAAGTTCTTGGTGAAAATGAAAAATATGTCTTTCATTTTTACTTTAAGAACCGAAGGAACCTTTTGGCCAACCCAGTGTACTTTTCCGCAATGCCAGGAATTTTCAATATTATCACCAAGTACAGGAGGACCTTTTTCTTTGTGGCCCAACTACCCATGTTGGGTTTCTATGTCAGTGATGTACTTCGTTTTACACCACAGTACTGAGAACAGAACACTTGCCATACTTTTCACTGCCTTCAAGGAGATTAATCCAGATAAAGCTATTTCATACTAAGAGCATACCTTCATAACATGTAGTTAAAGTCTATTTCTCATTTTAACCCTTGCTTCAAGAAACTGTTAGGTTTTTTAAAGTTCTGAGACTACACAGGAAGGATTATATAGAAACTCTACAAATAACTTATTTTTTTATTATATAGATTTGGAGTAGTCAGAGAAATAGAAGAAGTTGGTGAAAATGGATCCAGAAATCGGTACCACTAGGTCCTACTGATTACATAATGTATTATAAAGGACCACAACACCATGGACCTTCAGAATTAAACGAAAGAAATATAATATTCGCTGTTGCTTTTGATGCAAAGGCTTGATCCTCTCCTTAGTATTTTTTTATTAAAAATAATCTAAAATACATAGTTAGAAGGAAACGTAAAAACAAAGTTTATGTGTCATTAATATGTCAATAGTTTCCAAATTTGCCTATAACATTTTCTTGGAAACCAATGAACACAAATGATAACCATGGGTGAGCTGGATAAACAGGAATATGTACTATGTTCCCTTTATGAATCAAAAAACCATTTTAATAAATCATTGTTTTGTTTTTTAAAATAACCCTCTTTGCTTTAAGCCATGATTCAGTGTCTCAGTGTCACTGGATCTCAATAAAATGCATACAAATGCTTTGATAAGAAGGTATACAAGATCAAATAGAAAAAGCAGTTAGTTTTATTTCACCCTGTAAAGGACATCAAGGAAACTGAAAAGAAGACATGCAAGCCCACAAGACTGTAAAACACAAATGAATAAACAGAGCTTATAGAGCAGGAATACCACAGCAAGTCCTCAGTTTAGTTTAATTCACATTTACTGAGACAGTCAAAGTTTCTATTATCAATACATAGCGGAACGAAAAACTAACGAAAGGAATGTTGACCTGCCACCCCTATCTGCCCCCACTCCTGCAAACTTGTTTTCCCATACAAGTATTTTTTGTTTTTTTAGTTGCAACTTAGTGCAAACTTGGGATTAGCAGTGATTACAACATGGATAATACAAGAGAGTGTCACAGAAGTGCTGACACAATATCAAGCAATAAGGAAGCCAATATAATAATATACCAAAAGTTGAAGGATGTTTTACAGCTAGTCTGTTTTCACCATATGTCACATATTGTAATAGTGACCCACAGGTCATAATACATAGTTATGGCATGTGTTCATCAGTCAGAGGGTTAGTGAAACCTCTATTTAAGGTGAGTGCTTATGTCGGTCATCTCTGAAGTCCTTAACTGTCACACAGTCAAGAAAGAAACCTGACAGTGCCAACAAAAGCAGAAGTCAGCAAGAAAACTAAAGAAACATTTGAAGAAGCTGGAGTCATACTTTTCAAACTGAATCTGAACAGGACTGCTTTCTGACACTCTTATTTTTCCTCTGGACGACTGCAAGCCAGTTTTTTTCTCCTTAAGAATCCCACCAATGATCAAGCCCACTTCTTTCTCTCCAAGCTCGTCTATCAGTTTACGCTCTTGAGAAGAGCAATGCTGAAAAATTATATATAAGCTTTTATAGTCTCATTCCCTCTGAGCAAAGCAATCTTTTCTGAAACAGAGAGATGAGGGGTAGTAAGCTAAAAATTTTTTTAGCCATCTGCCCTCAAACGGCATTCAACCCAACTACTTATATTCTTAAAAACCCAGTTTATGCCAAATTAAAGTTCCAAGATAGTTTACAGAAATATTCTTTTTCATGCATTTCCTCTCTGATATGAGTGGGTGTAACTTCCATTAACTTTAAAGCCACCCATAAAGGGAAAAATAGACTTAATTTTTTTCCCCAGTTATTTCTCACGGGTAATAAACACACACTATCTGAGGAAAAGAATGAGGCTAATTCAAGAAACCAAAAGAATATTACAAATGTTTTCCATATTAATAAAGCACAAAATGATTTTGTTTTTGTTTTTGAAACATATTTTCCCCTCTGTTTCAATATAAAATATTTTAATTTTATTATGAAATTTTAAAACGGTTGCTTTTTTTATGAGACATTTGATGTGAAGCAGCTCCGCTCTATTTTGATAGTGCTGCTACTTCATTTGAAGCAGCTTGTAAAAATGATTGCAGGAAAACATTTACAAAATGCTCAAAACACAGAAGTATTACCATCTAGCTGTTTTTCTATGTCAGTGAAACTATGGAATATACTTGCAAAAGAGCTGGGAGTCTGTTTAAACACATCATCAATCCCAGTTGCTAATAACTATTAAAAAAGGTGAGTAAACTGAACCCAATCACTGCCAAACTGACTCCCTTTGAGTGTTGCAGTTATGTGGATGGGATCCAATAGCAAAGCTGTTTCAGAGCTGTTATTAACTTCTTTCATTAACTAAGCTTCAGGAGATACACTTTGTTGAAGTAACAGTAGAGAAGGACCATCACCTTTGAAATGTCATGGTATTTTAAGGCTATGCAGTTTCAGAAGACTCAAGAGGGGAAAAAAAACCTCCTAAAGATTCATTTTCCATAGTTTTCTCTTACAAACAATAAGGAAAAAAAGGACAAAAACCCCTTGCTCCATTATGCTTTAATTTTTGTTTATTCCTCTGTAAATTTCTATTTTGATTTCAGCTGGATACATGGAAAGTAGCTGGTAAATAAAAGTTGACTAACTGTCTTTTTCTAAAAGTATGTCTCACACAGTAGATGATGGAATCAGGGGCTGAAGAAGGTCCCTGTCACCCCTTTGATTCTATTTTGAATGTTGTAGAAAATACAGTTAGATAATTAGTTCAACATTTAGATTGTAACACATATGTATTTTATAAAAGGATTAGCTGTTCTCTTATATGTACATATTGCAGAGGCACAAGTAATTCCTACCATGGAAGGTATGTTTAAACATTTGCTCCTAATTTAAGGTATTTTTAAAGTAAGTGTACAGGAGGTCTCCAGATTTAAAAGCTAACTATAAGGAAAAAGATGGCAAACGACTAAATATAATGATACAATCTATACCTACCATGAGAGAATTTGGTTGTATCCATATTGGAAATCCCTCTCCTGACATTTCTTGACAGGATATACCAATTGGTTCTCATGGAAGTACAGAATCTTTTTCAATTTCCCAAGGTCAGGCCGAAGGGCAGCCAGTTCAGTCAGGTTAAGCACTGAGCTTGCGAAGAGAATCCTAGGAAACAAGGAAATTAGGGTTACCACCCTGAGCATACTTGAAGTGGGCATCCTGTGCCTTCTCTCCTCTTTCCTCATCCTACCCCAAGGAAAACATATCCCCCATAGGGACACATCAAGAGTTAAGCCTTAATACCATGTAGCAGCATTCTAAGTTTTGATCTCTTAAAAAGCAGCTGCTAAGAACTATAAAAGCCCTGAATCTCATTGGTCTTCTCAGCTCAGTTACTGAGAGATGCAAAAAAAAAAAAAAAAAAAAAAAAGCTGGATGGATTTTATTGAAAAAAGCCTAGAAAAGCTCCATCTGAAGGACAAATGGAACAAAGATAAGGCTGACTGGGGAATACTTTGCTTGCCAGTTTCATTACACTTTACTTCTTTATGCAACCAACTACTGAAATTCAATATATGAGCAGGAATGGCACGTGTTCGTGTTATAACATAAACCCTTTTGATTTATGCAATAGACTTATCTAGTGAGGGCTTTTTCTCTTGGCATGTTTTCTTATGCCCCCCTTTTAAATATTCTGCAATATTTGTAGGGTTTTTTCTTTTATATTTTCTTCTCGATTACTGGACTGCTAATGGCACCATATGTACACTCTGTAATATCCCTTATATAAAACATAAATGATAAAAATGAAGAAAGCCTGGTTCCTTGTCTTTGGGGGATAAAAAGGAAACTGAAAGTCTACCTATCCATGGTTATAAATGAAATAGTGTCTATTTACTCACTCATTCCACAAACATTTATCATAAATGCCTACTAGGTACCAGGGTCAAGCGAGGAAGAACAGAAAAGATGAACAAGACAGCCTGCAGAATGAATGCTGCCAATAACAGTGGCATGAACAAAGTACTAGAGGAACAGACAGACAACTGCCTGGGACAACCCGGAAATATTTCACTAATGAGGTGGCTAACACGTGTGGACACAAAAGAGGGACAAATTACATTCCCTGAGCAGCTGAGGACATTTAGATGGCACAATTTTGATGGAATGCCACCTTTATAACATAATATAGCATCATTTGACCCTTACAGCTTTAATTCTCATTCTAAAAAATGAGGTCCAAGAAGGTTAAGGGTTTTTTCTAGAATCACACCGGTAGTAGTGGCAAAGCAGAGATTCCCAGTCTTCTAAGCCCGAAGTACTATTCATTACACCACAGATATGAATTCGTTGTGGACCACTTACACTGCAAACGCTTTTTACTGTACTTAATAAATACAAAATAGCATCCTTGTTATTACCATGATTACAACTACTATAAATTCTCCCTTGCTGACAAGCCAAATGGCTAACTTCAGGTGTTTATATGATCTGCAGCACTAGCCTTCACATAAGAAGAATGATTACATAATAAGTGCATACATCATAAAGAGGAATTCAAGTGTCTTCTTCATGGGCTACAAAAGGCACATAAGACCAAAAAGCAGCCACCTCTCTAAACTCACATTGCTGTATTAATGTTATGGTTTATTGTTTTAAAGTAAAAAATCTTATCAAGGAGATGCATTTTTTAAAATTGTCTATTTGTACTCAACTAAAGCAAATAGAAAATTCATGTTCAGAAAATGTCCTCTATTTTTTCCAAAAATATTCCCACCACCACCACTAAGTATTAGCTTTTCTAAATTTTAGATTGAAAATTCTGAAATATGAAAATATTTGCTTATCTACAAATCTGATCTTTAGTAGAGAGAACAATAAAATTTAAACTCAGTCAATCTATATTTTCCTTAAAATAAAACGGATGGCAACTTGTGGATCAAGTTGAGTAATACACCCCCCTCTATTCCCACTCCCCAGTCCCAACATAACAAACTACTCCAAACAATGACTCATTGTTAATCATTAAGACCTGAGCAAACTCAATGTTTTTCACACACAAGGAAGAAAAACTCATTAACTGCAGCTTCCATCTATTCATTAATTATAAAAAATCGTACCCTTATAATGAAGAAATTTGGTAGACATCAACTTACCCAAGTGACCAAACTTAATATGAACAATAATGGGCCAAAGGGATATCATGTATTTCCCAATGTGATACACTGAGAAAGATAGAGATCACCAATTCCTGACAAAAATGCTTGATCTGAATTTGGTCATGAGGAAATAGCCAGACAAATATTCTGCAAAATAAATGGGCTGGATCTCCAAAAAATGTCAAGGTCATAAAAGGAAAAAAATCTAGAGTAAAGGGAAATAAAAAGACCCCCAAACAAAATGCAATGTGTGATACTTGATGGGATACTGAATGGGGAAAAAAATAAAAAACAGCTGTAGAAGATATAAGAACAACAGGGAAACTCTGAATATAAAATTGTAAAGTTTTATCAATCTTAAATTGAAGTGTATTGATTTTACTGCAATTATGTAGGAGAATATCCTCATTCTTAGGAGACACGTGTTGAATTATTAACATGTGAAGCGTAATGATGTCTGCAACTAAGTCTTAAATAGTTCGGTCCAAAGGCCACTAAAAACAAATATTCAAATATTCATAGATAGAAATAAATGTGCAAAATGTTAACATTTGATTAATCTAAATAAATGATATATTGTAACTCACTGCTCTAGCCTTGCAAATTTTTAAGTTATACATTTATAAAACTACAAATTTGGGAGGATATTCATTAAATGGCAGTAAGTAGAAGGGAAAAATATGGCACATTCCATAAACAGTAAACCCATCATATATGTATTTCTAGTCAGACTCCAATTGTTCATTTCCTCCAAGAGAACTATCCTCAGGGTGGAACATCTGTAGCAAATGTTTAACTAAAGCAAGTCCTTCACTCTCCTCCTACCACATACCGCCTCTCCTTACCCTACCTACCAGCTGATCCACAATCAAGGAATCCAAATCTAAAATTGAGACTTCCAAATAAAAGCTCTCAAACGAGAGAATGCAATACATTCAGAAGTAAAATGGCAATGATTTTCATAATATTACCCATTTGGGACTGCCCACAACAACACTTCCTTCAGTTTGTTCAGTCATTAACAGGAAACTCATTTTATTTTTATAACTAATCTTGAAATAGCGCTCACTACTTCTAAATTGTGGGAATTATCTCCAACATTAGTATAGCATTTCTCTTTGCTTTTTTGCTTGTAAAATGGAAGTTAAATTAGACAATAAGCAACTCCTCAAATATTCAGCTCAATGACACCTAAAAAGAAGTGATGAAGATGCCCACAAAAGAAATGCAGGTAAGATTCATAGGCAATTTTTTCTTTGCCGTCCTCCATCAATTAAAAAAAAAGTGTATAATACAATGAATGACATCACTCAATCAGCAGCTAATCCCTAGGCTCCCAATGTTCATCTTGCCTCAGGTATTATTTAAGCAATAAATCCTAACAAGGTGAGCTTTACCATCCCACACTGTGTCTCTGGCAGGAAAGGGCACAAGGTGAAAGCAAAAACCACTAGGAACAAGATAATTCCTGACAGCTGCTGCTTGAGCACAAGTTAAATTGAACAGTTTATCTCAGCATGAAGATGTTATAAGGTTTTATGTTTAATATTTTTAAATTAACATAAAACCCAGAGAAAGCAGTTGGGCAATCTTTCACAAACATGACATACTACAATCACTGTATAAGCTGGATTAGTACTTATTACCATGCTACTACAGAATTAAGCTGTTTTTAGACCACCAAAGAGCTTTAAATTGCAACTTTTGTCTCTGTAAGAGAAACCTATATTTAAAATGTCTGCTAAATTCAAATTAATGGCTACATCATTAGCTTACCATCTCACCAAAAGCATAAGTAAGCTGCTATTATAATCGTCTAACCAAAACAGCTCTGTGCTGTAAAAGTATGTGAATGCCGTTCTAGGTATTTGGGACTGTATGCATATACATGCTTCAAGTATTTTCAATGCACATTATACCTACAATCTGAGTCATATTTGCTTAAGGAATCCAAAATCATTCAACACAATGAAATTCTAGATTTTATTTTTCTTTGATTCAGTTTGAATACACTAGTTGTTTGCCTTTTATCCTATTTTCTTAATATGTCAAACGAGATGTTAAAATATACATAAGCACAGTAGGAGTGTGACTACTATTATCAAGATGCATACCTTTATACCTTAAATGGCATGAAGGGTCAGTGAAATGAGAAACAGGACAGGCATTCAATATTCCAACCACCACCATATACAATCTAGGAGAAAATCCTTCATGGACTAATTATCTCACTCTTGACCCATGAAGTTTTTTCAATAGCCCCTCACCTTCCGAAACCATTTATCACATAATGGGATACAGAACACAATTTAACACAGATACCAATTTGGGTTGTTATTTATACTTAAATAATTCCCTGCAGGACTTTCAACAAGCCTTTGACAGAAGAGTGAATGCCATCTTCCAGCTGTGTCACCTTGCTCAATACTTAAATTCCTTGTCTAGATACACGTTGCCCAGCCTCACCCCCTAAGTCTTTCTTCATTCTTTTGTTGCCTATCTTGAGTTCCTGTTCCTTGATATCTACTCCCAGAATTCTAGATCCTGTACTTTCTGTGATACAATATTTTCTGCAATGAAGGAAATATTCTATATCTGTACTATCCAATACAGCAGCAACTAGCTACTTATGGCTATCAAGCACTTGTAGTATAGTTAGTGTAACTGAGGAACTAAATTTTAAATTCAATTTGATTTAAGTTTAAATTAAATAGCCATAAATTAATGGGAAAGCACAACTCTGGATGGACCAGCTTCCCTTAACCCAACACTCCACCCATCCTACCTGAATGCAATTCCTCACTGAATTGATTTTCTTGTATAGACCCTTGATCTACTTGTGATAATCTAATTTCTAAGTTCCTCCTGATTTGCTGAATTTCACCTACCAGGGTCTCCAATTCTAGAATGCCAGAATGCCATTTTTTTCCTTCTGATAATTAGAAAACACATGTTCATTTCAGAAAATGTTTTAAGTACAAAAATTATAAATTAATTATCATGCACAACCACCCCAAAAGAGATGGCCACTATTTGCATTCTGGTGCTCATTTAGTCATTATACATTGAGCATCTATTATTTGCAAGGTACTAGGCTAAATAATGGACCTAAAATATAAAACAAAGTAGCTCAGGCAAGAAGAAAATTGGCAGGCTGAGGAACTGAATAAGGACCAAGGAAGCTGGAGCAATTAATTCAATGAATGGCCAGAGAAGATGCTGAGGAAGTCTATGGGTCTTTATGAGACATGAAAATAATTTTGAATTTTATGGTAAGAGCAATGGAAAGAGAATGAAGGATTTTAACTAGGGAAATGACAAAATAATAAATGCATATTGGGTGAATTTACCTTTACTCTTTCACTTTGTAATACATATAAACTATTGCAATTTTAATTTTTTTTGCTTTTAATACATGTTTTTCTATGTTAAGAATTATTTCTGAAACATATATTTTAACAGATTTCATGATAGGATGTGTCATACATCGACCCGAACATGATTTTTAAATTTTTAGATTCATGATTTTTAGATTTATTTAAATCTATAAAGTTTAAAACTTTTCTTGTATAATCTCTTGTATTTCTATTGTATCTGTTTACGTATTTCATGAAATGTTTCATTATTTTTTTAATATCAGAGAACTTTACTCTGACTGCTGTATGGAAAACAGACTGTAAGGAATCACTTTGCAAGAAGGGAGAAGAGTAGGGAAGAGAAAAGAAATGTCAGTCTCTTGGACTAAAATGATAGCGCTGATGGTGCTGAGAAGCGGACTGACTGGGTTTTTGCTGATGGTGCTGTCCAGGTTTGCTGATGAACTGGATGTGAGAAGTGAAAGAGGAGTGCTATCCTTTCCTCTGCTGTATCACTCAATGTAACAGGAGCTCAATGATACATACATGCATACGTGAAAATTACTCCCAAACATTTCAAAAGTCTTCGGCTTAAATATGTATTTTTAATTTATAAAAACCTGTGTACAAAGTTCTAACATTTATTAATCATTGATACACAAAATTTCATTTTAACTATGCTCTAGTTGTCAGCTACTTTATCTTAATTAGAACATTTCTATTGCACGTTTAAATGCTATGGATTTTCAAAAACCTTGAAGAATGTGCGTAACCAAATGTTTCCATTTGCTAAAACAATTAAAAATTCAAGATGGAAGCATATTTAAAGGAAAAAGAAATGGAGTCATTTAATTTCCTAGGTTCTTGTGGGGGGTAATTTACAGGCTAACACAGTATCCAGCTTCCCAATAGCTGTCCCATGATGTAGCATCAATTAATAGGTCAGTTTTTCTACCATGTAATGTTCCTTTCCTGTGCTTATCATGACGGCTAGGAGATCACAATGTAAAGAACACTTGTCCAGAAGGCAGGGAATTGAGGTCTGTAGGTAGGACCCGCCATTGAGCAAAATCTCCAACTGGTTTCTTAACATCTATCCACTCTACAGCCATCAACACTCTGACCTGCCTTACAGATGCTTAAGGAGACAAATTACATAACACCTGTGGTGCTTTCTTAGCTACCAGTGCCACTTAAATTCAGGTATCTCTTAAATTACTCAAGCAAGCTCTCAAGTGTTTTAACTCTTGGTATCTGACATAGTATCTAATCCATAAAAGATACTTAGTAATTATGTTTGTAACAAGAAAGGAAGGGAGGATGGGCCCTATTATTGAAAAAATAAATAAATAAACTGAAATTTTTACTGTGTACAGAAACATTTTTTATATATTTTGGGACTAGCATCTGTTAAGAGTATTCTTGTAAGACACAAGGTACCATGAACCATTCAGAACGTTTATAGATATATCTGTTTTACGCCATCTATCAATAAGTCAACAAATCAAAATATTATCAAGTCTCCTGACTTGACAAGCTAAGAAGTATATCACCCCTGTGCCAAAAGAGCTGACAATATAATTGGCAAAACAAGCCATAAGTAGAGGAAACATTAAATAGCAATAAAAAAGATAAGTAATAGCTCTGTCCTGCACAAGAAATGTAACCAAGCAGTGCAAGGCTGATTATGAATGAAGGCAGAGGCACTAAGCCCTATCCATTCAGAGGAAGAAGAGAAAACTAAGGGCAGCAGAAAATCAGGAAGTCTCAAGTTTACTGAGGGTATAGCAGGGGGAGGTCTGGGTCCTGATGTTTTGGGTCTAGAAGGATCAGTGCTATTTAAATAAGTCAGAGAGGAAGGACAGTGGCTAAAGTTTAGGGTTTGAATAAAAGAAAGTAAGACTGAAAAGGTGATCTTCCACCAGACCTAGAGGTACCCGAATGCAGGATGAGAAGTTCATACCTTATCTGTTAGCCATATGGGGATCCACTGTACATTTATTATCATACTGGAAAGGCTTTATTTCTTCTTACTATCCTTAATTAACTGAGTTATAAATGCTCACTGGCTAAGAAAAGTGGTAGTAAAATGAGAGGAAAAGGAATCAAATAAAGTACCACCATCACTACCACTCTCAAAACAAGGGAAGTTGTTCTATACATAACCAAATATAGATAAAACCAATTCACTTAAAACCACGGCTCGCCATCGTCACTTTTTTTGATAATGAGATACTTAAGTTTCTGTAATGTCCTAAAGGAAGACAGGGACCCATGTATTATGCAAGGTTTTTTAAGTATATCTTATTTAATCATCATCCTAAAAGATATGTCCTATTATCCCCATTTTACCAACTAAGAAATTAAAGTATTACAAGAGGTTTGGTGAAGTGCTAAGACAATAGCAGTTACTAAGAGGCAGAGATGAGTTTCAAATCCAAGTTGACGTGGCCACAAAGTCTCTGCTTTTTCAGTTACTGCACACTGATTTTGAACCATCTAAGATTAGAATGTGACTCACTGTTTCCTGCTAACTGTACTTTTTATTATAGTCTATGTTTGAGAAATAAAGGAATATAAATGGTACGAAGAAGAACTGTACTAACCTGAGCAGTTTCATTTCATCCCTTCATTCATCACATATTTACTGGGAGATTACAGTTAGACAAATTGCAGAAAGGTGATGACCATCAATGCAGAACCTCCTGAAGAAATGCAATCTAAGCAACACCCTAAATAACAGGAAGGAGTCAGCTGATTGAAATAATGAGGAGGTGGTCAGGGCGGGGGGAGTAGAGAGAAATGGCTGATATTAAGAGCAACAAAGGAAATAGAAATGATGATGACTGGGAGGGACAGGCTAAGGGTGACTCAAAGGTTTCTAGCTTGTGTAATCAGATGGGTAGTAGTAACATTCCTTAACACAAGAGGAGAAAACAAATCAGCAGTTGGAGTAGAGGAGAAATACAGAGACAGATTTTACAAATGTTGAATATAAATGGAGTGTCCAGTAGGTAACTAAAGATAATATATAATAGACCAATGAAAGAAACTTCATTGGAGATTTAATTAAACTAAAGGGCTTGGTCACCAAACATGTCTGCTAAAAATGTGGGTCTGGTTTGTTATATAATTTTACATACTGTGCTACTTGTTTCCACCATATTTCATTTCTTTTTTTTTTTTTTTAACTAGCTTCATTCACTTTATTTTTCTCATAGAAAACTATGTGGTAGCTACAGCTGGAGCCTGGGTCCTCTGCACGGAAACTCTGGTGTGGGTCTTTACAAGGTGGTCAATAAATTCCTGATACGGAGACTTGGTGAACACCATCTCTTTCCAGAGATAAGGAGTGAGATAACTGTAGGTCTTGTTTCCTCCCATTAGAGTATATACTCTTTGATGAGATAAATTGGATCTGCTGTTCTTTTCTTTGGTAGTTTCCCTAACATGGCAGTTTCCCTAACATGGCAGTTACCACTCTGGATCTTAAGTTCCTTTGTAGCAAGCCCTATATCTTCCTTGTTCATTGTCTTATCTCAGGTGCTCAATAAATGTTTCCAAATAAATGACTGAATGAATGAATCAATCATTCATTCATTACCTCAATGATACTGAGAAAATCAAGCTGGTTGATTCTCTATTTAAAGTGTTCAATATGATAGTCACTTCCACCATTAAAAAACAAGTTGGGAAGCATCCCATGCCCCCCAAAGAAAGCACTTTTCTTACTTCAGCATCCAGTACAATTCTAGGAAGTTTTATTTGATGTCATTTTTTATGGAGCCCATTACTTTTTCCTTAGGGTCCCTAATAATACGTCAGGCACTGTTCTCTACTTCACCATGCTAAAATATCAAGAACTGAAGATACCATCCAAAGAAAAGGAACTCCTGGGGAAAGGTAGGTGTCAACCTGGTATAAAGATCAGGAATGTACAATGTCATGATAATAATTCCTGTCATCTTCAGGGATTCATGATTGTCAGCCTTGATGAAGTAAGTCAATTAACATGTAAAGCGCATCTAACTTGCTGAGTGTGCTGGGAACACTTCATATGGTGTTTTATCTCCATAAACTAATATAATTAGTATGTGAAATATTTATAATTCCCCTCATGATTAATCTATTGTAGAAGACTATTCCTTAACAGCAGCATATCATTTTATATTGGAATGTTCTTTGATCTTAAGTTCATGCCACTCCTGAGTCCCTGGAGTTCATTTCTAAATATCATAAAGTTGGGAGAATAAAGACCCAAGGTAATGGGTATAAGTCCTTTGTCACTCCAATTCAACCCCACCAGTGTTGTCAAAGATTACATACATCTAAGGACACAGTGACCTGTCAAGCCAAAAGCTACTGCTTAAATAGATACATAAAGCTCAGTTCAGGCACAAGCCTAAGAAACAAACCACAGGGAAGCCCAGAGTTGCTTTTAGATATTATCATCATTTAGGCTTCAATATTAAGGCACAGGAATAGTTAAAATAATCACAACAATGATGACGACAATAATAATATCTGCTACCTGACGTGTCAACTAAAGCAGTGGTCCCCAACCTTTTTGGCACCAGGGACCAGTTTCATGGAAGACAATTTTTCCATGGACCGGGGTGGTGGCGGGGGGATGGTTTCAGGATGATTCAAGGGCATTACATTTATTGTGCACTTTATTTCTATCATTATTACATCGTAATATATAGTGAAATAATTGTACAACTCACCATAATGCAAAATCAGTGGGAGCCCCGAGCTTGTTTTCCAGCAACTAGATGGTCCTGTCTGGGGGCAATGGGAGACAGTGACACCCAAAGCGTGTTGCTTATGTCCAGCCTACCCCGTGATTTCGTTTTGGTCACTGTCACTGCAGAAAACCCTGCTTCACAAAGACAGGATCTTGGAAACGGAAGCAGGCTTTTCAGTGCTTTTGTGGCAATCTCAGGATACTCCACCTTGACTTGAATCCAGAATGTATGGAGATTTGAAGTTGTCTCAAACATACTTTGAAGGCCACCGTCATTTGCGATCTCAAGCAGTTGATCCTCTTCTAACACGGACAAAGTCGATTCACCTGGCTTATTCACAACTGGGTTGTGGATCCATTCCTTCCCAGTTTGGGGGTTTTTGTGGTTGGGAAGTAATGCTCAAACTCTTTCGAAAGCTAAGATAGGTGACCATGCACCAGCTGGGAGAAAGAAGGCCCCGGCTCACTCTCTTTCAAAATCTCTGCTAATGTTTGAAACATGTCAAAAAACCCAATGTTCACTCGTCACCCCCATGATTCCAGTTTGGCTTTGAATGCAGCCACTTTATCTGCCGACTTGAACACAGTTGTCATTCTCCCCTGAAGTGACAGAGTGAGTTCATTGAGCAGGTTGAATATGTCACACAAGTAAGCAACTTTTGAGACCCATTCTGTGTCACTGAAATGTGCTGCCAGTGGTAACTGTTTTTCTAAAAGAAATCTCTGAAGCGGCTCTCATAACTCAGAAACTCTGGCCAGTGATCTACCTTTAGAAAGCCATCTCACTTCTGTGTGTAAGAGAAGACGTGTGTGCTCTGCGTCCATCTCCTACAGAGCTGCACAAACAGACGTGAGTTAAGGGCATGTACTTTAATGTGGTTGATAATTTTCATCACATCCTGCAAAACGCTGTTAAGTTCAGGTGACATTTTTAGGCTAGCCAGCATTTCTCTGTGGATGACACAGTGTATAGGCTCACATTCGGAAGCGACCACTTTGAACCGAGTAGTGAAACCAGGAAGCCGTCCAGTCATGGCAGCTGCTCCTTCCGTGCATATACTGACACAAAATGACCAATTCACTTTTCCTGATATGTAATCATTCAAAGACTTGAATAGTTCTGCAGCTGTGGTGTTGGTTGGCAACAAAAGTGCACATAACACATCCTCATGCACATCCTCCTGAAAAAAAACATATCACACAAAAACAAGCACCGTTGCCTCATTGTCAACATCGTCAGACTTGTCAACCTGGACTGCGTATCACGGTGACTCATTAAACCTAACAACTGTGCCTCAATATCCTCTGCTATTCCATCAATTCGTCTAGTTATGGTGCTAGCCTCTCCTAAAAGTTCATGACAGTGTCCTTAGCAGCAGGCAGGATCAACCCTGCACCAACAGTAAAGGGCTTCTTAGCTTTAGCCATGAGGTTAGCCACTAAGAATGATGCTCTCAGCGCAGACACATTTGATGAAGTGGTGGCCTTCAATAATTATTTCTGTTCTTCGTATTCACTTTTTTTTCTTTTGGAAAAACTCCAAAGGCTTGTTCTTTAATGCAGGGTGCTTGGTCTCCACGTGGCGAAGCAGTTTTGAAGGTTTCATGGCTTTGTTGGATAGCTGGTCACCACATTTTTTTTTTTTTTTTTTTTTTTTTCTGTACGTGGGCCTCTCATTGTTGTGGCCTCTCCTGCTGTGGAGCACAGGCTCCGGATACGCAGGCTCAGCGGCCATGGCTCACGGGCCCAGCCGCTCCACGGCATGCGGGATCCTCCCGGACTGGGGCACAAACCCGCGTCCCCTGCATCGGCAGGAGGACTCCCAACCACTGCGCCACCAGGGAAGCCCATTTTTTATTTTTATTTATTTTTTTTTTGTCACCACATATTATACAAAGTGGGCTTGCAGAATGTGAATCACCTGTTGCAATGAACCTGTAATTTAAGTATGTCTCTTGGTATTTTCTTTTAAATGCAGTTTTCTTCTTGTTGGCAGTCTTAAGAGCCTTCTGCTGTCTCATCATTGGGTCTTTCCCCTTTCAAATAAGCTCTCCAGTGACATTTGTTTTTTCACTAATTTGGCTAGGGTTACCTTGTGGGCTTACCAAAACTGTGACTGAGACAAGTGCGCAGTGCGGGAAAGCGGCGTGGATGGAAGTGGTAAATAAAATAATGGGCGGGCCACACTAAACTAAATCCGACTAAAATAAGTGTCGGATTCTGACTTAGAGCCTGCCACCAGATGCAGCTGTACAATTGAAGTACATCAACTCACTTGCCACTATAAAGCTGCCACCAGATGCAGCTTAATCATCACTTGCTACTCAGTGATAGGGTTTTGATATGATTCTGCAACCAATTGATTTATTATGGTCTCTGTGCAGTGAAACCTCTCTGCTAATGATAATCTGTACTTGCAGCCCCTCCCCAGCGCTAGCATCACCACCTCAGCTCCACATCAGATCATCAGGCATTAGATTCTCATAAGGAGCCTGCAACCTAGATCTCTCGCATGCACAGTTCACCGTAGGGTTCGCGCTCCTATGAGAATCTAATGCCACGGCTGATCTTAGAGGAGGCGGAGCTCAGGCGGTAATGCGAGCGATGGGGAGCAGCCATAGATACAGATGAAGCTTTGCTCGTTCACCTGCCCCTCACCTCCCGCTGTGAGGCCCAGTTCCAGGGGTTACAGCCCCCTGAACTAAACTATTCCTGATAACCATAGAGAGAAAGGTGTTTTGTGCCCAAATAACTAATAAGCTAACAAGGAAAAATATGTTAACCTGCTATTTTTACTGAATTACATTTACTGCTAAAGTTAACAAGCACAAAAGAAAATGCTTCCTAAATATTCAGTCCTTCTATAATCAGTCATAAAAAACTAAATTTTTCCATGCTTATGAGTATTTGTTTTAAATTTGCTTCCCAGAGTCCTATATTCTAGTGAGTTGTTCTATCATTTGATTGTGTCATTTTGTTGTTATGCTTCTCATAGAGATTATTCCTGTGTTTTGATTACTTCTCCTATGTTTGTTTTGGCAAGTCCAAGACAGTTCTTTGAAAGTTTCCCTGAATTTGGTGCTTAATATGCCATTTGAAGAAATACCACCCCACAAATAATTTATTTATTATCACCAATGTTTTGTTATTTTACCCATCACTTTAATTGTAAGTGTGTCACTAGGTAATTAATTACAAAAGTCAAAGCCAGCAGAGTGCACCGTACACAGTAGGCACTCAAAAAATGTTTAGGAGAGTGAAACGTTAACTAATGTAGTTACATCTGCAATAGAAAAAGAATTTGAAGGTGTGAGTCCCCAGACTGCGTCCCGGCCTTTCATACTTTTATTTTAAAGATGAGACGTTTTATAAACATTAGTTTGCTAATCCTGAGTTTCTTTCTCATCAAGACAACAAGGTGAAAATTCTAAGATTATGTCTCCCAATCTATAGCACAGAAGGGGAAACACCTGAAAGCTAGTGTTTTGAAAGATCAAAACTTCCTATTTTAATAGAGTAAAATGAAAATTATAAATTTTTCTACATGCATGCTAAGTTTCACAAATAAAAATTTTTTAATATGCTTCCCTTGACCACAGCTTAAAGAACTGCCCTCTTTTTTTTTAATTTATTTGGCTGCTCCAGGTCTTAGTTGCGGCATGTGGGATCTTTAGCTGTGGCATGCATGTGGGATCTAGTTCCCTGAACACGGATTGGACCCAGGTCCCCTGCATTGGGAGCACAGAGTCTTAACCGCTGGACCACCAGGGAAGTCCCTGCCCTCTTTTTTTTTTTTAAAGTAACTAATATATACATAGGTGCAGGGGGGGAAAAAAACAGATGAAAAGTAGAAAATGCTATATAAACAATACTGTTAAGATTATCTAAAAATGAAGTATTGAGGTCATTCAACACAATCTGCTTGACACGGTAACTTTCTGAGATGCATCTCTTGGTCTCACCTACTATATTACAGTGTATGTGAGATCAAATACTACAGCTGGAGGAATTCCCAAGGTCACACTTCCTTAACAGGTGACTGAGAAGCACAAAATGAGGTCACCTGCCCTGGGTGAGCCAGTTAGAGGCAAAGCTGGGACCAAGATACTCAGTAATAGAAAGGAAGACACAGGTGCTGCTAGTGAGCCTGTCTTCTAACTCCAATAGCGGGAGAAGTTTCAAGTTAGACACTGAAATGAAAATACTCTCCATTTAAATGGGGGGGGGGAACCCATTCACTGAGGGAAAAAAAACAGCTAGAAAAATTTTCTTTGACCATGTTTCGCCCCTTCTCTCCACACAATATAGACAAAAGTACTTGAATGTGCATATAAATACGCACTAGAGGCTCACTGCAGATATCCGAGTCTCAATGTTATTTGAATTTACCACTGCCTACAACTGAAGCTCACATGCCATAGGTCACAGAAAGTCATCTAAAGCCTCTCTCTGCCATACAAGACATTTATACCTAAGGCACAGTGTGGAAGCATCCCTTCTGAGTTAGTCCTTTCTTCCCTTTCCTCTGCTTGTGCATAACAGTGGTCTGGGAATGTCAGGAAATACACAGAAGCCATGAGAGAGGCAAGCAGGGAACCTCAGACTTGGTATGGAAAAGCCAGAAAGGCTTTAGGAGAAAACGCTTGAGATGGACATTAAAGATAAGGAGAATTTCCAGTTCAGTATGTATTAAGGGCAGGGCTTGGAAAGGGGGGAGACTGTGTGTTTCTATTAATACTGCAGAGAAAAAGGGACCATAAATCCCACATTCCTGGGATTGCCTGGGACCATAAATATCCACATTCTATTCAATTAAGCAAATATTCAGTATATTTTATATATATATATGTATATATTTACATGTTTATCATATAGTAGATAAGGGATAAAAAGATAAGCTAGACTTGATATCCTGCTCTTTATCTTTGCATTTTGGCAACTGAGATATAAACAATGGGCTGAAGTTGTATGAGGGTTAAAATCTGATATTTTAAATAACTTTGTTTTAATCCCCAAATTCATATATACTGTTAATATTACTGTCAGGGTGATGCCAACTCACTGCAAATAAATTTCATGACAAACTGCTCCATTGCTAAGTCCCCAAAGTGAAATACTCTCAGATGGGACATTCTACTAACTTTTTGCAATAACTCCTTGTCTTGAAAAACACTTTCAAAAAAATGTTAGTATTTTACCACTCCATAGGAATCAGTAACAAGGCGAGAGATTCTCCCAAGAATATTCCAACAGTCCTTGAAAAACTAAGACTGTCACAAAACCTGAGCATCTGGCAACTCTGCCACCATGAAGTATCCATATGGAAGAGACCAAAATGTGTCAAAGTACCCAAAATGATTTTGGATAGTGTAGAAGATGGAATAAATAATTCAGTATCGTCAACACTTTCAACAGCAGGTAGTGGATATGCTACCTGCTTCTATAATGTGCCAGAATGTAACATAAGTGTGTGAGGCTGTGTGTGTATGTGTGTGTGAGAGAAAGGCAGGAAGGATATGAGTATACATGCAGCAAAAAACTATTTTTATATAGAAATATTTCTTAGGTAGTTTTCTTTGTCGGGACATCAGATATCTATAAGTATAGGTTTATAGATACATAGAAGAAAAAAACGGAGTCCATGAAAACTTATTTTAAAGATAAACACAGCAACAAATATATTACTTCAGAGTCAATGAAAATAAATGCATTAGCAACATTATGGTTGAAATTGTATGTGCAAAAAAAGTCAGAAAATCCAAAATTATGGTTCCCTCAGCAACCATAACTGTGTCCTCATGCATATATGAGTATTTTGCATTACTGTAATGATGACACATTTCAGCCTTAATATCAGTTTATGCAATGTGACTGAATTAGGATTCTTTTGGGAACTATAACTTTGAATTTCTGGACTTTTGTGAATGTAAAATCTTAACCATAAAATTACATTAATGTAAGGTGGGGTTTCTGCATTTTATTTTCTGGCATTTAAAAAAACAATAAAGACTGAATGGTTGACAACAGTAAAGTAGTAAAAGATTGGTTGATTTGTAATAATACAAAAAGGATTTGATGCACAGCCTAAGACCTTAAAATAGGGATATACAAACTACAAACAAAAAGAAGTGTCCCTCTGAAGATTAATCAAAGACAAGAACAGGCAAGACATCTTTCCAAAAGTGAGTTAATTTACTTTTTCTATAAAATGTTAGTTTCTAATTAGAAGGTACTTTCATTCAATTATATTTCAACATGGCTATAAATACCAATGCCTGAAATAATTCTCTCACTACATATTGCTGCATCTTATCAAGAAAAAAATAGTATTAAAATGGCCCCTCACATTTTCAAGAGTGAAGCTGGTGGGAGCCACTTTTCCTTCTTGCACGTGTAACATGGCAGAACATAACCTATAAGATGAAATTATATATTACTGTCACCAACTACTTTTTGACCATGAGCCTGAGGCTGATTCAAAATATGGTTCACAAAGAAACAGATACACAATGATTAAGTTAAGCTTAAGAACAAAGTAATTATTTTACATAATACTGAAGTATTATACAACCAGGGAGTAGCTGGGAAATGAATTAAAGAACAGTGACATACATAGCGGGTTCAGGAGAGAAGAGTGAAAATCACATTTGTTCAGGGAAAAGTTACAAACACTTTCATGGAGGTGGTATTTTTCAACTGGCCTCACAGAATCAGTAGTTTTACAAAAAGTAAAGACATTCCAGCAGATAGAGGAGCCTGTGGAAAGATCCAGAAGCAAAAGTGGTCAATACTCTGTTGGAGAACAAAGAGTTTGGCTGAAGAGAGGCTCATGCAGGAGCTACAAAAGGAAAAACTGCAAATGCAGATTAAATATATATTGTAGAGGACCTTGAAGGCAAGGCTGACGAGTCTTAACTGCAATGTACAGGTGGAGGGGTGGGGGGAGACTGAAGTTCATGTGCAAGAAGGCTATATTTTTAGGAGACGAGAAACAAAAAGCAAAAAAAAAAAAAACAAAAACAAACAAACATAAGCACTACAGCAACAGGATAGAGGACATAGTAGGAGAAGCAAAGACTGAAGGCAGGGGACCAGTTATAAGATTATTATAATAATCCAGACAAGTTGCAATGAAGGCCTGAAGAAATGTGATAACAGTAAGGCCTAAAAGGAGGAGAAGGGATTAAAAGCTGCTTTCAAGATTTTGAGATATAATGACTGTTGGAAAGATTGTGTCATTCATAAAATACAAACTCAAGGGTTATGTCTGATGTAAGGAAAAGGAATGACTGAGTACTATTAGTAAATCTTAAGTTTAAGGTATCAAGTTCCATACAAACAAGCATTCCTGCAAAAAAAAACCCAGAAGTTAGAAATATGATCCTGAAGATACTGATTACAGCAAGATAAATGATATTATTCTTCATACCTGTGCAATTTACAAACTTGTGCCTCCACTCTTTTTATCCTTATAGGGTTGGGAAGTTAAGGGCATTTTGTTGTACAGATAAGAAAACTGAGGCTCAGCAAGGATGACTTCTAAACCTCACACAGGCACAAAGTGGCAAAGTCAGGCTGGAGACACAGATTTTGGAATCTTTAGTATGGAAATTATTTTGAAATTATAAATAAGATCATCAAAAAAAATGTAGAGATAAAAGATAAACGAGTTGTGTGCAGAACCACAGGAAAAAGCTAAGATTACAGAGCAGCAATTGTTCAGGAGCCTAAGGCATGACCAGGATGCCTGGTAAAGGGTTCCAGGGCCTGGCACTCAACAGGTACTCAATAAACCTCTACCACACCAACAGCTAAAGAGGAGACAGCACTAAACAGGGACTTTCTATCTGTGCTAGATGCAAGGAGTAGTTCCCAAACTTTTTTAAAGCAACCACTTTTCTCAAAGGAATTCCTGCACAAAACTATATGTAATATACATAAAAACACTGTTGAGTAAAGCAGGAATAGATGGTCTGGAACGTCACTTAACTTGAACTCTTTTCCCTATCTTTCACAACCCTTCTTCGCATGTATATAGCACGTCTACCCCTAAGACAAACCCATGCAACCTAGAGAAACTACTGGAAATCCTCTTAGTCATAAGGGTGATGTAATTTAGGACCTCTGAGTGTGGTATGGAAGAACTAAAGGGAACACTTAGTCTGAAAACATCAAACTGGTATCAAGAACCAGCCTGTCTAGACTTGATTCTTAACTAGACTCTCCATTGCCTTGTTCTTGCATTAGCTGAGATCCTTCGTTACTTCTTTCAGAGATTTCTCCATGGGCAACAGCTTTCAACAGATTATGAACAGATCACTTGGACATCACAACCGTATACCATGGAAATGGCACACTTCAGAGAGTCAACTGCCTGTAACTGCCTTGCTCCAGTAACCTGTTGCAGAACCTGCCCAACTGCTGCATCTTGTAACTGGCCATGCCACATGATTCCACATATAAGTCAGGATAAGAATGGCAAAATGTCAGGAGATTGAAATTAAAGAAGAGAATACCCAAATGTGATATCTTGGAGGAAAGGAGTTGCATATTGTAATCATGTTACTGATATGGCCAATTATATACATGACAAAGAAGGAAAAGATCTAACTGTCCCTAGAGTTGAAAAAAATGAAAGAATTATTGTACCTTTTTTAACAGCAGACTTGCAATGTTGTTCCATTTTTATATAAATTGTAAATGAAAAATTCAGTCCAGTTGGAGAGCAAAAACACTAATCATTATAAAAAACATCCAGCCCATCCAAATAGTAAAAACAGTAATCATTATAAGATTTTATTATGGCAGTATCTTTATACAAATATGAAGTAATATATAAAGAAAATCACATACTGATTCTTGGATAATTTATTCAAGGAGTAAGTTATGAAAATTCATCAATAAGAATAAACGAGGCAACTCAAAGACAGCTCACCATAGATTCTCTTTATGCGACTCCAATTTTAATTTAGTCTGTATTGATGGATTCTTTTATTTCATGTGTTATAGTCATGTTAAATCTAGACACAACATACAATGCATCTAGAGCCTACACAGTACAAAGACGTCTGGACATAACATAGACAGTTGTTCCTTTTTGCTTCAAGTGATAAATAGTTCACCTGGAAAAGGATCTGAAGAGATTTAACAAAAATCAGCGAATAATTTTTTTCCCATATGCATTAAAATTCTTCTTTTACTCTCTTGATTTTATACAGTAATTTGTCTTTGGGGAAACCATGCTGACATTGTCCTGGGTGGTCTCAGGCCTCTGCAACAGAGACCAACATGGAAAGAGAAGAGAGACAGGCAGAGGCCTGGTCCCAGGACAGAGCACATGCCAAGGGCAAGGGAACCACCTGTAGCACCTGGCATCTGAGAAGATGGTGGGCCAGTCAGAGGAACTTGGTCCAAAGGGCATACTCAGGCAAGACATAAGTTGAATTCAATGAATAAAGCAGAAGAATAAAGATTCCAAGGAGAAGTCTCAATCGGAATTCAGGAGGCAATGCTGGAAAATCTTGTACAGGTGTCAGACACAAAGTCTGACTGGGAATAGGTAGGGGATGAAAGTGGCAGGAAGTAAGAAAGGGGTCACAAAGGCCCAGAAGGCGTACATGATGAAGGAGAGTATCTGGAGAGAAGGGGGGTACTACAGAGAGGAAGCCCGGCCAAGTCATCTAAAACTGGCAATTGAAGGATGAGGAGAGATGAAGGGAAAGCAATGAAGTGAGGGCCCAGGGCTGATCCCACGGCAACCAGCAGTAGAGGGATTTGCGGGGTGGAGGGTCAGCTGAGAGAAAGCAGGAATATAAACAGCTGTGCAATCCAAGGTCTGGGATGGATAGAACTAACTCTAAGTCACATCAGTGGGTCTGAAGCTAAAGATGTATCTGCTGACTCAGGTAAGAATGGCTCAGGTACCATGCAAGATTCAGCCTGCAGGTAGGGGGCATCAGTGGACCTGGCTGAGGAAAGCCAAGGCTTGGAACAGAGATATGGGTGAGGAGAATAACACAAAAATGTTTCTGAATTGTAATATGTGAACTTGGTATAGACTACAAAGCAACCCCAGAATATCCAAAAGACAAATTAGTACACTATTTTTACCCAAAAAAAAGGATCTTCAATAATATTAAAGAGTAAAATTAAAACTTCCTAAAGCACAAAATAATAAATATGCTATTATTACAATAATGTAAGACTAGATACACAGGGAAAGACTCTAAGGAAATAAGACTATAAGATATAAGAGCTGCTGGGTTTACGGATTTTCGTATTTTATCTCCAAATGTTCTATCGTGTGATTATATATTACTTTTATAATTAAAAAATGAAAAGTATTAATAATAAAACTTTTAATAGTATGCATGCCTGGTACCTTTTGAATTATTTGATTAAAATAATTTCCATTTACATTTCTTGGGTAAAGAGCAAAGTATATACCTATGCTGTTACACATTGAGGTCTTTATAAAACCTCCTAAAATTGGTAATCTCTACACCTAATTTGTACATCACTATAAGATACAATTAACCTAAAGAGATAATTTAAGCTTTTTATTTTTAAAAATTCTCTTTTTTTAAATATAAGGAACATGTGTAATATCACCTTTACACAACAGTAGGGAAAATTAAGTCAAAAGCATCATTGTGGTGTGTTACAAAGCAAATTATTGGGGAAACAGTGCCAGAGACTGCATTTTTTAAGGGGCAAGAATCATGTCATCTCCATACTTTGTAGAACTCCACAATGCATACATATACTGTTTACCAGTTGCATTCACTATCATTTACACTAGGATTGTGGTTAAGAGCAGGGACTCTGAAAGCAGACCACCTGAGTGTACCACTGACTCTTCAGGTAGACTACCTGGGTCTACCATGGGAACTAAGGGCAGACTACCTGAATCCACCTACAATGGGCTATGAGGGCAGTCTACCTGGTCTACCATGGAATCTAAGGGTAATCTACCTGGATCTACCATAACTCTGAGGGTAGACTACCTGCTCCACCAACTAGTACCTATGTGATCTCAGGCAAGTTGGCTTGCCCTCTGTTTGCCTCAGTTTCCTCATGTGTTAAAGGTGGCTGAAAACAGGATTCCTCTTACAGGGTGGTGTGAGGATATGTGTAAAGTGCTTAGACCAGCAACTGGCACACTGTAAGCACTACATAAGTACTGGAAACTATTTACATTATTAATCAATTCTGTTTTGGGAATGAAATCCCAATTAAATGATGAATTGAAGTTCAAAATACTGCAATATTGGTCAGTTTCTGTATTCATCATTCTACAGTTTATACTCTCTTGTTTTTTGTTTTTATAAGATGTCATTTACCAAAATTATTATTGGAAAACTCTCCTACAAATGAATAGCATTAGACTTAATTACTCCTGATCTTTAGGCAATAACCATTTTCCAGGGCCACTACAGTTAAGTAAGTCCTACACTTCCTAGAATCTACTGAAAGAACACTTTGTCAGTCTTCCTTCCAAATACAGTGTGTGATGATCCAATTTGGTTAAATTTTGGATTGTTGATGATTGTAAACTCATCTGGGAGTAATTTTTCTCCCGAGATGACTTGTACTTGAGCTGAGAGAGGAAAAATTAAATTCTTTTTATTGCCAAAATCATTATATGGACTGCCTTTGCCTTTGAAGTCTTTTGCAATGGATTCAGTGTTCTGCATACACTAGACATCCAGTTCTAAGAACTCCAATTAAATGGTCTATCAAGTTAATTCAAATTATATTTTGATATGCTACTTTGATGCTAGGATTAAAATTTGGGGGAACATAAAGTTTTTAAAAGATGCTGGTTATGTTTGTTCTTCAATTTTTTAAAGTATGTTTCAGGTGAATTCAAAGTTAAGCAAATTAAACAAGGTTAAGTAGAGTTCTTCCACCTCCTGGTTCTTGAGTTGTTTGCTCAATATACACTTAGTATATTCATATTGATTATGAACATGATGCTGATACTAAAGAGAATGTCCATTCTTAGAGTTTCAGTGTCACTTACATGGTAATGGCTCCCAGGCTTGGGTTTCAAACTCAAACTTCTCACCTAACCTTCAGATGTTCAGCCATCTGTTGGAAATCTGCATGTGGAAAGCCCATCAGCACATAAAATTCAAAAGGTCCAAAACAGAACTCATCATCTAATCCAATAAATACGTTCTTTTTATTGTATTTATTGTTATAGCCGAAGGCACAACCATCCACCACACCAGAAACTTGAGTCATTCCTTCCTTTCACTCACTCCCCCTAAATTTCCATAAATAACCTATTAATGAATCCTGTCCATTTTATTTCCTGAATATTTCTCAAATCTGTACCTTCAATTTCATCCTTATTCTTTTACATAGTGAAGCCTGTTTACTGCCAAATCTACCTAATTCCTATTTCCAAGCCTGACTTCCCAAGTTCATCCTACACCTAGCTACAAGAGCCATATATCGAGAATGCAAAATCCAGCCAAGTCACTCCCCTGTATAAAACTCAAGTCCCTTAAATTAGTATGTGAAATGTCAACCTGCACTGATCTCCACCTAGATCTACAAGCTCCTCTCCTGTCCCAATCTCACACTTAGAGCTTCAAGAAGAATGAAATGACTATGGTTCCTTACACACACCAGGTTGTGTCTTTACTTATTGTGACCCAATTTGCATGGTATGCCACTATCTCATGTTCCCTTCCTCAAATCAACCTACTACTTCTTTAGCATAACCTAAGAATCAACTGTCATCATCCCTCCAAGAAGGCTTCCTAAATCCTTCTGCTAACACCTGACTTGGATTTTGTACTCCTCTTGAGTGTTCCCATATCTTCGCATTTACCAAACAAGAATATAATTTTTTTTATTATCTGTCTTTGACTAAACAACCAAGATCTTGAAGGCGAGACTTTATTTCATTCTCCCATCTTTGTACCCCTGGTTCCTGGTTGTTAATAATTAATATGCTGATCGTGCGTGCACACGTGTGTGTGTGTGTGTGTATATATATATATGTAATATATATTAAATCTTTGCTTTGGTCACATTATCATAAATCAAAATTTTGATATGAACAAAATGAATATAAATTAATAGAAGTGAACCTACAGCACTTTATTATGACAGTATTTGCTTGATAAACAAAAGAGAAAAACCTGTAATTTTTCTGTTATTTCCTCTTCTATCCATTTATGTTAAAGTCAAACATGATTTTACCTTCTATTTATTTATTTATTATTGTTTATTTATTTATTTATTTATTTATTTTTGGCTGCATCAGGTCTTAGTTGCGGTATGCAGGCTCTTTGTTGAGGCATGCGGGATATTTCATTGTGCCACACGGGCTTCTCTCTAGTTGTGGCGTGCAGGTTTTCTCTCTCTAGTTGTGGCGCGCAGGCTCCAGGGCACGTGGGCTCTGTAGCTGTGGTGCGCAGGTTCCAGAGCACGTGGGCTCTGTAGTTTACGGCGCACGGGCTCCCTAGTTGAGGGGCGCAAGCTCAGTATTTGTGGCATGCGGGCTTAGTTGTCCCGCAGCATATGGGATCTTAGTTCCCTGACCAGGGATCGAACTCACATCCCCTGCATTGTAAGGTGGATTCTTTACCACTGGTCCACCAGGGAAGTCCCTTAACTTCTATTTTAATAGTGATTCTAATATTCTTCAGACCCTGCAAGTGGTTTCCTAGTTCTTGCATATCAGAACCAAGTGCCCTGCCATTCTCTTCACCCTGTAGACTGTGCTTTGGCCACAAAGGACTCCTTACCACTGCCCTGAGCCCACGTGTCTGTGCCTCTGCCTCTGCATGAAAAACCATTCTCTCCTATTTTCCTATCAAACACATCCTCCCCTAAACTTCAAGCCTCCTGCACTGGGCACTTTGAGTCATCTACCAAGATTTTATTTTCATAAACCTTTGTACATATCTCTGGCATTGCATTCATTCCCTTTGTGTCTCCCAGTCTCTGCAGTAAGCACTCCTTCCCTTTTCCTGTAACATAGATGTTCGATAAGGATTAATTTAATGTATTCTAGATTAATTCATCCCTATTCCTATTCCCATCCATTAGAACTACTGAACATGCTCTCCCTTTAAACAAATATTCCCTATGAAAACACCATCATCCTTATAGCTTCATGAATGATCTTCAAATGCAGATCCCCAGCTTTCACACATCACCTGAACTCTAGTCCTCTATTTCCAGTGACCCACAAAAAATGCCTACTTGCTATTACTTTCAACTCAGTATACTAATATTGGGCTAACTCATCCCTTTCTTCCCCCATTATTTCTTGTTTCTCAACTTTACTCATTCTTCCAAGTGGACAGAATTATGCTCGATCCCTAGGGTAGGGCTGAAGGCATATTTGATTATTCCCCTACTCCTAACTCTTATAACAAAGTATCACCAAGCTGTGCTAATTTTTACTATAAATAAAGATGCTAAATTTTGCCTCTTCTCCCACCCTCCAACACTGGGTTTTTATCAGCTCAGACCACAAAAACTGAGTACCCTCTTAAATGATTTCCCTGTCTTCAACTCCTTTCTAACATATTGCCTCCATGTTAATTTTACCAAAACACACTGTGACTAACTCAATCTGCCAAACCCTTTGAAAAACTACCTGGCTCTAAAGAAAATGAGACCAAGAGACCAATTTAGGTTATTTTAAAGCAAAACATTAGGTAATTCTAATCCTCAAAATCTTCTAAATTAAAGCCTGATTAATGGGTAGAACCCTGGGTTTCTTGGATTTCAGTCTACTACTTATTTCATCATTTAAACTGATGGAGTTACTTTCTGAGAAAAGTCTCAGCCCTGCCAGCAGATCCTTCTGCAGCTCAAAAATATAAGCCAGATTTTTACTTTTATAACACAACACCATCTTTGGCAACTACAAAATTAGGAACCATAGCATATGGATCTTCTTTCAGTCAACACAGAATACCAATACCTCAGATATGTGCTAATGACCTGAAGATTATTTGCTCTAATACATACTAAAATATTTATAGATGAAATGATATAATATGCAAGATCTGCTTCAAAATAATCCAGTGTGGGGGAAGGGAGAATAAAGTAGGAGAGGGTCACAGATGAGATAAGATTTATCATCAGTTGATAATTACTGAAGCTTAGTAATGGGTACTTAGAGATTTATGATACTGCTATCCCTACATTTATGTTTGAAATTTTTCAATTTCAAATAGAAAGTTAAAATAAATTTGAAATCAAATGCTATAAAATATTATCAATATTTACCACGGATAATGGAACTATGGATGCTTATTTTCTTTTGTATCTCTAAATATTCTTTTTAGTTTTCTAAAATGAACAAGAATTACTTTAAGAAAGTTATAAAATGCTAAAATTTAAAAAGAAACTATGCTTTCTACATCAGTTAGGCCTCTTCTTACTCAACTAATATTTGAAAGGGAGTGTTAGTTATTCATTCCTTACACTCACTGAAACTTTATCATTTTATCAAGTGAAAGAACCGTTAAGCTATGTATCTCCACTATTTTATTCTGGTACTCAGTAGGACTATCTTTATAAGAAAAAATTATTAGCCTATTCTCACTTTTTACTGAGGGATGTTCCATGAACCAACATAATAGAAAACATACCTACATTTTTTTAAAGAAATACTGCAAAAACTGTCCATTACTACAGTCAATGTCCCTTATAATAAAGATCTACCTAACAGAGTCCACTTAGAACTATGGGTTTTACCATGAGCTACACATTAGAATCAACTGAGAGATTTAAAATATCCTGATGTCCAAGCCACACCCAATACCTACTAAATTAGAATCAGAGGAGGTGGGATCCAGGCATCAGTACTTTTTAATGTTCCTAAAGGATTCTGAGAGCAGCCAAGGTTGAGGAATATTGTTTTAAAACTACATAAATTAGCGATATATTATTATGCAAATTTTCAAGCACATACAAAAATAGACAGCATAATAAGCCTCATGTATCCAACACACAACTTCAACAGCTATCAATATTTTTGCCAAGGTTGGTTCAACTCTCCCTCTCACTTTATTTTTATTTATTTTTTGCTGGAATATTTTAAAGCAAATGTCAGACATAAGATCAGTTCATCTTTCAGCACTTCAGTTTGCAAACATTGTTTCTTATGATTAACTGACTTAATTCCTTTTTATTAGACAACGAGAGGCTTTGACGAGCTTAGTTTTTTGTTCAAATGGATTAAGTTTCCTTAAATTAGAATATCTAAAATATCCATGTTTCCTCTATCCCTGCTATAACTTGGATTTTTTATTTTTGCTCTTGCTTTAATAGTTTTCAGTTATATTGTACACGTGCATTTTAATGAAAAACAGACCTTTCATTGCAGGGGTTTTATGTATCCTCATACTACTGTCCTCTCAAGAATATATACACTATCTACTCTGCCTATTATACCATGTCAAATCCCTCAGTTTGACTTCAATAATAATGTATATTTTTCCTAATTATAGAAGTAATATATAGTCATTATACGATGATTTGTAAAATATACAAATAGAAAAGGAAACAGCATCACTTAAACTTCTACAACCTATATCTAACAATGTTTTATGTTTTGCACATTTTATCCCAGGGTTTTTTCCTAAATGCGTAAACACATTTTACAAAATTGAGATTGTACTATACGGATCATTTTCATAATATAATTTTTACTTAACATTCTCATGAGTATATTCCAAGTCTTTAAATCTTTAAAAAAATATTTAAGAATTATGGAATTAATACTCCACTATATGGATGTACTATAATTTAATAAACTGCTCCTTATTATTGGACAGTTGGATTACTTTCCAATGATCATACATAATTATGTGTTGATAATTCTAACCATCCTTTTGTCAAAAACAGTGAAGGGTCTGAGATTTTGCCCTACTTGCAAGTTAACAAGTTAGCCTACCACGGTCTCCTGGATGCTGGCATCAAGCATGACACCCTTGGGTCAGACAAGGACTTATTACTTGGGACAACAGTGAGCAAGCATGAGCTTCTCATTCACATCAGTTTTCCTTGGCCCCCAAGGCCCACCAGGGTGATGTGGAGTGGCCTACACAGATGATGCATAGGCAAGTGGGTTTGCATCATAGCTAAGAAACCCTGAGCTTAGGAAACCCAAATCTTGCATAATGAGCTACAAGGAAACTTGCCCAAACTTTGCTCTATAGGGAGATATCTTTATTATACTTGGACAATAAATAAACCAGCTATCTGATCAGAAGGGAAATACTATCTCTATATTACAATGCTATTTTGCTACAAACCTCCTTGAAAAGGTAGTCCAGGACAAAAAGGCATTTAATGTCTCTGCTTGCAAACCATATGAAATGTGAGAGACCCATGGAGAACTGTCTCCCAACATTCTCCAGGACAAATATGTAGAGGGCAATGACTTCAAATTTTTTTTTTTATTGAAGTATAGTTGATTTACAATATCATGGTAATTTCAGGTGTACAGCACAGGGATTCAGATATATATATATATATATATATATATATATTCCTTTTCAGATTATTTTCCCTTTTATTACACAATATCGAGTATAGTTCCCTGTGCTATGCAGTAGGTCCTTGTTGGTTATCTACTTTATATATAGTGTGTATATGTTAATCTCAAACTCCTAATTTATCCCTCCCCCCAACCCCCTTTTCCCTTTGGTAACAATGTTTGTTTTCTATGTCTGTCAGTCTCTTTCTGTTTTAGAAATAAGTTCATTTATATCTTTTTTTTTCTTTTAAGATTCCACTTACAAGCGATATCATATGATATTTATCTTTGTCTGGCTTACTTCACTTAGTGAAATTCTTGATACAATACAGTATTGGGTTGGCCAAAAAGTTCAGCCGGAAAAACCCAAACGAACTTTTTGGCCAACCCAATACTATAAAATTATTTTCTAGAAAGACTGAACCACTTTATACTCACATTGATAAGATATGAATGCCTCTGCCTCCCTTTCAAAAGCTTCCATGATTTCAACCTTCCTTAACTTCTCCTATCCTGCTCTTCCCATAAAATACATCACACTAATTAGAAGCAGAACAGCATAGTGATTAAGAGAGACTCTGAGGCCGAAAAGCTGAGTTTAAATGGCAGTACCACTATTTACTAGCTATGAAAACTGGAATGAGCCACTTAACGAATTTGTGTCTCAGTTTCTTCAACTCAAAAGTGAAGATAATCATCACCTTATTAATTATTAATACAGTTGTGAAATGTGTTAATACACTGAGAGCACGTAGAACAGTGTCCGGAAAGTAGTAAATGCTATCTAAGTGTTAAGCTATGATTATTATGTCTGGCTGCTCTTCCATGTCCATCCCAGTCCTACCCACCCTTCAAAGTAGAGTCAGATACCAATGCCTCCACAAAAACAAATGACCTCCTGCTCTGAATTCCCAATTGTACTCCATATCTCTGAACCTTTTCATCACATATTATGTACAGAGGTCTGGGTTGACCAGGTGTCTTGTTTTTAATGCTTCATGACTTTCAGGTTAATGACAGTACTAAAAGACTTCTAGCATTTACAAAGATCTCTAACCTTCTCAATCCTACCATCTACAAAATAATGCAGCCCAAACTCTGATTACTGCAAATGAAAATCTTTATGTATCAATTATGCAAAAAACTGAAGGGTTTGTTTTGGGTTTTGTTCTTTAGGCAGTAAATCAATAACATTCTTTGGGTTTGTAGGCAGTCAATTAAAACAGTGCTGCTGGGCCCATGAGCCATGGCCGCTGAGCCTGCGCGTCCGGAGCCTGTGTTTCGCAACGGGAGAAGGCCACAACAGTGAGAGGCCCGCGTACCGCAAAAAAAACCCCAAACAAACAGTGCTGAACATATCAGTATTTGGGTGAAATATCTTTTAACAAAATGTTTCCTGTACTATACATCAAGATAGTAGAAATCATAGATACTCAAACCGCTAGAGCAATATTGGAATTCACCATGATAAAGGTGGCCCCACACTGATCCAGGAATAAAATTAATAAAGTGGGAGACCAAATAATTTGGGGAATAGAGCCATTAGACTGGAACAAAAACCAGATCACAGATACCAAAAGCTTGCAATTTCTTAATATAAAAGCATGTGCTTCAAGATAGTATCTTCATTACAGTAGGCATTTTGAAAACCAGAACTATACGTATTTTTGACAGAAAGTTAAAAATGATATTATGATTCTAAAAATATACCTTAAAATTTTATGTGTCCCCAGAGTTTTCAAAATATTTTCACATGCACAGTGTAAAATTAAAGATTATAAAAACCTTATCAGAAAAAAAGCACAAGTACTATTTTTTTTTCCACTAGCACTTAAGGAAACTAGAGTTGAGACCCTCAGTCAAAAAATTAAAATATTTTTGATATAAAACATAGTTGTATTTAGAAATACATGCATTTTGAAAATCATGCTAAATATTATTTTAAATAATTTAAATTACTTAAAGTCAATTTAAAATTATTTTATTTTAATAATTTAAATTATTACTATTTAAATAGTTTAAATATTTTAACATACTATTCTAGATTAAATATGAAACACTCAAGTTATTGTCTAGTTAAAGGACTTCTTAAGAAGCTCAAATTAGAAAAGTCGTTGCCCCTTTAAAAAGTTACCTTATGAAGGAAAAGAGTGGAAGATAAAATTATTCAAAGGAACTAAGATATGTATTTTGACTTTACTGCCACTACCTACCAGTAAAGTAGGGATGCACAAATATAGGCATACATCACCCCAGATCTGGGGAAAACAATAGATAGATATATGCTCCTTACCTAAGATGAGACCCTGGTGGAATCACAAATTCAATGACAGTAGTGCTGGAAGAGGGGTATCTAATGTGACAAATGATGCCAAATGAAGTTTCTTACTTGCTTCTTTTTCTCTTTTCAATTCTTTCTTCTCTCTTTCAGGTAAAATCCTTTATTTTACTTTTGGATATTTTAGTTGTTTACTGTTTTATTTCTAAAAAATGTATTAGTTTCAGGTATACAACATAATGATTCGATAGATTGCAAAATGATCACCAAAATAAGTCTAGTTAACATCCATCACCACACTTAATTACAATTCTTTTTTCTTTTTATGACAAGATCTTTTGAGACCTAATCTCTTAGCAACTTTCAAATACACAATATGGTATTACTAACGATAGTCACAAAGCTGTACATTATATCCCCAGGACTTGTTTTATTTTGACCATCTCTGTTACCTTTATTTTTGAGCGATATTTTTCACTGAGTACAGAATTCTCACTTGATAGTTTCTGGTTTTCTTCCAGTGCTTTGAAGATGTTGCTCTACTGTCTTCTCCTTGAGATGTTCCCAATGAGAAATCTACTATAGTGTTTAATTTTGTTCTTCTGATGTAACTTGATATTGTTGGGTTTTTAATCTGGCTGCTTTTAAGATATTCTTGCAAACACTAGTGTAGAGAACAGACTCTAAAGTGACCCCCATGATCCACCTCCTTGTATGTATGCCTTGTGCAATCCCTCCCTTTGAGTGCAGGCAGGACCAGCTACTTGCCTCTAAACAACAGAATTCAGCAAAGGTGACAGGACGTATGTGCATGTGCTACATAAGATTGTATCATCTTGCCTTTCAAGAAGACTCTCCTTTTCAGGATGTGAGGCTATAAGCAGCCATGTTAGGACAGTCCACATGGCAAGGGAATGAGGGTGGCCTCTCAGAAACAGCAAGCAAGAAACTGAACTCTTATTCCAACAGCTCACAAGAAAGTGAATACTACCAACAACCATGTGAGTTTGGAAGCAGATCCTTCCCCAGCTGAGCCTCAGTTGAGACCACAGCCCTGACCAAATCATGAGGTTTTCCAATTTGGTTCTTGGGAACAGGCACTAGTTCTGGCCTTTTGCGAGCAATGGGCATTATTCCTTGTAGTTTTTTCGTATGGTTCTTAGCTTGACCTTGAGAGTTTCCTAACATGCATGTGCCAATTTGCACTCAGATGAATGATCAACTGGGACCCTCTACAGATCTCCAGGATTCTCTCTTTGAGCAGCTCTATTTCAGCATTGTTTTTATCTAACCAGACTCTTACCTCTATCTCCTCAATGCCAGGGGTCCTACCAGTCTCTCCCTGGATTCCTCCTCCTTGCATCAGAGACTAGAAACTCTTCCAAGGCAAACAAGCTTGGGTAATCATAGAGCCCACCTCATTTCACTGCCCTCTCTCAGGGGTCACTGTCCTTTGTTGATTGATGTCCAGTGTCTTGAATGGTTTCATATATATTTTGTCCATTTTTTATTTGTTTCCAATGGAAAAGTAAATCTCGTTACTGTTATTACATATTGGTTGAAAGCAGAAGTCTTCCAATAAGTGCATTTAACCACAGAACTAAAAAAAACCAATGTGGGACCTAAGGTGGCAAAACAGAACATAAAAGGTATTTTGCTCTGACTATGTATTCACAGAAATAGTACAACTGTAGAAGAAAAACAAAAGAAATTTGAGAGATAGATTCACCTCTTGCCTTAACCATAATAGCTGTTAGTGTTCAGATACTTTTGAAAGCTTATAAATCAAACAAAAGAAGTATATGCATATTTTTAAAGTATACTGGTAAAAAAAAATAAGAGTATATTAGTAAAAAAATGTTAAAATCAGATGGTAGAGAAAGAGCAATGGACAAAAAAGTGGGGACACAACTTTATCATTATTCATTATGAAGAACTAATAGATACTATCTCAAGAATTAGAGAACTCAGGGTGTCATATAATGTTATAACTATGAAAGTAGACAATAAGGAAAAAATGTAAACCTTCCTAAACATCAAAAGAACTACACACATACACACACACACAGTTTTGTAGGGAAAAAAATGTCTT
This sequence comes from Grampus griseus, assembly GCF_964374135.1. Taxonomy (NCBI): domain Eukaryota; kingdom Metazoa; phylum Chordata; class Mammalia; order Artiodactyla; family Delphinidae; genus Grampus; species Grampus griseus. Next base: position 85,570,664 of record NC_139001.1, on the reverse strand, counting down.
TTTTAAAAAAATACCTCAGAGGAAGTACAGTTGACCCTTGAACAATGCAGGAGTTAATCTGTGTATAACTTATAGTCGGACCTCCATATCCTAGGTTCTTCCACATCCTCAGATTCAACCAAACAAGGACCATGTAGTGCTGCAGAATTTACTATTGAAAAATATCCTCATATAAGTTGACTTGCACAGTTCAAACCCATGTTGTTCAAGGGTCAATTGTAGAGAATCTAAGAAACAAAACAAACAGACAAAAATCAGATTTCCATAAGAGAAATAGAGAATGTTGCTCCTCCCAAAAATCCACCACCACCCCACCCCAAAATAAGGCACTAAACTCGCATGGTTTCACAGGGGAATTCTATCAAAATTTTAAAGATTAGATAAGTCCATTTCTTTTTAAACTAGTATTAATAGGGGGTGGAGAACCTTCCAAATTATTTTATTTTTATGAAGTGGGTGTAACAAAAACGGGTGAGGCTCACTTAAAATGGGTGCCAAAATCTGAAATAAAATACTAGCAAACTAAATCCAGCAAGAAATGAAAACAGAGTAAAACATCATGAACATGTGATCCTCTTTCCAAAAATAGACATGGTTCAGTATTAGTAAATCAATAAGATCCATCATTTTAATACTTTAAAAAGAAAAAAAAATCACATAATCATGAGTAGGCATTTAACCAAATTTAACAACTATTCATGATTTTTTAAATTCAATAAAATTTTTGTTCTTAAAATAAGAATCCATGATTTTTTTTTTTACTATAATAAAATACGTTCAGTTCAACTCAAAAGCCAGCATCGTACTTAGGAAGAAACATTAAAATCAGCAACAAGACAAAAACTCACTATTGCCACTGTTATTTAACATTGTACTGCAGGAACTAGCCAATAAAATTAGACAAGAAAAGAAAAATGAAAGGTACAAAAACTGGAAAGAAGTAGGTAAATTTATCAGTATTTGTGGATAAGATTAGAGTGTTCAAGACCATTAACCAAAAAGCTATTTATTACAGTTAGAGAATTTAGTAAGCTTACAGAGTACAGAATTAATGTTTATAAAATTATTAAAATATATGTAAACATATATAACAAGCATTAAAAGAAAATACTGCATAAATAGCAGCATATACATACATAGATAAAATTTCCTAGGAATAAATTTAAGAAACATGCAAAACCTCTATGAAGAAAATGTTAAAGTATTACTGAAGGTATCCCAAGAATGACTTGAATGAATGGTAAATTGTATCACCACCTTGGAGAGGAAGAGTCGACATTACATAGACATCAATTTTCTTTGAGTTTGCTTATCTTGGTTACAATTTAAAAGGTTGTTTTTGTTTATTTTCAACTATACAAACGGATTCTGTCATAGATAAAGACAATGAAAAAACAATAGCCAAGAAAACTCAGGGATGGGGAGAGGGGATGATCAGTTGGAGATGGAAACTAACCCTACCAGACATTAAAAAATATTCTAAAATCTCAAAAATATAAAATCTAACATTGATTCAAACATAGACACAGACCAATGGAAAAAAAGACAAAGTCCAGATATACACAGAATACATACAAGGAGTTAGCATGATGCTAAAGGTAGCCTCTCAAAACAGAGATGAACAACCCAATAAATGGTGTTGAGTCAATTTGGTAACCATTTGGAGAAAAAGTAAACTGGGATCCAGACCAGGATGCAACAGGACAAACTTCAAAGGATCCAAACGTTTCAATGTAAAAAATGTAACCAGAGAAGTACTAACTGGTTGAATGTACCCTAGGAAATGACTTCCCCATAGGTCACAGCTTGCTATCCCACGGAAATATGTGTGCCACAAATGTAAGAGATAAATGTAATTTAAAAATCTCTAATAGCCAATAAGATTTTCTAGTAGCCCTTGAAAAGATGAAAATAAAATAGATGAAATCAATTTTAATAATTATTTTAATTCAAGATATCTAAAATATTATCAATATATAAATACAAAATTATGAAATATTTTGCTTTCTTTATTTGAAACTAAACATTTTAAATTCCATGTATATTTTACAGTTATAATCATATCTCAATTCAGACTAGCCACATTTCACAGACTCAATAGCCACATGTGGCTACCATACCAACTGGCAGGTCCTAAGAAGTGCAGACTAAGTTCCACAAAGGAGGGAACAAACACTGTTTAGCTCAGTTCACCCAGTACCTGCACAGTGCCCGGCATATATTTTTGTGAGAGAGAAAAGAGAAAGAGGAAGGAATAAAAATGGATCTTATTTGAGAAACAAAGGCATTGGCATAGTAAGGGTGAAAAAAAGCATTTAGAAGTCTTGAGTTCAAGTCTTGACTCTAAAATTTCCTAATAGGTAACTTGGGCAAATCATAACTTTTCTGAACTTGATCTGTAAAAGAAGATTTTTCATGCTTACCTATTGTTTAGGAGTTGTTATGAGGATCAAACGAGATAATGAAGACATATGTAAATTGTGAGGCACTTTATAAATGTTATATTGTTACTAGTTAAAAAGCTCTGTCTCTATGATCACTATTTCCAGAGGACACTAGCTTCTTGCTTTTGATCACTATCACCCATCTATCTCCTACCATGGACATGCAGGTTAAAATTATGCAGCATGTTGGTCCATGTTCTATCCCTGGAAGACCATTATTTTGATTTGTTAATCTGTGTTCAGTGCCTCCCTCCACATTTCAGCTGTCTGCAAACAGAAGCCTCTCTCCTTTAACTTGACAAAAAGAGGCTCTCTTGAGGTATCTCAGACACTTGTATCCTGTTGGGGTCCCTTTGGTTTACAGCATCTACCCTACAGAATAACCCTAGCCATCCTCTGATATAGGACAGGAACTGGTTACAACAGAAGCCAGAAAAGGAAAGGGACCTGAAATCCTAAGATGCTCCTCAGAGAGATATGGAGAGAGAATGGGGTTGGATACTAGAGAGGAGTCCATTGAAGGTGAAGAGTCAACAAGGAGTAGGAAGGTGGATCCAAGCTTGCCGCATTTTCCATAATGACTCACATCATATCAGAAGGCTAGTATTCTATTCACATCTCTCCCTGTTCCCTAACTGGTGACTTCTAGCTGCCTGGTAAAAAGAAGGAAGAGTCAGAGGAACACATTATCTCCCTACAGTTTCCCTCATTAATAGTCATCAAAGCTGGCATTTTGAGTAAGCGAATTAGAAAAACAGGGATACTTAAACACACTCAGTCTTTCAGATTACCCTCAACCAGCCAGAGCGCCTGAACTAAAAGTCTCCTGGATTAAGGTCACTTTGACAGCAAAAGTACCTGTGTTACTTCTGGGTGAAACAATCCTTTCATTTTCAGGTAATACAGAATATTGCTTTGTTGGCAGTGGAATAGAAAGAGCATAAGCCAGAAAACCCGGGTTCTTCTGCCTGCCACTTAAATGTAGCCTAAATTTGCACAAATAACTTAATCTCTATCCGTACATTTCTATATATATTAATTGAATATAATTATGCTTTGCTTACACAATTGTTTGGGGAATATTCACTGCCACTTTACTTTAGCTTTCCTATTACACAGAATGGTTATGAGAGGCTAGTATGTTATTATTATAGTGATCTCTAGCATGGCTTATAAATAAACCACTGATGAGGAAATTTAGAAGATACTGAGGTAGTATTACTGTGAAAGAACTGTATTATAAAACGCATGCGATTTTATTATAGAGTTGCATGCATGCTACTAGCACATTCGATGCCAAACCTCCAAATATTTTCATGTTTAATCTTGATTTTCTAATGTGGTTTAGGTATCTTTTTCTACACCAGGTGCGTGATGCAATGAAGAGGAACGTTCCTAAAGGTAGCTAATAGTAGAAAGCCATCCCATTACTCCATGAGTATATGAGCACAGAGGGGGTTAGGACACCTGGCTGACCTCAAAGGTGAATTAGTCCCAATACAAAAAGAGATTAGAGAAAGGCCTAAGACCACTAGACAAGAATCACCTACAGAATTCAGGGAGCATAGTTAGGCAACAGCCACTTAGTTTTCCATACCTATTGCTTGGAAAGGGGCTAAATTTTAATGCATAAGGGTCCCAGTACTGTTTCCACAACTCGCACACAGGTTTCTTTCTGGATTAAACTTATAAGAAGGATTTAGTGTTTAAGTTTCCTGTGAAGACGGGGTCTTTGCTCCCACTAAGTCCTAAGAATAATTTTAAGGAGAGAAGAAAAGAATGATATGCAATTTTGTAATTCTTTGTTGTAAAGTGGGGTCCCTATGTTTCTTCAGAAAAATAATTTCTTTTAACTGTTCTCACTCACAAGAACGGAAGCATTCCCAGTGTCTGACTAGAAGAACATAAAGTTAGGAATATTGCTCAGTGGATTTATTCCTGTGAAGATGAAAACATACAATGGAACAAAGAGAAAAAAGATAATCTTAAGGCCACAGATAACTGACCATATCTAAGTCAGAATTCCTTAAGGGAAGCCAAAAATGCACTGGAAGCTCACTGTTTGTTTCTTTTTTTTTACTTTTTTTTTTTTCCCCTTCAGTCAGAAGATATGCAATTTGACTGATGGTATTTTTTCCACACTGGTGACATTTTAAATGGAAACCAAGATTTTTGGGGGTGGTTGTAATAGCTTGATGAAATCTTTAATGTGTGCCAAAATGTTTCATTAATGTAAGTCAGCCAAATAATCCTCTTGCCTTGTAAAAATATTTCTTTTTAAAAAATGCTTTCTGAACTGTTAAAAAATTAGAGTACTTAGAGTTTAGCTACAAATATATGGGTTATATTGACTAACGTTGTACCCGTATTTCCTCAAAGCAAACAGTAGAGAGGATATAATTTTGATAATGTTAGATATGAAGTTCTCAACTTTTTAAAATCAAATAATTACTACTTTTAAATTCAGATGGCTATTAATAATCTGGGATTCAACCAAGTTGCTATGTTTCTCATTCAAAACAACTGCTTGCCCTTGTGAAAAGCCAGATGGTTGCTACCTTTAGGTTTGTGGTATTCAGGTCTTGGTGGCCAATGACCAGTATGGATTCTCTTTTACTCTGCATATGGTTTTTTTCTAGTTGAAATGAAGAGTCAGTTCATGTTTGATTGGTGATAACAATAAAGACATGTGGTATTTAAAAGTAGGAAAACTGCCTTTCAGTCAACAGAAAATTACATACTTAACATTAAAGCAGAAAAGTATAGTGATGCACTGGAGGTGAAAAATGGGGGAAGCTTAACTAAATTACAGGGAAATTTCCATAACAGATTCACTAGTAATGTTGTTTTAATAATGATTTCCTGTCATGAACTATATTTATCATATACCGCCTCTCTGACATGACATTGTATTTAATGTTTTTGAGAGCCATGTTTTAATCAGATTAAACTCAAGGAAACCGATAGGTATCTGTCTGGTCTCAGCTTTAGCTTCTGTTTCTTATTTAGTCACAAGACTATTATTGCTGGAATCTTTATAAACACATTTGCCGGGATTGCCACAAGAGAGCAGCTTATGTTGTGAGGTCACAAAAATGTGTGCCGGTGGTTTTCATGATCTCTGCACAGAGTGCATTACAGAATTGTTTAATAAATTAAAGACAAGTGATGTAAAATGTGTTCCTTTCCCCCATGGAATTAAGCATCTAAAAATACAACTTATTTTTAGATTCAAAAAGTAGTTTCTTAGGAACTAAATAACCAAGAAGAATGTTCAAAGAAAGGTTGGTACAATATTATTCATTATTCAAGTATATTTACATAAAACTAAAATCTCCAACAATAAGCTCAATGTTCTAAAAAGTAATTTACCAAATAAGCAGTAATAACTTTGATAATCTATATAACAGCTATGACATTACTTAAGAAGCAACATTCCAATATTATCATTGAATACATCAAGTTGAATACTTGAAAGAGTTCTGGAGGGCAAAGTTTTCCTCCTTCAAATTCAGGCTCTTTGAAAAAAGTGATCCCTGGTTCAAGATTTCCCATGGCAGATAATCTAGTAACAATCCAATAGTGCCAAACTGAGCATTAGATAAGGATGAAGTCATATATCAAAGTAAGATTAGCGTTAAAAGTGGAAATTAACAAAGAACGTATAAAAGAGAATTAAAAAGGTTGTACAGACTGACCTTTAACACTACAATCATCATCACATGAAAATGTTTTTAGGCTTAGATGACTGCGTAATACATGCAACATACAAAACCACTTTATGTTAGATATAATAATACATTATTTTTTCATCCACATAATTTGCATACCTTTTCTTAACAAAAATAAATATGCAGTAACTTCATCAGTAAGTACCTGTGGCTTTGAAGCTTCCTCTGTAGAATATCTTAAAAGTGCTGTACAGCATGCATGACAGACACTGATTAGCTGGTAAGATATAATCTAGTGAACTGGTACTAAAATAAAAACTATAGAGTAGCATCCACAGCTAGTTATCAGGTACTTTTTTATGATGTATATATTATGTAGGAAAAGAGAATATCCTTCACTTGTCTGTATACAAGAATGGGAAACCTTTGAGACTATTATTAATGATTAACAGGATTACTGCTGAAGTTTTTTCTTGTAGGTATTAATAACACCATAACTGAGTGTAAGAAGTCTAAGAAAAATTAAAGTCAGTGCTATTATTGAGATGCTTTTTAATATCTCTGTAGTTATATATAGTTTCAGTCTGCATTAGTTTTGCTTAATTTTTTTTTTTTTTTTTTTTTTGGCGTTACGCGGGCCTCTCACTGTTGTGGCCTCTACCGTTGCAGAGCACAGGCTTCGGACGCGCAGGCTCAGCGGCCATGGCTCACGGGCCCAGCCGCTCCGCGGCATGTGGGATCTTCCCGGACCAGGGCACAAACCTGTGTCCCCTGCATCGGCAGGCGGACTCTCAACCACTGCGCCACCAGGGAAGCCCTATTTTTGCTTAATATTGATAAAATATTTTGTGAACAATTTACAGGTTGGGTTTCAGGTGAGCAGAATAAACACACTATTTATAAGCACAAGATATACTTTTAAACCAACTTTTAAAATTTCACTGGATCTTTCAACATTTGTTTGAAATGCTTACAAGATATTCATCTATTTGTGGCATCATATAGGTCTGTCTCCCCATCTGTCTATGTTTTTCATGAAGACTAGTATCTGGTACATGTGGTTTTTTTTTTTTTTCCTTCCCCACTTTAGTAGCTATTCATTGGCCCACTACTATGCAATTTCTGTAATAGTTGTCCGACAGCATTTATTGATCATTTTTTAAATAAAATACAAGCTTTCTTTTACAGGACAAGGGGACAAGTAATCAATGCCTTTAATATAATTTTGACTAAATTTATCTCTGTATGGTTAGAAAATTAATGTCATCAAAATCTATTATTGTCACAATAAATAATTACATTGGCAGCATGATGTAATACTAAGATCTAAAACACTGAATTTTCTAAGAGTAACATATATATGGTTATTCATCACAGCACTTCAGCCCTGTCTTCCCAAAGTAACCTTCTTATATTCCATGGCCAGATTTGCTAAGAAATTCACATCTTGCATGTGTGGACATCTTGAGGAATCCTTTTTTAACAGGAAATCCTGGCAACACCCCTTCCCCTCCCCACTCCACTTGGTAGCCTGACTCCAGCACAAGCTCATCTGGTTCGACTAAAATCATTGCATTATTTGGCAGTGGTTTCTTCATACGTGGCGCTTGGAGCTCATTGAAGCTCAAACAGTACAGGAAATGCAAATCATGCAAACCACCCTCATGATGGCGACGTATAGCAGCGTGATTGAGCGGCAGTACGCACGACTCGTGGGCTGACCACATGAAAGGAGCCATTTAAAGACCAGATGAGCAAAAGCTGGGATAAGTTAGAGAGTATGTGTGAGTTTAAAAGCTGGCAGAATAGCATCCTTATTTAAAATAGAAGGGGTTTTTTATTATTATATTTTATTAATAACACCTGCCCAAGTTCTTTAAATTGAAGGAAGTTTACAGAGGCAGAGTGAGTATACTGCACTACGTAGTCCAATCTTTCTTTTTTTAAATCCCAGGTATGGTAGAAGAGTGGAGTACTTTCCATCAATTTTTCACAGGATTTTCTACAGTTGTTAACAATTATTGGAAATGTTTTTTCACTGAACTTTAAAAAAAAAGATAATTTCGCAATGCCCCACATTATCTGCTCATAATTCCTAGTGTCAGTTTAATTGCCACATGTTAATAAAATTAGTTCCTCCAACAAAAAATAAAGAGCTATAATTCTCAGGAATTCTTCAACAAAAGCCTTAGGAGCAATACAGAATTTGCTATTAAGAGAATATTTGAACAAGGCTAATACAGTAATTAGAACAGAAAAATGGCTACAGGAAGTTCTTTTCTTTTTTGGAACTGATTGTTTTTTAGATGTTTCTAATTTACCACCAAGTAAAGAAAATGTGACTATTAAGAGAATAAATGCAATAACTTAAAATAATTAAAAGAAACATTCAATTTTATATGTTTGTTTAGCATCTTAAATTATTTTCCAAAGCCCTTTAAGTAGGCTATGTCATTTGCATACAGACTTAAAAGCACCAAGAATTCCATTAAAGCACTGGCTCCCTTAACCCCTTATACCTATAGCTACACGCTTAAATAAGGGAATGAATAAGTTAGAAGTTTAAATAAAGTGGGAAAAAAGGCCAATGCCTCTGGTCTAGGAATCAGAAAACCTAAGTATAAATAGCCATATGATACTGAACTAATCATTTTGAAACTTAAATTTCTCATATTCAAGAAAGACGCTATCACCAGCCTTCCTGACAGCTTCAGAGTTTCATTTGAAAGATGGGGTGATACAGTATGTGAGAAAATTGTACAGTGCTAAACAAACATAAAGAAGTACTCTACGAACTTTCTGGTGGTGCAGTGGTTAAGAATCCGCCTGCCAATGCAGGGGACACAGGTTTGATCCCTGGTCCGGGAAGATCCCACATGCCGTGGAGCAACTAAGCTCGTGCGCCACAACTACTGAGCCTGCACTCTAGAGCCCGCGAGCCACAACTACTGAAGTCCTCACGCCGAGAGCCCGTGCTCTGTAACAAGAGAAGCCACCACAATGCAAAGCCCGCGCACCGCAACAAAGAGTAGCCCCTGCTAGCCGCAACTAGAGAAGGCCCACGCACAGCAACAAAGACCCAACGCAGCCAAAAGTAAATAAAATAAATAAAATTTTTTAACATCTTTATTGGAGTATAATTGCTTTACATTGTTGTGTTAGTTGCTGCTGTATAACAAAGTGAATCAGCTACATGTATACATATATCCCCATATCCCCTCCCTCTTGCATCTCCCTCCCACCCTCCCTACCCCACCCCTCTAGGTGGTCACAAAGCACCAAGCTGATCTCCCTGTGCTATGTGGCTGCTTCCCACTAGAAATTAATTTAAAAAAAAAAAAAGAAGAAGAAGTACTCTATTATTTATGAGGCACTCACATTGTGCCAGGTACTATGTTGGGCTCCTTACATACATCATCTCATTTGGTTTAATTTCATCTTCACAATACTTCATTATTATTAGTCCCATTTTAAGAGATAAGAAAATTGAGGCTCACAAAAGTTAAGCAATTTCCCAGAAATGGTAGGGCTAATAAATGGCAACACTGAGGGTAAATATATTAGGCCATACATGGTTCTGTATTGATATGTTTCATAATCATCCACTGGGGGTCCGCATAACTCTTGATTAGTTGTTATTTTAAAGAGAAAATCAATGCTGACACCCTACAAAGTAGAATCAAGTAATGCAGAATTTCTCTAACTTTTCCATCAGACACACAGCTAGATACTTGGTATTTCGAATTGGCTCATATTATTCCATCACGTCCACTTCTTCCTTAATTTATCCGAAACAAAGGCAATGGCTACCTTGTTTGACCACCAGAAAGAGTGCTAATAACCATTCTCCCCTGAAGTCACCAGAGCCACTGCCTTGAAATTTTAAACACTGGTTGGTGTTAAGAAATTCTGACTGGGTGCAACAAGAATAGGCAGCTTTAAAGACTTTCTGATTGCCAACTGAACTGTCTTCCCTTCCAAGCCAAGGAAAGCCACTTGTATGTACAGCCACTAATAAGCAAGACTTAATTGTTTTTTGTTTTCAGAGAGTCTGTAAAAGCCCATGGGAGAAAAGAGGTTAGATTATATTTTAATATTTAAAATAAAGTAAAACAAAAACCTATGAGCTTATAATTGCTTATATTTGTCAAAAGAGAAGACTGTAGACAAAAGAAAGATGTTGGTGGAAAAGAACATATAGTTATATACAAGTTGCAGGTAGGCAGCATAATTTTGCCAGAGCAACCAATAAAGGAGAAAAGTCAGTCAGAGAACCTATTCAACAGGATATTCAGATCAGTTGAGACAGGATGCTCATTCACAGCTAGAAAATCCATCAACTGCCCTAAGCCATGCCAAAACCCAGAAGAGGATGAATCAATAAAGCTGGGAGGAGTGCTGAATTATTCCTTCTACCCTCAGCTGTTAGACGGCATCAAGGATCCTACTGAAGAAACAAAACCTTGATGCATCTATAAGAAGTTTGATGTATGAATATTATGTTGTAATCTGAAGATCGGAGATTTAAGAAACACCATTTACATCATGTTCTGTTTCATAGGGAACAGATATAAAAACCAGGCACTGACGAGCCATAGGTCCAAGGATTTCAGAGATTGTGATGGTAGTGGGTAGAAGTCTCTCCTTGTAAAATAAATTTAAAGTTGCATTCTGAAGAGGAAGCACTGAAGTGGACTGAGTCAAGAAGCAAAGTATGAAAACAAGTGGATCTGAAAAAAAATGAAGTTTCCAGGTAAGACCAAACTAGTAAGTGGATCTGTGTGGGTTTTGTTTTCATTTTGTTTTGAATGAGGAGGGCAGAGTTCATTCCTCTTCAAATGCCCCACGACAATTCTTAACAATCCCACTGTCAGACTTTCCAGCTGGAAAACAAACCTGAATCTGCATCTCTTGTTTGAGCCTGTTTTTCTCCATTTGCCTTCAGTAGCAAGAGAACATTACTGATTCATTAAATCATCCCTTACCTTTGCCTCTAAATTATTTCCAATTCTTGCAGTATTTATTTTCCAGCCTGTTACTGATTTTCATCAGTAACAGGACTATCAATGAAAACAGAGGACTATTTTCATTGATAGTTCTCTAGGTGCTATCAAATTTGCCACATTAGGTTTACATTATAGAATTCAATACTAAACACTCAGGACCCACCCAGAAATGTCATCACCTACCCCTTGTTTTCGACAGCTCACTTAACCTTTCCAGACCTCTGTTTCCTCAGCTGTAAAATGACAGCAGTTTGATTAGAAGAGCTTTAAAGTCTTAACTATGTTAATATCTGTCATATTATCTCAATGTCAGGAGTTAATACCTAAAAACACTAATTAGTAAGAAAAAAAGTAGTATCACAAAAGACTCTATAACGGGAGGCAAATAATTAACATTTTGTCCATAGTACCCCGTGGACAAATACCTATGTGATTATAGTTAAGTCACTGAAACTTTTTTGTTGCTTTTACCAACAAACTGAAGATAATACAACACACTTTCTTACGGAGGGAATGGACCATGTAATTTCTTACTTCAATGGTTCCAGAATGAATGACTATATTATGGCTTATTATATGTACATGATGGTACCAGGCAGTCCTTTATTTAACAAAAATTTACTAAAAGCCTAGACTGTAACAGGCACCATATGACATAGTGAATTCAAGGATGCTGGTGTAGTGGGTTGAACTGTGTTGTCCAAAAAGATATTCAAGTCCTAACCCCTGGTATTCAAGTTAAGATGAGGTCATACTAGATTAGTACGGGCTCTACAGCCAATGACTTCTGTCCTTATAAAAAGGGGAAGGGACACAAAGAGATATACACAGGGAAGAAGGTCATGTGACAACAGAGGCAAAGATTGGAGTGATGCACCTACAAGCCAAGAAATGCCCAAGATTGCAGGGAGCCACCAGAAGCTAGGCAGAGGCAAGAAAGGATTCTTCCCTAGACCTTTCAGAGGAAGCAAGTCTTGCCAACACTGATTTTGGACTTCTAGCCTTAACAACTGTGACAGAATAAATTCTGTTGTTACAGAAACCTTAAGAAATTAATATAGTTGGTCACATCAGTACAATAAGAGATAGCCAGGCAAATAAAAAAAGTTATTAAAAGAATTCCAAGAAATATGTTATTTTAGTGAAACCAAAGGACTAGTAACACCTAATATTTTTAAAAAATTTAAGCTTTCATGACATTGAAAAGTAGTGCTTTTGAACAGGATAAACTACAGGCTACTATCATAACCAACTCTAATTTGCTAATTTGATTTTTGAAAACAGACAAATCATTTGACTTCTGAACATGTCAGTTTCCTTTCCTAGAAAGTAAGATTTGACATACATATTAATCTACCACACAAGAGTGAAAAGAAAATTAATGACATTATGCTGAATACTTCTGTAAATGGTAAATGTCATAATTATACATATATGTACACACAGAGATAGAAACGTAGATGATTTAGGGGTACGTAAGATATGGATATGGACTGAGGGTTATAAACTTTATAACACTGCAAGAATTATTACATCCTGTCTCTGTCCCAACTACAGACCAAACAAAATCAACTATTCAAAACAAAAAATTATCTGACTATTTAAATCGCTCAAGTAGTGATTGAGTGTAAAAAAAAGTGTAAAACAGCAGCATTCCTAAAAAAAAATTTTGTGCTCTGATTAAAAAATAATTAAAATTACTAATACAAAACAACAATCTGTCCAATTAGTGTTTTCTTTAATTAGCAAGAACATTTAACCTCTTCAATAAGCTTTTATGTGGACAGAATGCTTCATACTACTATAATTATCCCTTAAAAGTAACAAAACAAAAAGAAAGGAAATACCCAGCAAGTGAAACAAAGCTAAGAGAATTACTGAGTTATATTTATACTTAAAATCTTGAACTGGTGAAGATAAAGTATAATAGATAATACTACTATTTGTACTAAGCCCAGACAGTATATTTTAGACCAGCATTCCCAACCCCGGTTGCACTTTAGAAAGACTTGCAGGATATTTAAATATAAATGTTGATGCCCAGTGCCCCTCTACAGACAGGGCTGCCCCCGCATGGCAGTGCAGGCTTTGTTCTCACAACTCCAGAGGGCACTATTTATACACTGCAATGCAACCTATAAGATGTAGGAATAAAAAGTTAAGCAAGTACAAAGCATTAAAGATACTAAGTGAGCCACTAAATCAACACCAACTAATCATTTCTCAAATAAGAAGCACCAGACTTCAGCTCTCTGGGCAAAAGGAAGCTTCTACTGGGCAGCCATTTAGTACATAGCACCCTGAGCATGCTCTGGGCCCTGGGAAATTGCTTTCTCTCCTCTTTATCACATAAGAGGGTCCTGTTTTACAGTAAATATAGTATTTTAAGGTTAAGAAATATTTAATGATACTGAGTAATTACTTAGGATTTATTAGGGTGATAATGGTATCACCCTACAGTGATGTTTTATTTTTAAGAGATTTTATCATTTAGAGATACACAATGAAATATGTAGGCCTAAAATGGAATGTCTGGAATTTGCTTCAATAAAATGTGGAGTGGGAGACTTCCCTGGCAGTCCGAGTGGTTACGACTCTGTGCTTCCAATGCAGGGGACATGGGTTTGATCCCTGGTCAGGGAACTAAGATCCCACATGCTGTGCAGCTCAGCCAAAAAAAAAAATATATATATATATATATGGAGTGGGAAAGAGCTAGGCGGAGTTCAGACAGAACCAGATTGTCCGTTTATTTATAATTGTTAAAGGGTAAATAGGTTCATTATCTATTCCCTCTACTTTTGTATATGTTTAAATTTTTCCATAATGTGGCCACTCATTCAAATCAAATATAGGAAATGCAATGTGCCTATAGTAAGCAAATTATCTTGACTAAAATGGAGAGTATACTTAAGATGGATAGTATCATCACAAGGAAAGGACCAGGCAATCATTCCTTAACGATACAAGTAAGAATTTGTTTGTTGGAAAAATAACTGGCAGTCAAACAAAAGGTTTACAACAGACATAGGACAGTACTATAATTTAAAAGTAGTGGAAAGCAGAAATGACATCAGGTTACGAAATAATAACTAATCAGAGTAACCTAAAAGATGTCAAGGTTTCTGCCCCTCAAGCTGAGGTCAAAATTAATGCCAAGAAGGAGAGAGTGGTTAAAGGAATCAAAAGCAAGAAAGGGCTGAGAGAAGTAGGGGGAAAAAAATATTAAATTTGCCACTGAGAATGCCATTGATAACAATCCTAATTTACTCCAGTTAAGTGATAAATAGATGATTATAAAAGGCAGAAAACACAGAAATATAGTACAGTTGACTCTTTTTTTCTTTTTTCTTTTTTTTTTTTCAGTTGACTGTTGAACAACACGAGTTTGAACTGCATGGGCCCGCTTATAAGTGAATTATTTTTCAATAAATATGTACAAAAATAAGTAACACTCGATCCTCGGTTAGCTGAATCCTTGGATGTGGAATTGCAGATATGGAGGGCCAACTGTAAAGTTATCTCAGATTTTCAAGTTGCAGGGGGTAACCCCTAGTTGTTAAGGGTCAACTGCATATTGAACTGAATTGAAAGATATTCAGGGTTTTCTTTGACAAGAAAGACATTTACTAGAGAGCAATGGACAAGAGGATGGTCAAATTGACACTTCCAAAAACTAGACAATGATAAAAGTAAAGTTTTTAGTAATGTGGAAGGAATATGGTAAATAATTAAAATACAAAGAGGAAGAGTTAGGAGGGTAGCCTTCTATGGAATGGCTGAAAATGCTCAAAAGGGCTACAAAGGTCAAGCAATACTAACTGAAAAAAACAGTGATAAACTATTTCTAGAAAGTAAACCATGTAAACTGGCATCACTGCCAAGTCAACAGGTAAACCTCCAGGGATTAAAAATCAGTATTGTTCCTCCACTGTTCTCTTCTGTCATCATAATCTGTACACTTCCAAAAAGGTCCTGGGTTTTAACAGCTTATAGGAAGTTCATGTCTAATGAAACCTTTTTTCCACATTGCATTTGTATTCCCCCCAACTTAAGTTTTCCTGCTAATAAACTAAATACGAGTAACCATTTTCTGCATATTGCCACTGTATCCTGGTAAAAGGAAAGTCTCAGTATTTCCATTTTATAGCTTCTATTTATCATTTTAAGTTCTGCCTCATGTGCTTCAAACTCATTACAGCTACATCTTTTGCTACTTGAAAAAGAATCCAAAAGAGAAAAGTGAAAACCACTAAAACAGCCACCTTCTCCACTGTACTAAACAGGTAATTATATAACAAGCATGAAGTATTTCAACTAAAGTAAAGTACTGTACTCATAAAACATTTAAAAAACTATTGAGCAGCTACTACATGCAGGGCAGTATAATGGGTAGAGCAAGGAAGAAAGAAGAAAAAGAAAATAGGATGTATAACCTTGCAAAGCATGTAAAGCAACTGCTAAATAATGTCTTATACGCTACAAATCCAGCTAGCATTGTTTTTCTATGTATCTCTTATCAGTAAATAAATACAACTGGAATATTGCACATAGCAAAGATTATATATCTTATGAATTTTATTGATATTTCTTAGTATTATTTATTCATTCATCCAACAAATATTTACTGAACACTAAGAGAATTAGACCTTGGGAATAGTTGTGAAAAAAGACAAAGCCTCTGCCCTCAGGGAACTTAGAAATAATAATAAAATATTTCCTGCGCAAATTTATGATGACCTTTGCTTATAAAACTTCAAGAAATGGGCAATATTAAATATCATAAGACACCAAAATAACCCTAACACATTTGCTTTTCAATTTCAGCTGCTCAAAACTCCATGAGTTAATTATCTGTTACTTTACAAATTTTTTTGTTTTTCCTCTCATCCACTGATCCACTCACAGAATGACCACTTCCTCGCTATTATTAATTCTGTCCAAGTGTAACTGAACAGGTAACACTGCTTAGCAGTGACAAAAAGTAAAACATTATTAATAGCCATTCAGAATTGTTTGTTACTTAATGAGCTGCTCTGTAAAATACTGAAGGTGAAAGGCAAAAGAAATGGATGAAAGAAGATTTAGAATGGTCTGGAAGGGGGTAGGTGGGGAGCAGGATTTGAGTAGTTAAGAGTGTTTAGCTTTGCTTAACTCTTTACAGGTATAAGAAATAACCTAAATAGAATGTCTAAAAAAAGGAAGGAAATCAAATGAGCAGGTTAGGTCTCTCTCTGCAACAAGCTGGGCAAATGTATTTCTCCAATTCACCTGAAGTATATTTTATCTTCAGCCCCAATTAGCAAAGGTAGAAGTGTATTCAGAGGTTTTTGAAAGAAATAAAGAAAGCCTATTTCTACAGACAAAAAAAAAAAGCAAAACTAATATACATAAGGTCTCTTCAAAAATTTTACCTACTAATAAAAAGCTTTCAAGCACATTTATAACAAGTTTAAAAGATATATTCCAGCTAAATAATCTGCACTAATGTGGTGGCCAGTGACACAGCTGACCTGAAACGGCCATTTCTATTGTGAACAAGAAAAGAAACTTGGTATGTTTACTAAAATTCGTATCAACTCGAAGAAAATATATTTGAACATTTATTTCCATTTAACAAATATTTTTGGCAGTTAGGATTTTCAGCTGTTATTCTTTCATTAAAATTAAAGTGAGACATTTCTACATGTTCAGATATTCACATAATTCTTTTCTTTGGGGTTTAAACAAAGAGATGATACTGTACATGTGAAATAACTACTTTGTGTTAGAAAATTACAGTCATTTTATCATAGGTATGAAGTGCTGCTTTTCTTTAAAAAACAAAATAGCAACAGGTGTTGTCAAAACCTTCAGATCCATGAGACAAATGTACACCTTTTTTTCTCTTTAATCATTTAGTCTTTACTAGATAAGGATGCAATTTAGCCACCCTCCATTTTACTTTTTTCATAAACACAGCATTTTTTTTACACACTTTCAAATCAAGTACCTAGGAAAGTACCTTACAAAATAGGAGTCATTACACAAATGTTAGTTGAAGAAAATGAATAAACTGTGAATTATTAATTCACTTTTTCTAATTACAGAAATATAAATATGACCACTATTCTAATTCCTTATTACTACCCACTATTTATTAAATTATTTATTAAATAATAAAATAATAATTATTGCTGTTTAACTATAACTCAAAAGTGATATCAGAACTGAAATAAGTTAAACAGAAACCAAAAATCTGTGAATGACATCCACACTATCATTTCTTCTGATCACTATGAACCACATGTACTGAAGAACAAACATAGCAGCATATTGTAGCTGTGGGCCAAATATTCTTTAAACATTGTTTTTTTATTTAAGTATTAATTCCATGCCATCTCTTCTATTTACATTTTAAAACAGATAAACTAAAGGCTAGAAATTAATAACCTAAAAATAAAAATCTCAGAGCAAATGAGTTACATAGAAGAAGAGCACAAATTCTAACTTCACGATAGCATCTTACTCTTCAGTTTACAAAATATTCTTCGAACATTATTATCTCATTTGATCCTCATAACAAACCCTGAAGAT
Organism: Grampus griseus; assembly: GCF_964374135.1. NCBI lineage: Eukaryota > Metazoa > Chordata > Mammalia > Artiodactyla > Delphinidae > Grampus > Grampus griseus. Next base: position 85,552,967 of record NC_139001.1, on the reverse strand, counting down.
AAATGGGCAGGGTATTATTTTTTCTTTTTACCATTTTGCAGATGAAGATGCAAAAGAATGGTGATCTGCCCTTAGAGTCTGAGTGGCTAAACTGGGCCTTGAATTCAGCTCCTCTGGCTTCCAGTCCAGTGCTCTCTCCTGCTCCCTCACAGCTACTATCTAACAATACGTCTAATAGGTACAAAGAGAAAATCAAAACCCATCATTAGGGATGCCCAAACATCGAAGGAATTCACATTGTGTGGCTAATATTTGTAAGTCAGGATTAGTCAATATCTATGTGTCTAATCTGTGGTTTGGAGCTGCGAACAAATACCACATTAGTCAGCAAGACAAAATAAGTGAGAGAACAACTGACACTCCATGTCTATGAAAAAAGAAGTCATTCTTGGTTTGATGTGCTTACCAGCTGGAAAAAAAAAAAAAAACTGTATGACAAATTGAAAAGTAAAACAGAAATGAAAATGAATGCTGATGAGTTCAAACCGAATATTCTAAATTGCAAATGTGGAAATACTGATTCAAATGGCACCATGTCATTAAACTCTATCAGAAGGAAGCCTTCAGGTGACTCATACAAATCTGGAGAGAAGGGATTTCCCTGTCACTGCCACCCCATTTAAAAATGTAAAACAAAAATACCAAACAAAACCAGGTTGCAATATTACTTTAGAGGTTTTCTACAATTTTTCTAAAACCTAAGACATACCAAGTTTATAACTACTGATGCTCATCTAAAGCCCAAATCCTTAATAACAGAAATACTAACTTTTTTGCTGTAATATAGAACAGGTCATAACAGAATGTAAATACCCTGAATTCTCCAAGTTTTGATATAATCAATATCTTAAGGGTTTATCACCAAAACTGACAATATGCATTAGAAATCCTAGAACATAATAGTTTCTGGGGCCAGAGCAGGCTGAAGGATGAAACAGCCAAAAAGAAAACCCTGTTCATCAAAACTTTCTTTTTCAGTAATTCTAAGAGGCTGGTGCTCACCACAACTCCTCTCAGATTTAGACATCTAATTAGAAACTGCATTTTTAATACTAGTTAATACATGTAAAACATATGCATGTTGAACATATTAAAGGACAAAAGTTTTCTGGGAGCTTTTTTCCATGGAAAAAAAAAATAAAGAAAACTCAACAGTGTTCAAGTGGACCACTACCATCAGCCAGCATTTTATCTAAAATAAAACTGATTGAAAGAAGGCAAATATAAAGATCATATTTCCAGAAGCCTGAATGTTTTTCAGGTACTTCAAATCTAAAACCGCCACTGTTTCTCCTTCTTGTGTGAATATGTATGTGTGTCTTCTTTTTTCTACTCCCAGTTCTAAATACCAAAATCAGACAAAAAAAAAAAAAGATTACTCACATAAACTCTACTTACATACTAAATACTCAATACTCCAATTTCAGAGCCAGTAAGTCCTCGATTCTTAACCTCTGCTTCTCTTACTTCTCTTACATTTTTCAAAAAATACTGCAAATAAAATATGAATGTCATTAAATATTTTTGAACACTTAGAAAAATAAAAATACTACTACTATGAAAATGATTGCATAGTCCTCCTAATCACTCTTTATGAGCCCCTGAGTCATAATCTCTTCGTTTCCACCAATTGCAAGAGTCAAGGATTCCTAAACCTTTGTAATAATGGCACTGTGCTATTACTTGAATTCCTGGCAGCAATCTTCTTATAAAATGGTATAGAAAAGTATTTTTTCAATAAGAGCGAGTTGATGTTTTTCTGTTTTAAAAATCTCCTTTGAGAAAATTGAAGACACTAAGCAATGCTATAAAATGAAAGCTAAGAATCACTACCTCTGAATGAGAAACTCTACAATACAAATGCTACATACACACAGACACACACAATATACAAATAACATAAGCCTTTAATATAACTGGATTTCATGAAATTTTATTTAAGCTTATGATTGAGTCAAAAAAAAAACAAACAAAAAAAAACAGTGACAAAAACTAGTTCACATTCTTAGCCACTTTCATTTTCTGAAAATCACCAAAACAGTTCATATACAAATAAATATCTGTATCAACACTGGATACACACTGAAACAAACCATGGGCTAAAAATCCCCTATACTTCAGCTCTATTCCTATAGGGAAAGACAGGTTACCAAGTGTGGGGAATTTCCCTAGAAACATATTAGTATCTGATGGCTTTAGAAAGGCTGATTCAAGTGAACATTGTGCAAAGAGTACTGGAAAAAAAATAATAAAAGGAATAGAACTATATCCAAGAGAAGAAACTCAGTTCCTAAAGTGCACTACCTTATTTACTCTTTTATCATTTGTGTCTGGTACACAGTGTGTGTTCTTCAAACATGTGCCTTACCAGTCCAGACCACTGAGGAAGAGACTGGCTTTTCTGAACTGAATACTAAGTAGAGTGGCAACTACAAACTTCACTCATTAATTTTTACCTTGGGATCTAGCATAAAATAAGAACTCTAGAGATGCACTTAATACCTGACTTTTCCCTTTTTCTGAGGGGGGAGTGCTAAGTTTGAGAAGTTAATACCAAGTAATGAATCACTTATTGATTATGTGTATATTTGGGTAATATGTACATATACACACATATACATGTATACATAATATATATTATAAATTTTATTTACACAGAGAAAAGAGGCAGTGTTACATTAATTCTTTAAAGAAAAGGAAGTTTTGCTACAGTGAAGTATGTGGAGTAACTTAAAATGCTGCCAAAGTAAACCCACTGATCCAATTTAATGAGTGAATATGAATGATTTACAATTGGCATAGCTATTTTTTAAATAATTATAACTACTAAAGTAATTTAACTGTGATCTCTCTGCTTCTGCCTAAATTAATCTGTATACCAAATTCTTTTTTCATAGACAGGATAAGGGTAACTTTCAATTCAGCTCCTAGACAAATTTTATAACTAGTGAAATGCAAACAACATAAATTTCATTCATATTGCTAATTCCTTTACCATCTACCATTCCTACTATCATTATTCTCATTCAGAATCTCACTATTTCTATATGAGATGTTAAGAATCCAATGGCCACCTCTACCCTCATCCATGGTCTCCATCCTGTATTGCTGTAATACTTGTCCTGTGCAGTTTTCCTTACCTCACTCCCATGTTTGACTGCAATACTCACCGTGTTTTACCTGCAAAACATTGTTCAAATCAAAGCAGTGCAATTTTAAATAACAGCAGTGCAATCTTCCTTTTGCTCTCTTGCACTCGGTTCACGAGGTTTGGATGAGGTCGACCCCAAAGTGGCCATGTGACCCTGGACTGGCCAATCATGACATTAGATGACTTTTGTCACAGTAATAAGTTCAAAGACCATAAGATTTAAAAAAAAAGTGCTTTCACTCAATCTGGGACTTTGGCTACAACTGCCAAGAGTGGTACACTCTTTCAGATAGGGTAACTAAGCTGGTGAGATATAGACTTAGCTCTGGGAGAGATCCATTTGGAGAGAGCCAAACCAGAGGAAAGCAGAGTCAAGAAAACAAGAGGCCTAATCACTGGATCCAGCTTTGCCTGGAGTCAACCCCTCTAGGACTTTCAGTTATTCAGTTATATGAGCCAATACATTTTCCCTTATGTTTAACTGATTTTGAATTGGGGTCTATCATGTGCAACTAATAGGGTCCTGAGTAATAGAGCCATCAAAGGATACTCATAACCTAAAGCAAAAGCTCCCTAAATTCTTAACCTTGAATTCAAGAATGTTCATGAACTAGACAAAATCCACCTTATCCTCCCAACCTGATGTCCCACAACTCCTCCTAACTCAGAATATGTTTGTGCTAAACCAAGATTTTAGAGATTTCCAAACATTTCCCAATTTTCCTACATTAATACCTTTGTTCACAACACTTCCTTCTTCTACAGCACTCTTCCACTTCACCTCTATTAAAATCTCTAACATCTTCTCAGGAGGTCTACCTCAGAATTTCCTGAATGAGGATTAAACTCCCTCCTCTGTACTTCTTTAGTGAATGCTACCCTCTTTGCAGTCCTGACTCTTCTGTGTGAGGTCTATAGTAACATATTCAGTATTTAGTGTACATGTCTTATGTTCCATGCCCTGTAGAGACAGATAGCTAACACAAAGGTCAAGCACCTTCTCTTTGAAAAGGCAGATATAATCATGACATTCTGAGGCTGGAACAGAAGATCCAAACAAATAAGTCATATCAGAACAACTTAAAAGATATAAGCACTACTGGAAAGAATTATTGCTCAAAAGTCTCTTAACTCTATAAATAAAAGTAAATATTCAAGAAGATACACAAACAAGATAAGGAAATAATTTCTGTATTAAATGAAGCAGTGGTTGATAACAAAGTTGAATGAGAGACAGAACAAATTTGTCTTTTGTGTTAGAATTCTTTAAATCTTGATCTTGATTTTAATTCCTTGTTTAAGACATCATAGAACTCAGTAGAAGAAACCAAAACCTTTAGTTACAGATGAAAAAAATAAGACTCTAAGGTTAAAAAACATGACTTTTCCAAGGCCAAACAACTAATTGATGGCAGAGTTAGGATTAGAACCTAGAACTGCTGATTCCCCTACTACAGTATATTGTTTCTTTCCAACATGAGTGATTTATATTTTTTATAAACTCCTTTATGTATATGTACATTTAAATATATCTTATTGAAGAGTATCTGAAGATGCATTCTTGGACAGAGTCTAGACCAGAGACTACAAACACAAAGGCCCAAATGGACCAGTTAAGTAACATAAATACAGAAGCAGGTCAGTATAAAACAATGGCAACTAGTTGTATTTGTGACCAAAACAAAGAATGTCTATCTGTCTTAAAAGCAGTAAAAATTAAAAATGCTTAAATAATTGCAGCGGCCAAGCTAAATACTTCTTCGGGACAAATTCTTATCTCTCATTTATCCTATAGCTTCCACACCATATATTAAAAGGCCACTCTTCATGGGTGGCTATTGCCAAATCTAAAAAGCCTTAAATATAATCATGTGAAATTTTACAAAATTATCTCACACATATGCTAGATTCTACAAAGTTTCCTGAACTAAGAAACATTTTTTTTCCAGAAACATTTTTATACAGGGGAAATTCCAGAAAAATATATTTTCTATTATCAAAATTTACATAACAAATGATGACTGATATCATAGTATGATTAATACAACCCATAAGAATAAGTGAGTAAGTGTGTAAGGAATTCTTTAGTTTAATCCCATAATTCTGAGGCCCTTAAATGTCTCTAAGCAGTCTCTGTGCAGAAGAGACGATATCCCTGGACACATGATACTGGTAGTGCTGAGAGCTGAAAAAAATAAGCAAAATTAGCAAAGTCAATTACAACCATATTTTGTTTGTATTTTCAAACCCACAGATATGAAAGCATTCATTCAACCATATTTACTCAACAGCTACTATCTGCTAGGAAGCAAATTAAGTACTGGAGATAAAAATGGTAAACAAGACAAATATGGCCCTTGTCATCAGGGAACTCACAGAATAATGAAAAAAGAAAAAAAATAAAATAAAATAATTACAAATTATATGCAATGTAATTAATATACATTAATTTAGGATGCTGAAATAGAGGGCTTGTTTTAGACAGGCTGATCAGGGAAGGCCTCTCTGAGAAGGTGAAGGATGGGAAGAAGTAAGCAAAGGTGTGGGGAGGGGACATGAGTTAGTGTTACCAGCTGAAGGACCAGCAAGAAGCAGCAGCACCTGAAGCAGGAAAGAGCTTGACATTTCAGAGTAAGTGAACAAGGCCAATGCCGCTACTACAGCACATTAGTGAGATGTCAGGGATCAGAGATGAGGTTGCAGAGGCAGGCAGGGCCCTATGAGCCCTATATGTAATCTGGATTTTTACGTACGCAAGGTGAAGTCACTGATGGTTTTTAATCAGGGATTATTTAATCCAAATTACTAGTATAACAATTGGATATACAGGCATTAAATTTTCTTTCAATCAACAGAGTTTACTAAATGCTTACTAAGTGTCAGCACTGTACGTCCACGTTTGTCAAGTTTGCCTTTACATCACCAGTGCTCGCATAGGCACTGGCTCTGGACGTAAAAGTTCTTAATACATGCTGATGAAGGGGGAAAAAATGGAAACAAGCTTAGAAAAGAACCAAAAGATACCTAGTCTGGTCAAACCATCCCACCCTCCTGCCCTCTCTCAACTACATGTATTCAGTCACCAGGAATTTCTCCTCAAAAGGGAGTGTTAAATTTTGATGATCAGCATGAGATGGTGAACAAAGAGAAATATAGGAAAGACTGCTTACAGGAAAAAATTTACTAAAATATAGGATTATGTTCTTCAGAAAGACAGAAGAATGAAAGGGACATGTATGCTCTTTTGTAAGCACAAGACCTGATTCAGCTCCCGCCTTCTGCCTGCAGTTATCTTTGTGGGCTGGCTGGTCAGGAGGCCAGCAGGTCCATCATGTGAAAGAACCACAGAGTATAAACAAAGAAGAGATGCACAAGAATTGGCCATTTAATAAACAGGACAGTGTGTCCAAAGATGGTTAGGAGGCCAAATCTGATCCCAAGGAAATAGGTGAGCATGAAAGCTTCCCTAAGAGGGGAGGCTTAAGAGAAGGGAAGGGTACCAGAGTATCTGCACCATAGCTTTAGAAGCCCTGAATACAGGATGTCAGACACTCAGACCTGTGCACACCCTACACAGCTCCCAAAGCAAACATATTTCATTGACTAAGACCTTAATAAAAGCAGAAACACTTTCTCAAATAAACAAACAAATGTTGGGAGTGGAAGTGCAATGAAAATACCTAAAACAACTAGATTAGAAGCACTCTAAGATCAGACTCACAGTTTCAATTGTTATGTGAAAAATAAGCATGTGACTTCTAAAAGCAAAATTATGAAGGTGCTTACTCTAGAGCCAAAGCATTTTTATACAATAGTATGATTTTGCATCCATTTAAGGGTGTTTGGGGTTGTTTTGCTCTTTCCATTTCCTTCATTAAAAATAATGATTTTCTCTCCTCTGTAAAAGTGTAATAAACATCCAGTTTGTCTTTTAAAATACAGTTGTCAAATTTCAAAGGTTAAATATATGGGAGATTTATCCTATAGGTCTTTAAGGTACAGAGTCTGTTCAAAATAATAACTTATATCCTGATGCACTGTTACCTGGGGGCTGTATAGAATCTTAAATGTGAAATTTTATTTTATTTTTAAAATATGCTAGAAGGAATATTAAAAACATGCACTTGAAGTTCCACTGTTGTGCTTCACTCCTTGGAAGCAGTGGGTTCACAGTGTTTGCTACTAAGTATACAAACACTTTTGAACTAGCAGTTGATGGTGAGAATAAACTACGAACTCCATAACATGAAAAAATTTTTTTCTTGCTACTGGAATACTTTACTTCTTGACAGAACTGAAAAAGAAACACAAAGAAAACTGGAAAAGATAAAGTCTGGAAACCCTCCTTTAGGATGCTTGTGACACAGTTTCCAGTTTTGCAATGAAAGATGTGTTACAGTAATTTAAAAGTTAGTCATTCATGTGCATGTGCATGTCTTTGTATATGAGAGAGAAGAGAGTGAGAGAAAAGAGAGATAGGCAGAGAGAGACAGAGAAACAGAGACTGACTGAATGGTTAGTTATTTGGTGTGCAGTATTATACTATTTCTGTGGCATTGGGGTCAGCTACATTTTCAACATAAAAGTCCAGATGGTTTTATACTGTCAATCAGAGGAGAGTTCACTGAGATGTAATATTGTGAACAAAGCGCTAAGCACTGTACAAATACTGGAAAGCTGCTGTGTGCACTGCCTAGACACAAGAGCAGATCGGTAGAAAAACAAACCAAAAGAGAATCCCACAATTAGGCAGTATAGGATAGGGAAGCTGGCCGGCTGGGCAACGGTGACAAGGAAACTCTCGGCCAGTTCTCATAAATGGAAGAGTCACATATGGGTCAGACTATGGGATGCTGCATCGTACCTAATGATAATATTATTTACGCAGTGTCAGAACATCATCCAAACCCCAAGAACTGTACGCAACTGGTAATGATATAAGGGCAGTGAGCTGGGCAGTACTGGAATGCTGTCTCTAGCCAAGTTCATAAACCAAGTAGAGAACTTCACAGTATAGCAGTTTGAGGGTAATTTGGTAATGGCAGGTACTGAGCACCACAAACAAGAATGTTATTTTCATTCATGAGTTTACCCGAAGATTTTAAAAAAGCATCACATGTAGCATTTATTTGGATTTAAAGAAAAACCTCAAGAGGAAAATTCAAATGACATGTGACTTCTATCGCTAAAAGCTAAAGAGAAATGTGATAAGCAAAAATGAAAAAATCACATTCACAAACCTAGAAAGACTCTTGGTTCCCAGATATCAGCCTCCAATAAGTTTCAAGAACTATATCCCTTCTCAAGACCCCAAGAGGCACCACCACCCACTTCTAATAGAGAAATCTAGTAATATATTTTTTCATCAAGAGGTAGTCGGGCTTAATTTACTTAATTAACCTACTTCAGCAAGCTAATGAGATAGCATAGTGGTTAAAAGCATGGGCTTAAAAAGAACGAACAGTGTATGGCCTTTGCAAGTGGCCAGACTTGAGCTCAAATCACGTATCTACTATAACTAGCTGTGTAACCCAGTGCAAGTAACCTGACTCTAAGCCTGAGATTCTACCTCTGCTAAACCAGGAAAACAATATCTAGCTTCCAGGACTGTAGAATGTCTACTACATGGTAAATGTTCAATATGTTAGCTATTATTACTATTATTTAAATCCATCAAATCTTACCTTGGTTATAGAGATGCAAAATGACTGCCCTTTGTATGCCTAACAATACTTCACTTACCTACAAATTCTTAACAAGTCATCACTTACTTTTATATTCCCAACTATGATGCACAATAATATAAAGATGTCTTCATGATTAAGATGGTATTAAATTACTCAGAAAGGTACATTTTAATAAAATGATGTTTTATTACTAAAGTATTATTATATCATTCAGAAAGTTATATCTTTAACAAGAGGTAACAATTCAAAACAAGATATAATTGCCAAGCAAAGTAACTGAATTATTAATTTATAAAAGAATTGTTTGAGAAACCACCACCTTCCTTATTAATTTACCCATATTCACTAGTTTAGCCATCTTTATTCACAAAGGCTAGCTAAAAACATCAAACATACATAGGTACTTCATATCAGTTAAAAATGTTCACTCTCCCAAAGAAAGTTATGCTTAATGTTTCACAGCAAATAGTTCAATTAAGAACAAAAATAAATAAATAAATCACAGCTTCCCTGAAAGAGAATCTGCTTAATGAAAAGACACAGTCAAGGTACCATTTAAGAAAATGGCAAATCATAACAGAATTATCAACAATCAAATATCACCTTAAGCTTGAATTTCACTTTATACGTTACTTGACCCAACTGAACTTTCATTCAATTTATTTTCTATCCAACTATTTGCTTTCCTTGCCCCTCCTTAGATATTTAAAAAAAAAAAAAAAGGTCAAGGGTTGGGAGTAGGGAAGGGAGATATCATAATGATAATCAACACCAATTAGGACTAGTATGGCTACAAGAAACAGAAAACCTAAAAAACTAGACACTTGATCTCATGTAACGCAAGTCTGGAAAGAGACAGAGAAGAACTGGTGTAAACCAACCTGCACGAGGACCCAGCCTCTGTCTATTAATGGCGAGATTTTTAGTTAATGTAACAACAACTTTAATGATTATAGTCCCATTCGGATTTTCTATTTCATTTTGAGTGAGGTGTTAGAAGTTATGTTTTTCTAAGAAATTATCCATATTGTCTAAGTTTGCAAATGTATTAACATAAAATTATTAACAGTATTTCCTCCTTTTTATTGATCTGTGTCATATTTGTAGTTATACTTTTTTCACTCCAAAAATGAATTGTGCCTTTAAAAAATAAATAAAGCATGCCTGGATTTATATCTGTTTTATTATTTCAAAATCACTAATTTTAGTTTGTTCATCTTCATTATACACACACACACGCGCGCACACACACACACACACATATATGCTTTCAATTTCACTATTTTTTACTCTTTTTATTGTTTCCTTCCCAGTACTCCTCCTAGATTAAAGTAAGAGGGGCCCTGCCCTGGGCCAAGCTTTAGAAGGCACTGCATATCACAATTTAAAAAGACAATAATAAAAATAAATTTATTAAAGATGATGTGGCTGCGACTGTCAATTTAGATGCAACCCACGTTGTGATATGCAGTATGTTGACTATGACTCAGTTCTATTTTTTAGTATCCATTATAATTTCTTCTGTGACCCATGAATTATTTAGAATTATGCTTTTATTTCCTGACTTACAGGGTTTTTGAGGAATCTTTGTTAATGATTTCTCTCCTGTTCACACTTCAGAATGATTTCATCTGAGGAGGCGGAGATCACTGGCGGAGGGCTACTGGGGCCTGCTGCCTGCACTGGCAGAGCAGCTACTCCCCCAGGCAAAAAGGGCTGCAGAGACTGACAGCAGGAAGCTGGCCAGGGCACACAACAAGAGAAAGGTGAGAGGGATATGGATGGGGCACCAACAACCTCTGCTACTCTAATCCCCAGGCAAGTATCTTCATTCATTTCCAATGCACTCTTCCATTGTTTCGTTCTTATAACCTCCTTTCTTGGCACCAAAGATGGCAGCAATAACACTCTTTGGCACCTTACTTTTGGTCACTTGTCTTGGAGAGATTCCAATAAGAGGACACAGAAAGCTTCCTAATTCAGGTTAATGCTGCACAGTATTTCATTTCAAGAACGTAACATAACTCAGTTAACCAGTCCCCTTTGTGAAAACTACGCAGCCACGGCTTCAAAGCAAGGTGACCACTCTAATGTCCAAATCCCTCTCCAGATCCTCTCTTACTCTGCTCGGCTATGAACTTAAAACGAAATTTATTACGTTTTACAAAACATAGCTAGATGTTTTAGGAACACAGGGTTTTCAGGGTACTAGGTAGCTATAGCGTTCCAGCCTTTCATCAGCCATTTATGGCAGCTCAGGTGTTTTGTCCTCATCTTGTCATCTGCTAATTGTATACATCATAACCACAGTGAAATGCAGAGAAGGGGAGATGGCTTTCTCTTTTTATAAGTAAAGCACAAAATAAAATAGAAAAAAACTTAGTTGGAAGAACCCCCAGAAGTAATCTACTTAAACTGAATTTGCCAGAATCCAGCACTAGCTTCAAGGAAAACTGGGAAAATCTGGCAGAGAACGGAATCATCATGACCGACTTAAGTCCATCAAGCTTCACTCCCAGGGGCTGGGTACTTAGCCACGCCAAAGAAAACTAATTCTGTTAACAAGGAAGAAGGGCTGTTAGGTGGGCAATGATCAGTATCTGCCACAATACCTCAGATGGAATGAAAATATAACTGTAAGCATCTGAGAGTGAAAAAAATGATTTTAAGTAAGAGCGATTCTTTCAGTTCAGTAAAGATATTGCAGAAAGAAAGAAGAACGAAATATCTTTGATGCCTACTCTAGGTATATTTTAAGAAAGTAGAAATGCTTGATGCTGGGACAAATGACTCATACATTTCAGAACATGAAATTTGAGGCCCATCCTCAGAAACATTTTTCTGCATTTTGTGAAGTTTCCAGAAGGCAAGGCTTTAATAAAACCTAATAATTACCAAACTACTTTTGAGAAAAATAAATTGTGGAGCTTTTGTAATCTATAATAAAAATTAAACAGCTCTAAATGTGAATCATGATGTATTCTTTTCACTGTCAAGATAAAGCAGAATCAAGCTGATTAATTAGACTGGAGCATTTATTCTTTTAGTAATAAAATATTACCCAGATAACGCGCTTATAAAAACAATGACTATGTGTACAGATGTTGAAAAAAAATAACCTGTGTACCTACATTCAAGGTCTTTCTTATCAGACACATTCCTCCTAGTTCAGAGTAGTTTTTGCATGGCATGCAATATTGGTGCTTAATCATTTTATCTTTATGAATTTTGGTGATTTCATTTGACAAATGTACCAATAGAGTAAGTAAATAGAAATCAAGAACTTTTCATATCTTTAAAAGTCTCCACAGAGATCAGAATTATCTGGTGTAACAAAACGTCATTCTTGCACTTCTATCTAGGGTTGAGTGAGCATATTTTTTAACTTCGCATGTAAGTTTTCAAGCTGCTGCTGTTTTTTCTAAAAGTATTCAGAAAGGTTATTTGGTAAAGAGTAGATAAGTTATCGTTAGTCAAATATAAGTGTAAGTTAGACTGGTGAGGTATATGTTTTAGTGAAGTCTGATTAGATTAATAAGTACCATTAACTGCAGCTTAAATGGCTGAGTTTGAAAAATCACAGATACCACTGTTAGGACCTGGAGGTTATGGCTATCAGAGAGTAAAACTTTATATTTTATGATACCATCTTTCAGAAATCTACCTCCCAAATAAGACTGCTTCAAAAAGCAATGTGATGTTTTACCTCAAATGCTTCAGACCTCAAACGGAGTGGGGAAGCCACGGGCACAGAAGTGTTTGTTTGCATGCTATCCACACACATATATTTGTGATACAAAATTTCCATTCCAAAACACTGCGTAATCAAAATGAAATCTAACAGCAGATACAGAAATAGTTTGTTTCAATGCTCAAATCATTGTAGAAATGTATTATATCATTTGGTATGTATGAATGTATTATATCAAATGGTAATGTTAAATGAAAATGTGCCATAAAGCCAACTGGATTCCTTGACCTTAAGTAATATAATGCAATTGGTGCTGAGAAAACACAATTAAATGAGATGTGAAAGCAACTATAAACAATCAATTGTAGCACAGCAACAGTGCTAAAATCCTGTTTAGCACTGTTTCAAGGCAACGACTCACTTGTCATTGCCTTGAAAACTTTTGTATTGATACATGCACTGAAATTTCTAATACTACTAGTGAATCCACAATACTCACTTGGTGATTATCAGAATATAAAACATTAAATTATGTAAGGAAAAATACACTTTAGATTAGAAAAATACAAAATTCTCAATATGCCCCCAAACAGCTTTTACCTTTATAATCCCAAGCAACATGACTTGAGTGCTCACTGCTGTTCCATCTGACAATCTGAATTCTCAGAGGCGATGCATGGCTTTTATACACCAAATGGGTTATTTTCTGAATCCCCAAAATTACTACTAAGAACAGCAACCTACATTTAAATCTCAAGCTGCTCTCTCCCTTGTCTCTGCCCTACCTTACAAGCAGCAGCAGATGGAAATGGCTGCTGACGCCAAGGTGAGCACTGCAGCTTGCAACGTGCCCTTTCTCTAACAACCTAGCTGCTCGAACTCCATTCATTATCAGTCTGGCCCTCCCGACTCCTGCCACCACCAATGCAGTCCTACACAGAGGGGCCCAGAACGGTAAGAACATCGGATATGTAAACCACAGTAGGATAATCTTCCACTATTTAACCATCAGGAGACATATGGCAGTAAGGATATTCAGGAGGATTCCATTCTACTGTTTCCTTAAAATGGAATCGGTATTTCCCATCCACACTTTTCAGTGTGACTCGTAAGCCCTTCTAATAGGTCTCCCTAGTTCCCACTTCCTAACAATTCAAAATTCAAAACTGAGGCCTGTGTCCCCCAAATCTATTCATCCTTCCAGACAAAGCAAAGTTGACCAACACTACAAAGCGACCTCCAATTTGTCACAGTCAAAATCAACTTCTCCCCTTTTCATACTCTCATGACACTTTAAAAACTACTCATCTCTGAATAGTCTTTAAAGCCTGTAAGGGCACAGGCCTTGGTCATATCCATCTTTCCAACATTAGCTCCTAGTACAGAACAGACACCCTAAAACAGCATACTCACTAAAAGAGGCATAGGAGGTTATGGAAGCAAAAACCAAATGTGCACAGGATCAACTCTCATCTCAGGCCAAAAAATGTCATCATACACCCACACGTGCATGTGATAAAAGCACAAGACAAATGAGAAAAGGCATGCAGGCTCTAAATGAATCCACTTTCCTACCGACCAGGTGTCCTCAGAGTACAAATGTAGTCGGCTGCTCTGTTGTCGCTAAAGGAATAGCTACTGTAGTCATTCTGACCAATTCCATAGTTGAAGGAAATCTCACAGAGGCCAACAGAGAAGCAACCTCCTTAGAACAAGTACATTTAAAACAGGCTGGAGACGCAGCCTGGGCTCTAATTACCTGTAATGCTCACTGGCAGGAATATTCTGAGAGAAGTACAAAGCCGACGTCCGTGCTCTCCAGTGCCATTTCTTTGCAGGAAGGGTATAAAGAACACAGTGTTCTAACTCTTCTTGAAGCAGATCCACCAGTTGTTTATGGGACCCTCCATAGAATGCCTCAATGATGAGAATACTCATTGGCCCTTTCAAATCTTCACAGATTCTAGATATTAAGCAAAAAAAATTTGTATAAATATTTTCAAATAAATATGTTAAAATATTATACACAGAAAGCAAATAAAGTCGTTTACAGACAAATTACTTTTTTAAATAGGTTTGTCCTGCTTTTTTAAAAAGTATATAACACTTGAGGTTTGTACTTTGGAATCAATATTTTTATACCATTCATGTTAATAAGAGGAAATAAAGATGCTTTATTTTTCTGATTTCTGTTTTTTCATGTTTTAAGATTACTTCCACAATGACTCAGTTTTTTCCCCTACCCAGGAAGTTTAAAGTTCTCTCCCGCTGTGATCACTCACTTCCTGGCTGGAACGGCTATGACCCTGACTCAGTAACCTCAGCACTGGCTTGGCCTAGAGCTCTATCTAGACTTGGACAGTCACTGAACTCCTGTCCTAACTAACACTTTCACTCCAAGAGCCCTTCATTTGCATGGGCCTTTCCAGTTCAGGAATTCTCTGATTCTGGAACTCTCATATTAATCCATCTTTAAATTCATCAGCTACCAATGCCTCCAACGAATCCATATTTAGAAGACAGCACACTCATATTCAAATCTCTATTCTCTAGTGTTAAAAATCTTTAGGATACAATTTCTTGAGACGTTTGACCACTTCCTCAGTATTGTCAATATCCCCCCCCAAAGGAAGACCGAAAAAGTAGGGTAAAGCTGTATGCTTGTGAACCAGCAAAGTTTCTACAACCTTACTTTAAACAACAAAGGCATTAAGAGCGATAAAGTAACATTACTATTAAAGATGTGGTAAAACTGTCACCACAGAGAATCGGCTGTCAAGCAACTTTTTACTTTAATAGTATCACTATTGTTGAAGTGCTCAGTGAGATAAAAATATATCTATGAATGTAAAAACTTTTATATATTTCAAATTATATGCTATTTCCTGTAAGAAGTAAATAAGAAATATCACTTGGTACATAACAACTACATCGTTTAAAAATATTCCAGATGTTTGAATTCTCCTTTATGACTTAAGTAAACACCACTCGTTCAGCAAGCATATTGCTTTCCTTAATAATGTTGTTCCACAAAATTATTAGTCTCAAAAACTCAGTGATGCTCCTAACTAAGAAAACTGTGCTTTACCTTGCTCAGTCAAAGCAATGCCTGCTTAAATTGCCTTTCAAAGCAAAATGTCTCAAACGGTTCTCAAAGAAATGACTGAAGTGAAAAAAGCTTATTTCTTGATGTCTTAAATCTTCCAATAAGCATTTTTGGGGAAAAGATACAAACACATACTTCACTTATCTGTAAAATAGGAAGCAGTGCTCCTCAGGTGGAAAAAGTATGAGTCCTGGGGTCAGGGAGATACAGGTATGAAGCTCAGCTCTGTCATGTCCTAGCTGTAGGGCCTTGGACAAGCTACCTAACATTGTAGGACTTAGTCTCACCTTCTCTAAAATGGGGATAAAAGCACTAACCTCAGAGGTGTGATGTGAAGATAAAACTGAAGCATAGCAGCTGACAAACAGAAATAAGGTATTTTGCCCCTCCCATTATTAGGATAAACCACCTTACTTAAGGAGTAAAGATAGAATCCTCCAGCATTTTAAAATCAGTTCTTTTCAAACACAGCTCCTTATTCACCAAGGAAAGGTGGGAAAAGTAGATATACACATGCATTTGAAAGGCAGTGGGTGTTACCCATTCCCCATCAGCAGACTGTATTTCAAATACAAATTTGAGAGTACTGCAGATTTTGTGCGCAAGAAGTAAGCTCAGAGACTGTGCTATGCAGCTCGATTTTTCCAGGCTGGCTGGTGACTTCAACTTTATAATGCTGTATTCAGTAAGTTAACAAAACAGCCTCCAGGTTTAACAAAATGGTAGCCAGTAACCCTTCAAATGAAGGAAACTTCTAGAAAGCAAATGAAAAACTAGTGAAAGGCAATTTTGAAAATTATATCAAAGGTTTCAAGAAAAAATAAAAGCAGTTTAACACTAATTTGCTTACTGCATCACATGACAGATATCTGCTATCTTGCTTTATTTCCTCTGACCTAACCACACTAAGGTGTATACGCCGTGTATATGTTTAAAAGGTCTCTAAAAGGTTCTTATAAAAATGACCTGAGATATTTCCCCAAGTGATGGAATGTGATATAAACCACTCTAGAGAATATTCCACTCATATATAACCTCAAAGAAAGCAACATTAATATTTGGAAAAAAACAAGCTTTCTGATTCTTCATTGCTCTGCCCTTTTCCATGATTAATCTAGAGCACGTACCATGCCCTATAGTTACAGATGTTTCTTATGGGTCTGAATCATGAGTTATCTGCAAACTATCAGCCACTGTGGAGGCAGTACGTGTAGGTGCTGCTGTAGATTCAAGGCACTCACTAAGCAGAACTGAACACCAAGCGTGTGGGAGGTTGAAAAATAGAAAAGCGGAAAAAAGATTATAGTTATACTAGATTTCCACCCCTTTAATAGCTCAGTAAGAAGAGTGAAATGTACAGGTTTGAACTAGCGTTTACTTGAGCATTCTTCTAGTGGCCAACGGGTGTGCCTGCATTTGGGGTATTTTTCTAGGGAGAGTAACTATGTCCTACCACCTCTGAAAACTATACTTAGTGGCTTTGATTCATGGAAATTTGTTCTGCTTGTTTTGTGGAGACAAGACATATCCTGGCAGTTCCCCCTTTTACTTCTACTGCAACTTTTGCAGCAAGAAGAAATTTTGTTCTTCCCCTATAGTCTTCTTTAAGCACAACCTGGAAGAAAGATGATTCCCACTAGGTGCAAGCAAAAGAGGGGAACCTGATTTTTAAATATAAGATTCAAACCAAATGTCATTACAGCACATTAAAGAACTGCTCAAATAATACTTTCACTGTGCTTCATTGAGCTTTGTTTTAGAAAACACTGCTGGAAACATGAGCAGGAGTTGGGAAAAAAAAAAAAAGACACTGTGTTAAAAAGGATTTTTGCTGTTACGCTGGAATTTACTAAAAGATAAAGGGAGTACACCATTTGCCCATTTTAGCAGTAATCCCAGAAAACTGAAGATGGTCACCTGACATAATAGATTCTCAGGAGCACGCCAGGTAAATACAGACATTTTGCACCACTAGCAATGGCTACTGGAGAGTGAGTGTTTTGGAGCAGCAGTAACAGGGCCTCAACACTGAAAGTCCTCACTCCAGAGAAGGACAGGGTCTCCTCCGTGGCAGGAAGCTGCGGCCAGGTGTTTGCCAAAAGATGCTGGGTGAGCCTACATGCAGCCAAATGTCTTACATAGGTGCCTGGATTTATGAATCTGTTAAGGCATTAGCACATGTACCACCACAGACCTTAAGCCCTGAAACAATTAAACGGAGTAAGTATATTAGAATTAGGGGTATGGCATTTTAAAAGGAAGAAACAAACAAACAAAACTTCCCACGTTGGAGAATAAACACCAAACAGAGAGCCCACGTCCTTTCTACATGACACTAGAATGATGATATTTTACGAGTAAATGGCCAATCCATTCAAACTCCCTAAAAGAGCATAAAAAATGTTTCAGATAAATTTTTATCAGCTTTTAAGTTTTTCTGCTTAAACAAGTAAGCTTTAGTTTTAAAAAACCTCATTTCTTCAGCATTTTTTATTCCCCAGTGACACCAATGAATGAGAACCTGCTACACTATTAAAGCTTTATGAAAGTTTAATTCATTATCAATACTATGATTTAATGATACGTGGTTAAATGCTAAACATTAATTTAGCAATATAAGAAGAGTCAAAGTGATAGCTAGGACACAGGAATGTTAAACCACTTCAAGTTCTATTTAAGATTACCAGAGGTCAAAATGATCTATTGGAGAATTATCTGCCTTCCAAAAATGTACATTTACAATTAAGAGGGAATAAGGTGAAAAATCACAATAGTATTTCATATAAATATTTTGACCAAAATGAAAAGATGCCATTAGAGTCATCTCAATTAAAAATGAGTAATGCATTATTGATAAGATCACCAAGAACAAAAGTAGCCTGAAACCAATGCTGTGAATATTTTTAAATTTATATTAAAACTTTTGTCATCGTACCTGCATTTATTTTAAGCTTGACCCAGTTTCTTTATTCCTTGAGCCATGATCATTTTCAAGGTGAACTACATTTCTGTCTACCTCCTCCAGCAGTTATAACTGCTGTGGTAGTTCAGTTTTTTGTTTTTAAACAGTATAGCTAAAGGAAATTTGCCATATGCCACTGATTTATTGAAAAAGATGTGCTAAGTATAAATATCTCATGTGGATTTTTAAAAACTGAAGCTAAGTCACATTAGAAACCCATAATTAGCCCTCATATATGATGTCAATGCAGTTACCTATAATATTCAAATAATTTTCCAACCAAATACCAAGTAATAATTTTAAATTAGAGGACGTGTTGTATTAATATATTCCACAGACACCTTACTGCTATTAGTTGTAGGAAGGTATGGTTTCAGTGATGATGGTTTTAACGATTTTAATCCCACACACATGAGAAATTGATTTCACAGGCTAATCCACACATGGCTTGATACCTTAAACTTCAATCAATTGCTGAAAATATATTTTCTATTTGCCTATATACAGTACTTGGAAAGTTGAGCTTGGCAGAGCAAAAACAGAAAGCTTAAACACAAAATGGTGTAAATTGAGGAAAGCAGAATTTGAGTAGGATTTCCCGATAGGTCATCAGAGGTTTACCTAGTATTTCTAACTGACCCTTTCCCCTCTTCCCTTCTGAACCTCCAACCACCAACTCCAACACACCCAGGTTCTACTTAAAAAGCAACCAATAACCCAGCAGAGTAAAATAGGGCAGTACTGAGAAAAGTTCGTATTACCTTCCAGCCCACTCACTTATTTTAATGATTCATCAGGGAAACCCCAGTTGTTAAAATATACCTGAAATCTCATTAAACAAAAAAAAAAACCAAGCATGAAAAGATTTCTGCTTTGAAACATGTTGTCATTGATTCCCCTAACAGAACCTATTAAGGGTAAATGTGTAGTAAAAATATATTTTGCTGAAAAAGTTTCTTCAAAGTACTAAAATACATTCTATTATGACATGGGGGGAAAAAGAGACAAGGATAAACAGATCCTATGAAAAAGTTATTATAAAAAATTTCATAAAAATCATGCATAGCAAATACATCCTAACCCCTAAAGCTTCAATGTAATCTCTGAAGACTGATAAATAATCTAACATTGAATGCAGTGCAATAAACTTGCAATCCTAAAACTACAGGCATTCACAATATTATACACAAATAAAGAAAGTCTGACCAATAGTAAGGCATGAAATTGGATTCCTGAGCATTAATTTGAATTGAAGATAACATACAACAGAAACTGATCATTATTCCATTTGATTATGGGGCATACAACCTAACATTTATGATAACTTGTATACTACTGTGTACTTAAATAGCAACATTTTTTTTTTAATCTTGGATTCATACTGAAAAAGATGTAGCACTGTAATATTCTATTCCCCCACAAGGCTATGGATATTCTAATTTCATCAACTCTGACTTTTGTTTCCTGCTGTGATAACTAAGAAGTGAGGACTTATGCACCAAAACCAAGATTTGGTAAGAAGACTTATATGCCACACTATTTGTGAGACAATTTAAAGCTATTTTCAAATGTGCTGTTCCAAATATATGATTTGCAATGACCTTTTAACACGTGCTCTTTTTAAAACTACAGTCATATATGCATATATGGCTATTTAATTTTCCCTGACAAATATTTTCATTCTTTCTCGATTTGGGATTTAACTTTCTGCTTAAAAATATCCATCACTTATACCATGACTTGAATTAATACAAAGTCTTCGTTATAACTATCAGTTCAGTATCAAATGCAAATTCGACAAATACCTACATGTACCGACAGTATGACATCATTCACTTGTTTTCAAATATGCATAATTTCCACAAACAACTAGATATATATATATATGTATATATATATATAAAACAAACTCATTACCTTACATTTTGTAAAGTAATATTCCATATTAATAGCAAAATTATAGCTGTGAAAATTTTTCTCTTAGTGTACTGCTTTAAATCCACAAATAAAATATTAACCCTCTTTCAATTTTTCATTGCTATCATTTTCATGAATAATTTTAAACTATAAAAGTGCAATGAATTAGTTCTACTGAATACTAAAAATATTTTCAATTTGCTGACATTTTAAAATGTGGCAGTGTATTTATGAATCAATTGGAGATTTTATACCAGAAAATTATCTCATCACTCATTTGAACTATTGCATTACCCTTTTAACTAGGTCTCCATGCTACCATGCAATCCAGTTCCCATCACACCATTCTCCATAATCCAGCCGCAAATAATCTTACAAAATGCAAATCTGATCATGAAGTGACATGCTCAAAAACCTTCCATATCTCCATCACCTAAGGACAAAACCCAAGGCGCTACACATGGCAGTTAAGACCTTCCTTTTCTGGCCTATTCTTTTCTTTTCACTACAGCCTTGCTTCCCCTTCTCTAACTTCAATCCTCTTCCCCCACTTCCCCAGGATCATCGTAGTAATACCAAGTACTCACACTCACATGTGTGTATTTTACACTTCTGTGACTTCACACCTTTATCTCTTTTCCATCAGCCTTTTCTTCAAGTTCACCTGATGAAATTTTCTTAAAATTTCTCCATGTGAATCACCAACTCCAAGAAGCCTTTCCCAGAACTCCTCTTAAACATGACTTCTTTTCTACTCTGTACAGTAGCATTTTACTTGTTTCACTCTATTTCCATGTTCTGCTTCCCTGTGGGGCTGTAAAAAATTTGGAGGATGAGGATCATGTCATTATTTTCCTGGGGGTTATCCCAGGATCTGCTATATAGTGGATGTCACTAAGTTTTTTGTAGAGTTGAACTGAAGATCAGGAGGAAATGGGAAGTTGATTCTGCCCTTAAAGAAGTAACACTGCTTTCACCTGAACACAGGTCCTGAGCAAACCAGTGTTAGGCAGCACTATACTTGCTACTAGTGATTTCCCATTATTCCTGAAGCCTAAACCAAATCAAGCAGCTAGTATATCTGAACACATTTTTTTTGTTGTTCTTTTGGTTTTTTGCGGTACGCGGGCCTCTCACTGTTGTGGCCTCTCCCGTTGCGGAGCACAGGCTCCGGACGTGCAGGCTCAGCAGCCATGGCTCACGGGCCCAGCCACTCCGCGGCATGTGGGATCTTCCCGGACCGGGGCACGAACCCGTGTCCCCTGCATCGGCAGGCTTACTCTCAACCACTGCGCCACCAGGGAAGCCCCTGAACACATTTTATACTCTCTTTCAAATACTTATCTTTTTTCTTACTGTTCACTGAATTTACTGAAATGAATAAATCATTTTCATGTAGATGCGTGTTTGTCTTAACCTACTAATGCAACAGAAGTAACAGTGATTAAAGATGTGGGAGAAACACCATAAGCAACTGAATTCTAGGCCAAAGCAAGTTTCACGGCCTAAGAGAATATCTCTGAGATCCATGAATTTTGAAAATCACCTACCGTTTTTTTATTGTTTGATCTATCGTCATCCTAGTTTAATACTAGAAGTGGAAGTAGGATGAGTAACCAATTCCCTCACCATCAATCTGGAGATCCCATTCCACATTTAGTAATTAGGCTTTTATTCAACAGGGAAGAAAAAAAGGCATTTTTAAGTACTTTCTGCCAACAATTATGCATTTTATAAAAGTTCAACAAGATAAATAATGTATTTGCTTTCTCAAGATGGCATTTCTCCAAGTTTTCCACCTTCCTGAAATGGGCTGCAAATCAGCTTCAGTGGGAGAAAATAGGGCTATCTGACCCATTCGGATATGGACCCCTAAGTGGAGAAGCCAGGGTGAATCGCAGAATCATAGATGGCAGGAAGGCTGGTGCCACTGTTCGATCACTTCTCTTTTATAAAAGAAGAAATAGAGACTACTGGCATCAAAGAATAAGTGACAGAGCAAAGTTTAAACCCAGGGTTTCTAACCCCATATTCACATATCTTTCCATTATGCTTCATTCCAGGCACCTGATATGACCTGAGTAGAAGGCACCTCCATTTCCTAGTCTTTGTAGTTTTTGGATTGAATATCAATATTTAATAATTATTACTACGTAATGGTATATATTGCAATATAAATGTATATGCATGTGGAATGTAAATGTCACTATAAGATGATAGATACATTTATTGCATATTACATTTAATAAGAACTCCCAATAGTTTGTAAACCTAGGACATCGGTGGTATAAGTCACACAAAACTGAACACCAAATGGTTAGGATCACAAAACTCAAACTTTTGTGACTTCTTCCTGAGTCCTGTATAATCATCCCTCCCCTCACCTCACAACCCTTATCCTTCATCCCCCAGCTCTAGACTGGCAATTTTTTGATAGGATAATAAGATGGACAAAAGACAATATCCAAGATTCATATAGCAAGAAAGGTGTGGAGGGGGAGGGGAGGAGGTCAGCCATAGGGCTATACTCAGTCTATTTCATAATTAGCTACAGTCACCATCAAACAAAGTTCGGGTCCCCTTGATGTAACAATCTGTAGTACTTCTCAGTACTTACCCCTTGTAGACTATATTTACATGAGTGATTACATAATACCCATTTCCTCCCCTGGATATTAAGTTCCATGAGGAAACTGACCAGGTCTGCTTGATTATCACCATACCCCCAGCACGTAGCAAACAAAAGGTGTTCAACAAATGTGCATTGAGTCTATAAACACATAAAACCCTTTAGCAATGGCCTCAACAATTTCTTTCTAATTCATCCAAGACCTTTATTATTATCAACCACAAA
This sequence comes from Grampus griseus, assembly GCF_964374135.1. Classification (NCBI taxonomy): domain Eukaryota; kingdom Metazoa; phylum Chordata; class Mammalia; order Artiodactyla; family Delphinidae; genus Grampus; species Grampus griseus. The sequence continues at coordinate 85,529,599 of NC_139001.1, read as the reverse complement.
TAATCACCCCTTACTACCACTAAGTACTATTTACTCTCATGGACAGAACTTAATGCACACTTTCTATCACCATCTAAATATAACAGGTGGCATCTTATTGTATTCAAAAGGACACACCTCATTCTAAGGAAAACAGTTCTGCCAACAGCCCTGCTGAGGTGTTTGGAAATCATGTTTCATACCATGGCCAACTACCTTCTCTGACCTGACTGGACCCTGTAAGAATATTTAACCAAAGGACAGTCAAGTCTATAACCTGGAAGGATTCAACCGGTTTAATCATTAGACTGACATTTTTTATTAGACAGAAGCATTATCTTGCTACCCTACATGGACTTCTATGCCAAATTTTAACTCAGACCTAGCTTGTGCAAGGTAATTATAAATATATACACCAAACAAATTTAAAACAAAATGACTAACAGATTCTTAACTACCCTGGCACTAGTGCATCTCACTCAAACATCTTTTAAGAACTTAATACGTATTAACTAAAAAAAAATTATTGAAAAGTTTCCCTCTCCAAGTGGGAGGCACATGTCACATTTTCAGTTAATTCTGAAACAAAGATAGCAAAGTTACACTAACACTCAAGCATTCTCAATGTCCTATTTGAAGTGCAGCAAACCAAGCAAACATGGGTGGCATTCCCTTGATGAGTTGAAATAAATGTCACCAAGTATAACGTTCTGGATTTACTCACTTCCAGTGAAAAATAAAAAGGACATAATCTCACAACTCAATCTGTTTATCAGTGAGGGAAATCAACTTAAAAGAACTGCAAAATCAGGGGGCAAAATAGTATCAGGTAAACAGTTGGGAGAAGAAAAAGAAATTTCCATAGAGGAGCAGAGGGCCAGAAACAGAAATCCTTAGTACTGATGTTAGATACCTTTAATATTTTAAAATTCATTTTATATCAGTGAAAGTCACCCTGCAGTAACATATTTTTTAAATGGTGTTAGGAAGCATGAAGTGAAGCCAGTATTAGAATCTGTCCTTTAAGATCAATAAAACCATAAAGATGTATCAATTAAAATATTTAGTGTCACTTCTCTCATCTCCAAAGTTCCACATGAATATAGAAATTTATTAGAAGTAGCATCAGTTAAAAGTGCGTTTTCTTCTATTTATTTATTGTAACAGGTCTTTTTCTAGTTGCCATATATTTTTCAAGCATCTTCTGATTTGCCAGTAGTCTAAGACATTTATTGGTGGTTTAAGAAGTCATCTCTAGATACAGTCTAGGGATTGTTACTGATAAATTTTTAAAAGCCCAAAAACCCAGTTTAGACCAGGACTGAGTAAATCTGGGGCTAATAGACGTGGTAATGAGAGCTGTATCACTATTTTTAAATATCACAAGGGGCATATCATTAGCTACTCACTATTATAAGAGAAAGAGTCAGTCTGATAATAATAGACTGGGATTTTAATATCCTGAAGATATTTAGGAATAAGCCTATTGAGTAATGTAAAGGAATTACACAGACAAGAGTATATAATTTCTAGAAGGTCTACTATTCTCCATAGTTTTGCACAGGCTGGCCCATATCATCTGACACACAAGTTTCCACTAAAAGAAGATAAGAAGCAATAGCTCAAAGTTCCCAGATTGCAGCAAGCACTATGACTTTTATCTATCTAGTGGCCTTGCTTGCCACTATTATCTCTTTATCAAATGGTTTTTCAAGGAGACATTCCAATAATACAAATATTTGGTCTAATGAGGCAAACCCTACAGCACAGAGTATTCTTTGCAAACTACTCAAAGCCGCACTCTGCATCCTCGCTATCTCTTAAGGAAATAATTTCACAGTTTGCAAACAGTGTGTTCAAACAGAGTAAGGTTGCTTAGGAGTTAATTAATTCCCCCTTGCATCTCTACTGGCATATATGTGTTCCATATCTGGGACCGTAAGTCTCTCTACTGGATTAATTAGCATACAAAGTTAACAAACAGCCTGAATCACTGTTGAGAGAGATAATAACTTAAACTCCTAAAACTAGCTATATAACATCCTGTATTTCATATAATGGTCGTTCAACTGATTTTAGTAGAACTGAATGAAGTAAAGAAATACTTTGCTTCCACTTATTATCGCTCTTGCTCAATGCTCTAATGTCCCTTTTCCTGCCTTGTTTCTAAACTTTACTTGCAAGAACTAAATTTAAAATATCAGATAAACTCCTTCAGATTGTTCAGAGTAAATGCCTGCCAGGCACAATGTGTTACCTCTCCTGGGAGTACCTGTAGGAGACAAAGGAGTGACAGGTGATGGTGAAATTTCAGCCATCTGCAAAGTACAGTTGATCCTTGAAGAACAAGAGGAAGAGGGGGGTTAATCCATGTATAATTTATAGTAAGTTCCTTCCAATGTGTGAATCCAACTCACCACAGACCCTAGAGTACTGTAGTATTTACTACTGAAAACTATCCCGGTATATGCAGACCCATGCAGTTCAAACCTGAGTTGTTCAAGGGTTAATTGTAGATGAGAATAGTTGTGAATTAAAAGGAGCCTTCTCAAGTCCTGCAAACACAGCCTGAAGGCTGCTACCTACTCTACTAATGCATAAGGCTAGATCTGCTTGAAAGTATTAAAATGTCCTATCACATTTGAACATAATACAAAAGGTTTGAAAACTATGCATATCTTTTGATTCAACAATAATACTTCTAACAATTAACTCTGGAACTTGTCAAGAATCTTTCTTAAAGTCTTTGCCCCAAATTGAAAACAATCAAAATATCAAAAAAAAAAAAAAAAAAAAAAAGGATTTCTTATGATCAAATGATCAGTGATCAAAAATCATAATGAAGACTGTTTACTGGCATGGGAAAATGTCTCTACTATTGTGTGACTGCATGAAATGAATGTATTAAAATATATGACGGAATGACTAGATAAACGAGAGAGTGCACATGCACACAGGTAGATATAAATAATCATTTATGGTAGAATTATGAGTGATTTTGTTTTTCTCTTTGTACTTCATTTTATTCTTCAAGTTATCTTCACTGAATATGTTTCAACTTAAAAGAAACTATAAATTTTTCTTAACTTTAGGGAAGGAGGCCAAATCATTTGAAATAACAAACTACTTCCCAATTACTGAAGGCTTACTCCCCTTCAGGAGATTGCAAGTGGTTTTCAAATTATTTTAACTGCTATTGCTATAAGGAAACTTATTAAAAAATAATCATCAAGGGTTAAACTAATGCAGCTAGGGTTAGTCACAAACACTATAATTTGATTTTGCAAATACTGCTTGCCTAATACATGAAATAAAAGTAATACTCAATTAATTTAAAAATGTACTCGAGGGACTTCCCTGGTAGCACAGTGGTTAAGAATCCGCCTGCCAATGCGGGGGACACGGGTTCGAGCCCTGGTCCGGGAGGATCCCACATGCCGCGGAGCAACTAAGCCCGTGCGCCACAACTACTGAGCCTGCGCTCTAGAGCCTGCGAGCCACAACTACTGAGCCTGTGAGCCACAACTACTGAAGCCTGCACGCCCTAGAGCCCACGCACCGCAAGGCAGAGTAGCCCCCGCTCCACGCAACTAGAGAAAGTCCGCATGCAGCAACAGACCCAACACAGCCAAAAATAAATAATTTTTAAAAAATGTACTCTAATTATTAAATAATTATAAACAGATCAAGATCTTTATTTACTATATATAAGAAATCTGGAGCTGTACTTTGACAGATCGTGTTAAGAACTAAAATATTATTTTGGTACTTATGGTTTTGAATAGGAACATGGGTAAGTACAGCACAAACTCAAAGTTTTAAAGTTCAAGTGAAATGTCAAAATTAATTGGAGCCGTAAATAATTAGGTATGCGTCTTGAAATAAGGGGAAATATTTAATTAAGGTGAATAAAATTGAAAGAACTTCTAGTTTCACACTTAATTTCCAAAGTGTCTGTATTAAGAAAGAAGAAAAATGTTATTGCATTATCATCCATATGTGTTACACATGTTTGAAAAAAGAAAGAGACTCATTGGCTATCCAACTACTAGAGACACCGTCCTGCAACATTAAAAGACTGTCTCCTCTCATAACCACTCAGATCGTTCCTATATTTAGATACATGCAATAGATGAATGGATACTCAATAAATATTCACTGGATACTTGATAAAGTTGAATTTTATGACATGTGAATTCTATCTCAATAAAGCTGTTATTTTTAATTAATTAATTAATTAATATTAACTCAATGGCAACTCAGGCTTAGTAGAGAAGTATTTTCAAATGGAGCCTCCAAGTTCTAGTACTTTTTACAATTTAAACACCATGTTTCATTTTCAAGTAGTAAGAAATAACTCTATTATTCCTGGAATTGTTTTCCAATGTAACTGTTTCATCATATTTCATTTTTAAAACCATCTATACTGAAACAATTCACTTACAAATGTAGAAAGAAAACAACCTACCACTAAAAGTATACAAATAATTAAAAATTAACCTCCAGAAAACACAAAAATACTAATAAAAATATGAAACATGTAAATGAAAAATTAGAGCCAAGCTTATCATTCCATCTATTTTTAAAGGGACACTAAGAATATACCTATCATATTAACTTTCCATATTTTAAAACAAGCACGAACTTGATATGAAGAAGAAATCCTAACCCTAGAAAAGCGCCACGTGGCGTTTTTTAACTTTATTGCCAATTTGTTGACTCTCTGTCCCAGAGCAGATCACCTCCAACATTAGTACTCTGACCTTACAGAAAAGTGACAGATAAAGTTTATGGTGAGAAAAAATGAGTTTCTATGGGTTTCCAAATGGGAATTCTTATGACACCAAAAGCCATATAATAATATTGATTTTGAGGGCTTCCCTGGCGGCGCAGTGGTTAAGAATCCGCCTGCCAATGCAGGGGACACAGGTTCGAGCCCTGGTCCGGGAAAATCCCACATACTGCATAGTAACTAAGCCCGTGCACCACAACTACTGAACCTGCGCTCTAGAGCCCGTGCTCCGCAACAAGAGAAGCCACTGCAATGAGAAGCCCGCGCACCGCAATGAACAGTAGCCCCGCTCTCTGCAACTAGAGAAAGCCCCTACACAGCAACGAAAACTCAATGCAGCCAAAAATAAATACATAAAATAAATAAAATTTTTTTTAAATAATAATAATATTGATTTGAGAGCTAAGTTTTTTACTGCCAAATTACAAGCTTCAGATTTCTGGAAAAATATCCAAGTGAATTTGCAGTAAAATACAATAAAAGAGAAGGCTAAGCTCATGATTAGCAGTCTAGATTGCTTTGTAAACTTTAAATATACATATAAAATAATTTTTTTAATCAGGTCTTTTTTAAAGTTTTCAGTATCTCAAGACTGACATTTTTTACTTTGGGACTGACTGATGCTCTTCCAGACATTTATCCAAAGTCAGTCATAAGCTCACACCTTTCTGAGAAAATATAAACAAGGATTATTTTCTTGTAAAACCATCCTCAAAAATTAATTAGAATATTCAAAATATTCCATTCTCACAAATGAAAATAAGTTGCTTGCTGAAATGACAGTCTTCCATTTCACTGCCTTAAAAATTAAGCTGGCATGGATAATAAAAGTGTTTTCTAACTGAATATGCTTGGCATTCAAATATTTTTAAAACAAATACTAATCCATAATTAGATTTCACAGGCACAATCTATAAAAAATAGAATTTGTTTTTATTTTTCTGAGAGCAATATTAATGATTTGATATCATAAAAGTTGTAACAATACCATTGCTTGCATAAAACAATAAACAAACCCGCAAATGAATGTTTACTTTCTTTTTCAGTCTAATTTTTACCATTCATTCATTTAGCAAATATCTATCGTGCCTGCTACGTGCCCATCACTGTTCCGGGTACTTGGGGATAAACTGGGCAACAAAACAAACGTTCCTGTTATCATAAGAAATTTCTTTCTAATTGGAGTAAAACGACAATCATCAAGTAAATGTATATCAGATGGTGGCATGTACTATAAAGAAAAATAACACAGGGTAATGGAGAATAAGGGCTGCTGAGGATGGGTTGGGGAAGGGCAGGATTTTATATGGAGTTGACTGAGGATGCTTCACTGATGATGAGATGACATGTAAACAGAAACCAGAAGAAGAGAGGGAGGAGGCTCTGCAGACCTGGATCTAAAGCCTTCCAGGCAGCAGGCACAGCAAGATACTGAGATGGAATATGCTTGGCATGTGCAGAGCAGGAAGGTCTGTGTGACGGCAAAGCATAAACGAATTTGCTTTATTCAACAAGCATTTATTGAATGATTACATTCTGAAAATTAGGCTGTTTTGTGATATTAAAATGACCCAAATATAGTTTCTGGACTCAAGCCTGGATATAATTATAATACAGAGTGAAAAATGTTATTAACCAGTTGAACTGGTTCTCAAAGAGGGACCAATAGTAAGTTCTACTTCAAGAAGATGAACCAAGAGCCTAGGAAGTACAGCGGCCAAAATCCCAATTACAAAGAAGAACTGAAGAAATGTGCAGATACTCTTGGTTCATTCAACAACCATTCAACTCTTTTCTCCTTTTGCTTTCTTCTATTGTAGAATTCAGGCTAAAATACTTAGTCTCCCAGTTGTGGGCAAGACTGTTCCACAGTCTTCCAAAATGACATAGTGGAAAGAAGGCTCAAAGTTGGAAAGCACCCACTATTAGGAGCCAGGACACTGCTGCACAACTCTGAACAAATCAACAACCTGCAGGGCTTTTAGCTGACCCACCCCAGGCCTCTGGTATCAGGCCCTCCCCTCCCAAGCCCTTCTGCCCTCAGCCTCCCTTATCGTCCTCAAGCTCAACAACATTTAATCTGTCTTCCATTCTCCCTCTGAAATTTACAGGTACCTTAGTGTCCATCCTCTCAAAAACCTATGATTATTTCTACCTAAGAAAGAAAATTACTTAACAAGAAACAAGACCTCTTATAATTTGGTCCCAAGTTCCTTTTTAGCCTCAATTCCTATCACTGCCACAAGCCTACCATTACTCCAAACACAACAGACTCCCTGCCATATATCAAACATTCCATATACATTCCCACCATCAAGCACTGCTAGTGCTACTTCTTCTTTCTGGAATCCTTTCACCTTTACTACCTGTCACATTCCTACATATATACAGTTCAAGACTCCACTGAAATCCCATTTCATCCATGAAGGTTTAAGTCAACTTCTTACCCATATTCAGCCCATCAGAAGTAATTACTCCTTCCTCTGTAGTAGTAACACCAGCTTGGCTTACACCCCAATAAGAGCAGCTTCCACAATCCTACTTATACTACCGTTGTACAGTATATGTGTGTGTCTTCCCAACCAGATTTTGTTTCTCTGGCAGCAGAGTTTGTGTACAATTCATATTTATATCTATGCATAATCCAAGCAAAGTACTTTGTATGCCAGGCATTCAATTAATGTGTTTCAAATTCTCGTCAATAGACTACAAGAAGCCCTCGCAAAAGGCGAGGGGGCAAAAGAGGTATTCCTGAATTGAAGATTACAGCAGCATTATACAGTGAACTGTCCAGCAATCAGCTATTCAAGTAAGTTCTAAATCATTGCAGGTATCATTGAATGAGGACAAAGACAACAAAAAGTAAACCATGAGTGCTTATTGGGCAGCATAAAATTAAAGAGGAATGGGGAAATGCAAAGCCTAAAGCTATCTATATTAGGAAGTATTACCAAGGGATACTCAAACAATTCATTTAACAAATATTTACTAAGTGCCTACTTTAGGCCAGACACTCTATTAATTGCTGAGAATACAAAGGTGAAAAATAGTGAGAAAGGGCTGAACTTTTACAAGCAATATTTTTAAGTGCAAAGTGTTGGCCTATAAATTATTACTTCCTGAAGTATGACCAAAACAGCATCTTAAGGACCAAGAGACTGACTATGGATACCCAATTCCAAATCTAGAAAACTATATTGACTAAATTGTGATTATGTAGGCACTCTCTCCCAGGACTGCTTCTGAATGTTAAAAGGGCCTCCTCTATTTTCAGTGACTATAAACTGCTCAGATAGAAAATTTGAGTTCCAGATACTTGAATACATTCCCTGCTCTGAGATAAGTTCTATCCATGCACAGGTTGTTTTAGTAATTAAGGTGCCAACAACCCTGCCGTTGTGAATGAAAAGGGAGGAATTTATTAAAAGAGTGCTATATAGGGGATGTTGTATGGGAGATAGTGGATAGTTGTTTGCTTTGTCCCCTGAGGTCAAAATAAAAGAAACAGAATGAAAATACAACGAAAGGGATTTAGGTTAGACATAGGAGGAGTTGTGAAGCACTGATTCACACTACCAAGTTATACTCTGAGCCATTTGTTCTGCAGATTTTGAAAAAAGAGATAGCCTGCTTTCTTCTTAGTTTAGGGCAAAGCAAGCAGATGTAAAGATGACTTCTTAGGGTTTCTTTCAGACATGTTTTTCTATTGTATGTAACCATTTGCATGCACAGTGGAAAAATATGAAGCTACCATTCTAAGAATTAAAAGAAAGAATATAGCCAAAATGCCATCTAGGATAAATTCTGATTTAGTGTGCTCTTAGCCATAAGGCTTCCAAGGATCTAATAACTCCTCCTTATAAGTCAACATCAATAATATAAATTATCGGGGGCTTCCCTGGTGGCGCAGTGGTTGAGAGTCCGCCTGCCAATGCAGGGGACACAGGTTCGTGCCCCGGTCCAGGAGGATCCCACATACCACGGAGCGGCTGGGCCCGTGAGCCATGGCCACTGAGCCTGCGCGTCCGGAGCCTGTGCTCCGCAATGGGAGAGGCCACAACAGTGAGAGAGAGGCCTGCATACCGCAACAACAAAAATAATAATAATATAAATTATCAAATGACTTATTTACCTCATTAATAAACTCAAATTGCTTATTTCTTCAAAAACTGAAGTCTTAATATATGAGAACTACAAAATATCCTTGTTTAAACAATAATCTATTCATGGAGTTAAAAAGAAGTTATATTTTTTTATTTACCCATGAATAACTTGCTCCAACAAAAATATTGGTACTAAGTCATTTTGAGGATCTTTCTATAACCCTTATAACTGAATATCGTCTACTCAAAATGACTTTGACATCTTTACATTGATGTCCCCTTAGCAATAATGAACAATTTTATAAAATTTAATCCACAACCCTCAGAAATTAAAAATATGACTATGCCCTTTACATGTATAAATGATTTATACCAATTATATTAACAAATATATTTCTTAGTACTTATTCATTCATTTAACAAGTGTTTTATTGAGGGTCTATCTAGGCACTGTGCTGAGTGTAGTAGGGACACCAAGATGACCTAATTAGAGTTTCTGTCCTCAGTCATAGAAACATAACCTCACAATACCAAAACACATGTACTGGATGTCAAAAGGGAACAAACATCAAGTTGCTTTTTTTTTTTTTTAACAAATTTATTTATTTATTTATGGCTGAGTTGAGTTTCTGTTGCTGCGTGTAGGCCCTCTCTAGTTGCAGTGAGCGGGGGCCGCTTTTCGCTGTGGTGCGTGGGCTTCTCATTGCGGTGGCTTCTCCTGCTACGGAGCATGGGCTCTAGGTGTGCAGGCTTCAGTAACTGTGGCTCGCAGGCTCTAGAGCGCAGGCTCAGTAGTTGTGGCGCACGGGCTTAGCTGCTCCGCAGCATGTGGGATCTTCCCTGACCAGGGATCGAACCCGTGTCCCCTGCATTGGCAGGAGGATTCTTAACCACTGCGCCGCCAGGGAAGCCCAGCAAGTTGCTTCTGATAAATGGAATACTTATAACTGGAATGGAATATTTCCTGCCATATCAATAAACAAAGGATGCCACAGTCATCAACGATTGCAACCCTCTGGTGTGAGCTGGTGAGCCCTGCGCAGACGCAGGGCTGAAAAGAACACCTGCCATCTAGCAGCCATCAGACTGCGGCCACTCCCTACAGTGAGCCCTAAGGAAACTCAGGATGTGAAAATACAGGATACTGGCCCCAGGTAGCTGAGGTGCATATCAAAGGAATGATTTCAGTAAGCCCAGATTCTCAAATCTTCCCGTACATAGAAAAGCGCTAAAGTCCTTGAGATATCTTGTTTTCTTTAATTAACAGTAATCTTTTGACATTCCGACTACCTGCCCTTTTGTTGCAAAACTCCTATATATCCTGGCTCCTCCCCTCACCTCCTTGGAGCAGTTTCTCAGAGTTATCTGAAATGCTATCTCCCGGGCTGCAGTCCTCATTTTGCCCCAGATAAAACTTAACTCGCAACTCTCACGTTGTGCTTTTTTTTTTTTGCGGTACGCGGGCCTCTCGCTGCTGTGCCCTCTCCCATTGCGGAGCACAGGCTCCGGACGCGCAGGCTCAGCGGCCATGGCTCATGGGCCTAGCCGCTCCACGGCATGTGGGATCTTCCCAGACTGGGGCACGAACCCGTGTCCCCTGCATTGGCAGGCGGACTCTCAACCACTGCGCCACCAGGGAAGCCCTGTGCAATTTTTTAAGTCAACACTTTCTACAAGTACCCGGGAAGTTCAAAGGTCCAAGCAACTAACTATACAAAAAGAACTAAGGAAGTATGGCAGATAACTTTAGGATGGATCAGTTGACACTCATTCCAATTCTCCTTCTCCCTGCCTTCCTCCAAAATAAAGGCTAGAAAGCTAAATACTTTTTATCTCATTCTAGAGGTAGTTAGGTGACACACTTTTGGCCCCTGAGATGCAGGCAGAAGTCCCCAGGAGCGGGCCTCTCTTTCTAAAGAAAAAGAGAAAGTTCTCCATGAAAACTAGGCTTCTGGGCTCCCTTTACTTTTCTTCCTGCTTCAAAGTAAACACAATTTCTATAGGTACAAAAGTCATCTGTGGAATAAGAAGCAAGCATTACGTGCTAAGGATGATGGAGAAGGATGATGTTACCTGGCCCCCTGATGAACTAACTGCCTCCCGACTTCTTACGCCAGGAGACAAATAAAACCCTTACTCATTTAAGTCACAGTCAGTAAGATTTTCTACCACTTGGAGCCAGAGGCATTTTTACCATTAAAAGAAAGCTACAACAAAGAGGAGATGTTTGAGTTGGACTATGGGTCCTTCTTCCTTAATTCAGCTGTTATCTAGTCCTTTCTAGCTAGAGGAATTAAAAACAATTTTGAATTTTCATGTCCACAGTTTTACTATAGTATTCTGTAATCCAGATTACTTAAATAAACATGTTCTAACTCTTCCACGGAAATACATCTATTGCATAGTCATTACAAGATTTTTTATTTATTTCTTTTCCTAACTGAAACCTTCAATCCCCCCAAACCTATAAAATAACATTTCTTATAGCATGATATAAATCATTCATGTATGTAATATACACATACAAATAAACAGCTTAAGAAAGGGGTAAGAAATGAGAAGGAAGAGAGAGAAGGAAAGAGGAACCTAGCTTATTTGAAAGTATAAACTATGTTTTTCAATTTTGTGAGCATCTTAAAAAGTATCTTCATAATAAATTAAAGACCTCAAGATAATAGTATTTTTAAAATAGGAAAGACTCCCGGCAACTTGAAATCAGTGTCTCTGTTTCTGAAAAAATTTCAAACTTGAAAAATACATATCCAACAAGTATTCTTCATCCAATTTATCACTAGCATTATTATATCATTGCCATATCCCCCCTATCTCTATTAGCCTCCCTAAGGTAGTAATCTGTCTCTCTAGGTAAGTTTCAGTTGGACATATTTTAAATGTGTACTGTTCTTGAGATAGTTTCAATTGTACACTGCTAAAAAGATTCATTAATTTCAACCACCATCAACTCCATATGCCACACATACTTTTTTTCTGCCTTTTTTGTTCAAATATATTTCACTGTGGCCACTCAGAGGAAAATTACACATTCCAATAACATTTGAGTTCCTCTCCGTTACCCTTTCAGTGGCTCAGGGTAATGATAGAGTAAAGAATCATGTTCTTCACAGGCTCTCCTTTTTTTTTTTTTTTCCATTTGGTAGAATTTCAGCTTCAAATCCCTTGTGCCAAAAAGCAATGGGTAATGTCTGATGCTCTTCTCTAACAGTAGTACTTTGGAGGGAAGGGGAGAGAAAGTCAGGAGAAATCACTCACTTTCCCAGCTTTTAAAGAGTCTTAGCATATGGAAAAAGCAATCTCTTATCCTATTTTCCTAAAATAGAATTACAGAATCATAATAGGTAAAGGGGCCAGAGGAAGAGGAAAAAGAATTAGAAAATTTTACAAATATCTCTGAGTATGGGTAATGGCTAAAATGATGAAACTACTGATAGTTCTAGCCCTAAATTCCCAGCGAAATCAGTCAAAAAAAACAAAAAACAAAAAACCTATATGTTCATAAAACCTGGGGCTTATATATTCCTTGGCACTGTTTACAGGTAGAGACTTCCTCTGTAAAATAGATAAAAACTACATCTCATCTTCATGAGACTGCAAGAATGGGAGAAATAAAGATACTAAGCATAGTCAGATAACATAAATGCCTTCATTTTAAAACCAACATTCAAAGACAATCGACTACAGTCCATATGAACTCAAAAGAAAATTCATAGAATAAGTCTCCTTTGTTTACGTCATCTCAACTTCAATTTCATCTGCAGTTATCTCCTTTAAAGCAAATATTTCTAGGGCCCTTACATGATAGGAAGTCCTTTTTCTCAGGCCCATTTTTATTTGGTTATCTTTTTAGGTGCACTAAAGATTGAGTTTACAATAAGCTGAACAGACAGCGTACAAAAGGCTTTTAGAACTATACCATATGGTCCAGGGAAGGGAACAATCTGGACGATCCCCATTTCAATCTGCAAGCTTGTCCACCTCTATAACACATTATACTACTGTAATAAAATATTAAGATGGAAATGTAAAAGCAAAACTAGTCTATCTTTAGCATTACCAGGCAACCACACTTCCAAAAATTAACTGATAAACTTAATAAACATTTAATTTATATTCTGAAATTTTGGTATGCAACACCAGGCATACAAACCTAGGCCACTATTCACTAGAAACAATATTTCGGCAGGGATATGTGTGGGTATTCAACTTATGCTTCAGAAATTTGGAAGAAGAAAAAAACACAAAACACTTTTACAGGGGCATATTGGCAGGGGCTGATGTAACAGATGACACATTCTTGGAAATCAAATAAAAGCAATAGGGAAATACCCATTGTTGCCTGCTGAAGGCCTAATCACATGGACACAGCTGGAACCAATGTAGATCATTCATTAATAAAATTGTATTGTAGTAGCCACTTTTTGATGCATTTCAATTACTGCTGTAGCCAAATCTCTGAATTTCTTTGTTCCATGTTAGTAAGATTGTTTGAATGCGAAATATGAGAAGATTTAGAACAGGGGAAAAAAAAAAAAACCTGCTCTCATGCTAAAAATGAGACTAGCTCAAAAAGCTAAATGTCACTTTACCTTGCAATCTACTTACTCTATCAGCAGCTTAAAATATGCAGCGTAAACCTGAAAGGGGGAATTCATATGGTACTATGGATAAAAAGTGAGCAGTGTGAGATGCCACAGAAAACATATGAAATACTTGTGAAAGTATTCTACAGAATTATAAGATGTCGGGCAGGAGGAATTAAAATGTACCAAAAACTAAGGGGAGAATCAAACAACTGAATTAAAACATACTCTTTCATGTAATACTCTCTAATGACTTTTAACACTGAAGTATGTACTATACGCCTCAGGGAAGGTCACTCATATTTTTGACCACATAAACTTAGAAATCACTATTTGTCATTATATGTTACCAATATTTGATATCAAACAGCACCTACCCAGGAGTTAGGTTTAAAATCTGTACTGATATTCAAATGAAATAAAATACTGGCTATAATTATAAACATGGTATGTAATATAATAAAGTCCTGGTTAAAATAATAAATTTGGTATTTATCCAATTTTGCTGGCATCTGTTAATAAATTTATTTTTCCATGTTTCTACAAATATAATGATTAAGTTTCTATATCATAATTTCTGCAAACTGCATAATATCAAACTATAAAGACGTAGCAGCCTTGATATGTGTCCTGAATTAAACAAAACTGTAGTATTTATTATTTACAAAAATGAAAAACTCAATAGCATTTATCAAAAACACTGCTCAAACATTATAGGTCTTAAATATATTTCTACTATGCCTCTGTGTACAGTTAGAATAAACAAATAAATAGGACAATTCATGTTTCAATTCCTAACTCATTGAAAGATATATTCCTACCACAAAAAAGATAAAGGGCTTAACTGCAAATAAAAATTATACCAATGGAGAAAATGTACTTAAAGTCAATAAACAGTATTCAATATACAATTAACATTCAACATATGTGAACATACAGAAGGAAAGAGTTTTTATCTGTACCATCTTTAACCTCCAATTCTAATATTAAAAAACCTTTGTAAAGCAATTATACTCCAATAAAGGTGTTAAAAAAAAAAAAAAAAAACCTTGACACAAAGGACTCAAGACAGTCATGCACTTAACTGGACCAAGAAGAAAAAACAATTTCACTGGCATTCCTTCTCAAAAACATCATCATTCTTAAGCTTAAAATGTTGACCTAAAGATTTAATTAATATAACTTAACAAGCACCTCACTCAGATTCATTTTAGCTGCTCTACAGAAAAAGCCACTTAAATACAAGTTTAAAAAAAAAAAAACAGCATTGGAGGGACTCAAGAATCACAGCATTTAATACACATGCATTATACATACAAATCAATTTGAGTATTTGTTTGTTTTGTTAAAGTAATAAGCCAATATGTTGCTGAACCTGTCTTGAGAATGAGAGAAAATAACAGGTGAGATTATTTAATGCATACTTCTGATATACCTGTTTTACAAATCCTTTTAATTATTTTAAAGCATTTTTTAAATTAAAAATCTCTGGAAAAAAAAAGAACAACTGTTAGATTGCACAAGTTTGTTTTAATGTATTCATAATAGATATATTTTCCAGCATATATGGCATACAAAAATGTTTCACATTCATCATTCTAACACAAACCACTGTTTTCTTTCTTTTTAGTCACATTTGTTACACATTTACAAAAATACAGGAGTTTTTCCTCCCAAAGTAATTTTCTCATTGCTAGAAATCATTGACAATTTTAAAAATAAAAATCAGTCAAAATAATATCAATCTCCTCCTAAGAAAACAAATTCTGCCTATTTAATTATTTGTATCTTGATTGTAAAACACTAATTTTTAAAGTAGATCACATGAAAGTAAATCATTTGTTTTGCTTAATACAACAGAAAACACATTTACATTTTGAGGAACATTCTACGAAATTTCATAGAATGTTTGCTCATAGTGAAAATCTAGTCTCCTCTTCAAATCATCACTTAAAAATCATAGTGCTACATTTCCACGTCCCTTGTAATAATAGGTCACTAATTACAATTTAGAAAACATTGGGAAACTTAAAAAATGCTTTTGTGTTTTACCTTGCATTTTGATTTCAAAGGAAAAAAATTTTAATGCACATCCTTGTATTTAATGGAAGCTCACTTGCTTATCTAGCTACACTTATCAGACATTCCAAAAATGAGTACTCAATCTATAAAAGATATGAACTGACTCTGAGTCTGACAAAAATAGAAAACAATAGCAAGCTTTTTGGTCTCAACAAAAGATAGCTTGGCAAAAAATCCATGTAATATAAGCAAATATTACTCAAGAGTTTCAATTCAAATAATAAGCTGTGAAGCAAGACAAGATTCCTACCAATCAAAAATACTATGTCAACATGACGAAAGTTAGCAATATTCAGAAGGGTTTTCTGAAAAGTATGGCAAAAATGCAACTGTGAAGGAAATCTCTAGGAGAGCTGGAAAAGGCAAATTTAGCACAAGCTTCTATAAGGAACAATGCCATTTAGTAAATGTGGAAGTTGTGAGGAGAATGATGTCTCTATTTAAGAACAAGTTTTTTTTTTTCATGATGGTGTTTTACGTGAAGAAAGAGGAAGACGAGGGAAAAGAAATGGTATAAGTAGGAAGAACTAAGGCTGCTTGCTTTCCTTCAGTGAGGCTGGGAGGGTCGACCCTCTGCCTTATGAAAACCACTGCCAGAACCAAGCTACACAAAACATTTTGGCTGCCAGCCTAGAACAGTGCCAGGCTGTTTTTTATTTTTGCGCTAGGCTCCCTCAATTGAGACAGTGTGGGATTGTCACTTTGATGCACATAGAGAACAAAGAATAATATAGTACAGAGGAGGGGAATTTATTTTGCCCCTTTAAAGTCAGGTTAGCATTTTGTTTTCTTTGACAGGTCTTGAAAAGACCCAAGAAACAAAAGTTATGCTGAAGAATGGATCAATTGCCTAAAGAAATTAGCGTGAGTACAATATTGTCGACAGTTTAAAAGCCATTTGAGATTAACATTTTTAAAAAATCAGACTTAAAAGGGGTCCAAGTCATATATTTACCTGTTTAAGAGGCCAGAGACCAAGAAGTACATGATACACCATCACTTAATCTTGTTTAAAATCTGAGAGTATGAAGGAAGGCCATAAAATCTCACAAAAAAAGAACTAATATAAGTATTATAATTTTTAGGTCACTATTCAGAGGCAACTTTCTCAGCTGCTATTGTGAACTTGAGTTCTCCAAAATTAAATAATCTGATTAAAAGATTATAACATTAGAATCTGAATATTGTATGCCTTTTCAGGGAAAGAGGTGATAAACGATCGAAAATGTTTGAAGGATTAAACCACAAATCATCTATGAAGTTGCCACAGACACAAACAGGAAAACCGTCTCTTCTATCCTATTCAATTCTGTACTAGAAGCAAAGCTAACACAAATGAGAAAACCAAGTGTGTGCTGCTGCAAGCTTCAACTAAATCTACTACCTGAATCTGGAGACCAAAAACACCAATAAGCCATTAGCTCCTAGAGGTATGACCTTTTTCTCTCTAATGCACAAGATAAGTAGAGGTAGAGGTCCATTTTCTACAATCCAAATGAAAAGAAAGAATGAACTGTGACAAGCCCAGATCCCATGCTGGCATATTTTACACTAAGCTCAGCATCATCTAGAAGCAGTATGCTTCTCCCTGCCAATCAGGGGGGGAAAAGAAGTTGTGAAAACTACTACAGCGTGGATGAATAGCACCAAAGGTCTACGAGTCCCTTCCTCCTGCACATCTCCACTGAATCAGCTGTGAAAAGAAGACCAACGGCTGTTACAGAAATAGCAAGAACTAAAGCACTTGCCTCAGATGTTACACATAGAGGCATGGAGCATTTACCACCTAAGCCTATCTAATTTCTGCCAAAATGATCCCCTGCCCAGTTTTGTTCATAGCCACAGATTCTGATAGCAAGTCACGATCAGTGATGGGAAAGGCAACAGGGGAGGGAGAACATGGGGAAGAAATCCAGAGAGAACAGTGGCCAAACTCCAAACAATATACATGCTTCTCTTACTTAAATTAGTGCCCATGCACAATACTTTGGGACAACAAAACCTGTGATAAAGGTTTCAGGTACGATGATTTGCTCTGGGCGGCAAGGGTAAGTCTGTCATATAATCAAAAAAAAACCCATTATTTTCCTCCTCACAGTTCTCCTTTTGCATTTCCTTTCTTTCCTCTAGGATATACTGCTGATGCTATTACCGCATGGGACACTGATAGTTGTAGGCAAGGCATTCATGTATTGCCAAAGTGGTCCAGAGAGTGATGTCTGGCTGGCTTTAATTCAGCAAGGAATATGAGGCAAAAGCAGGAAGCAAAAAGAATGAAAGGTATAGAAGAAGCCAGGGTATAGCCTGTGTTTTCTGTTTATTAATGATGCAGATGAAATGGGGGGAAATCTAGAAAAAGCAGCCAAGCCAAGTGAATTACAAAGAAAGATTAAAGGAGCTAAATGTGTATAACTTGGCTGACAACCAAAGAACAATATGAGAGCTGTCCACAACTCTCCAAAGTATATACAAAAAAGAAGAGCAGGGAATTTTTATTTACTATTGAAGTGTGAATATATGAAATAATAATGAGATAAAATAAAAATAAAGAAATCTGACTTCAAGTAGCCAAGGAAGTGATCTGGTAAAACTTAAGAAAGGATATGCTTCCTCCTCTTTAGAAATATTTATCATCTATCTAGAAATATTTATCATCTACTGACCCACACTGCAGTAAAGAGTAGATAATAGGAAATGACCACATAATGCCAGAGGACTTAATTCATGGAGAAATAAAAATGAAGTCCCATTTGCTTACCTGATGATCCAGATTTACTGATGTCTCTCTTTACATATGTCTGATCTGGCTAATGAAGAGATATCTGTGAAATCACAAAGGACATAGTTAGGTTGGTATCTTCAAATTAAGCCCAATCTGAATTCTGAATCCTGACCTGGACAAGAGTTTACTTAAATGATCTAGTAGTCTGATTCTTGGATATTCTAAGAGGGGAAAAGAACCTCTAAGAACAGAAATACTTTGAGTCTTAACTAAGAGCTTTTTTCAGTCTTTCCAAGGATTTCCCAAATTAATTATGACTCAAAAAAATAATAATAATTCAGATTAGAAGTCCTTCACCTTGGTATATGGACAGCCCTCAGGAGTCTATGCACTCCTGAATGATATATGAAAAATGTGTGGGTTTATGTAAATGTGTATGTCTCTGGGGAGAAGGTCAATAATTTACGAGATTTGCAGAGAGGTCTATAATCCAAAAAACTGTGAAGAACCTGTGCTGAGTATAGTCTAAAATCTCAAAGGCAGGTTGGAATGCATATAGATAATCAATCCAGGTTTGGAAAACAATGGAGGTGCACAGACACTTGCAGATCTGGGGTAAACACCTTAAGAACACTACTTTCTGGGAGAACATAACATCAAGTTTAAACTGTTACTTAAGTTACACAGCCCTATGTTCTCTGCCTGCCATACACAGTGAAGAGAATGATGGGTGGATATTCTGACTCTCCTGTTCTGTATATATTAAAGTCAGAATCCTTAGGTATATCAACACTGACAGGGTCAGAACTAACAGAGCAACTCATCCAAAAAGAATCCTATATGACAAGCAAAAAGAAGGAGCTATCAAAGCAGTAAGAAATGTGGCTCCCAAACAGTTTACATAGCACAAATTCACAGGATTAGCCAAACACATCTCCTAAAATAATTATTCAAAACAGTAATCAGAGTCAGAATAACCTACACCAGAATAAAAAACAGGTTGGAGAACCTTCCAGACACCAACTATGAACAAGATGGGAAAGCATTCACAGCTAGAGAGAGGATCTGGAGCTGAGGTGTCACCAAAACAACAACAATAAACAAACACTGAGAAGACATAAATCAAGGAAAGAGAAAAAAAAGAACAAAATAACTCGAGATGGCTTATTTCACATAATGACTATAGAGTATATTCTCTCAGAGAAAACAGTGTATTTAGACATTCACCTCCTGAGCATCTCCCTGGCATCGCTCTGGTGCTGGGAATTCATCAGTGAACAAGACAAACAAAGCTTGCCCTGCTGGAGCTTAATTTTGGGGAGGAGAGGAAGGATGATGGGAGACACCTATATCAGCAACATCATTTCAATGTGTGATACATGAAAGAAAACAAATAAATAAGATGATGTGACCGAGACATGCAAGAACGGCCTACATCTATCTAGTACATCACAGAGATGCTCACTCCAATCCTCAAAGTTAGTCAGGGTCGTAGAGAATTGAGATGGGGGAGGGACTGTAGGGACAGCTAGTCAGACCTCTTCATTTCAGAGACAAAGAATCACAACCTCATTATTTCCGAACATCAAAATACACACACCTGGACTGAGTTAGGATTTTATGATACACGCTCTGTCTTTAGAAGAGAGGATTGAGAACAGGTACTGAATAGCATTCCTGAAAACCTGGCTAAGGATACTGAATACTTCATACCTTTAATATTTAATAAAGAACCACATTCTATCCAAATTCTTGGCAAGTTCCATTCAATTAAAAGAATTTTGTTTTTTGCTTCTACAGACAAATCTGATCAATTTCTGCTGTCAAAAAAAGGCTACCCAAGGTCATGTTCTAGGCCTCAAACCTAGGCAATCTGGCTCCAGGATCCCAAACTCTCATCACTACTTTTTGCAGACTCTACAGAAGTAAAATTTAAAAGAACAAAACAGCCTTAGGTGGCTCCCAATATTCTTAAATTTATACACTCAACTAAGACCAGAAAAAGTCAAATTAAATAAAACCAAGTGTGATGAAAATTTAGAAGCAAAACTAGGAGAGGATAAGAATGAAATAATGAAAGAAGACACAAAAGAGTCATCTGCTCTGAGCCTAAAGCATCCAAATGAGAATTTCTCAGGAATAGGAAAACATTACCATGTGGACATGAAAACTATATGGGCCTCAGAAATGGGGTATGCCCACTGAGGCCACAGAGGAAAGTCAGGCTTTGATTCATAACCAGGGAAACTTCCAAAGACTTCCATGTAATTCTGCTTCACAAAGCTCTGTGTGTGTGTGTGTGTGTGTGTGTGTGTGTCTGTGTGTCTGTGTGTCTGTGTGCATGCACATATGTATGTGGTATGTTAGGGAGATGGATTGGTTCTTAAAAGAATTTCAATGTTTATAAAAAACTTACAGAAATAATTCCTATCTGAATAGGGCTATACAGCCTATATATTTAAATGCAGTTTCACACTTTTTTAAAAAACTTCCAAAATATAAAGCTCACAAGGTAAATATATAAATAAAAACATGGGAAAAAATAAATCTGCATATTGATTATATATGTATACGTATGTCTAGAAGGAGGCACAAAAAAACAATAACACTGGTTCATGTGTATAAAGAACGTGAGTGTTAGGGACTGAGGTATAGGAGGAGAGATTTCATATCCCTCAAAATTATATTTTTTCAATTTGAACCAAGTAAACAGTGATAATTCAAAAGTTTTAAAAACAGGGAACTCTACTCAATACTCCGTAATGATCTATATGGGAAAATAATCTAAAATAGAGTGGATATATGTATATGTATAAGTGATTCACTGTGCTGTATAGCAGAAAGTAACACAACATTGTAAATCAACTATAATCCAATAACAAATTTTTAAAACAGAAATAACAAAAGAAAATTTTAAGAATAGTCTTGAAGTTCAAAAATAAAAATAAAATAATATTGAAGAGGAAAAGGGTATGGAAATCTATCTATTCATATATATATATATATATATATATATATGCATAGAGGGGTCCTTGCTGGTAGAGGAGTTGGGACTTCAGCCTCAGTGAAAGACTCTAGCTTTCCACCTTCACACATCATCATCAACCCTGCCGTCCACACCTCACAGTCCACCACCAGAAATACACAACAAACATGCATACACAGAGGCCATTTCAATTGGTAGATAATGCTGTTCGAATATCCTATCTCTGAGAGCCTAATTGCTTAAAAACATCTAAAAAGACAGACACACTTTTAAAAAAAGTAAAAAGAATTCTACAAGCTATCAACATAGAAATATATTTCATACCCTTTTTAAATTAAAATAAAAAGTTGTTTAAGAAAAAAAAAATCGGTCAGAGATTCCAAAAGATCAGTGATGCAAAGTTTCCCCAAAGCTAGAAATCTATGACATTATTTGCTTAGCCTATAGTCTCCAACCTAAGAAAGGAACCCTGAGTCCTTTTCTTTTGAATGTGAGCATATTCTATGACATCTGTCATCTCACTGACCAAAAGTGATGCTGCAGACTTCACTGGGCAGCAGTGACCCATTCCTTCCTCCTTGGCCAAGAGAAAGTCTTCCACCCAAAGCTGTAAAGCTGTCAGGGATGTAGTAAGCCCTTTTCTTTAAACTTCTAACAGGTCAGAACTTTTCACAAAATCTACCCCCAAAAAAGGCTTATTCACATTAATTTGCTTTGTGTTGCCATCATTTATTGTCTTCATTTTTAATTTAGTGGTATTTTTAGCCAAATGAAATGAAATAACGGTCAGTTTTTCTCAATCTGTCTCAGCTCTACTCTTCATCTTCTGGGACCCAATTCATGTGATCCTTTAACAACTATTTATTTCACACCAAACTAGATATCTCCCTAAAGCTTACCAATCTAGCCTCCAGGCATATTTCTTAAATAAAAGCTGTAGATCTTTGTAAACGTAAAATTTGCATACTAAAGGAACAAATCAACTATCAAAAGACCTAGTACTATATAGCTGTTGCTCACCTCTAAGCAGAGTTTAAAATTCATTTCAATTTATTATTTTTTTAAAGAAACAGCTATTGACTTTTTCCCTTTGCAAAATACTGTGTTTAATGGCCTAGTTAAATTAGAGGTGATAGTGTGAAGCAAGTGTTTTAAATTGGTAAATTCTAAACCTTTTAATAAAAGCACATCAGTCAGAAGTTTTAATAAGACTCAGCAGGACAGAGAAGAATTAACAGTCTGTAGGTATCAAAAAGGGGTGATAGACAATGATAACCTTAATCATTTGCATAGGGATTTATAATTTCATTGCTTAAAGGTTAATGAAATTATGTGGTATTTTGCCTACTCTTTTTTTTTTTGCTATTTTTTTAACATCTTTATTGGAGTATAATTGCTTTACAATGATGTGTTAGTTTCTGCTGTATAACAAAGTGAATCAGCTATACATAAACATATATCCCTATATCTCCTCCCTCTTGCATCTCCCTCCCACCCTTGCCTACTCTTATCCAGTAATGGATGCCTTGGTTCGTATACATTTATTGACTGAATCATGTAACAGAAGAAATGACTGAAATATTACCAATTAATCTGCTGCATTTTTTAAATATACTCCTGGGTGCCCAGCTATCATAATCTGTTCTAACCAATAACTGGGTACCCTAAAATAAAAACATAAGGTTTCCAACAGCCTCTCTTCTGAGATGAGAAGAACAAACTCATAATTAGAACTCTAAAAGTACAGTAGGTTGCTAAAGTGATTTTTTAATTAGATACATTCCTTTATTTACTTTGTACTTCAAGTCAACTATTGCTAAATAGTTGCTTCTGCCAAATAGTAACATAAAATACAGATTGATGAGTATATTCAAGACACTGGAGGGTGAAACTGGATGGAGAAATTCAAACAATAGACACAAATAATGAGAAGAGTTGAAGTAATAAAAGAATTCTAGGTTGGAGCAATTGTTTTCAATCATCACGGGACAAAAACAACACAGTACAGTGGCCTTGCCTCACTGAGCACCCAAGAGGTGTTCAAGGCCAGTGCTTTGCTTGGTACCCAGTTCTAATGGAAAATTGCCAAGAGTCTAGCTTTAGGCAGAGTGGCGTTACCTACTCTGGCTGCACAACAGAATCACCTGGAGGGCTTTTTTTTTAAAAAAAAAAAAAAGGTGATACTTAAACCACAGGATCAAAGATTTTGGTTTCATCAACAATTTTTAGAAGCTCCCAGGTGATTTCTTACACGTGCAGCTATGGTTGAGAAATACTGCTAGAGGGCACTGGGTCTCAAAGTGTGGTCCCTGGACCAGCAATGGGAGCAACAGCAGCAGCAGGTGGAAACTTACTGGAAATGCAAATACCCAGGCCCCATCCCAGATCTACTGAACTAGAAACTCCAGGGTGGGGTCAGGCAACCTGTATTCTGATGAGCCCTTCAGGAAATTCTGATGTACACTAATGTTTGAGAAACACTGCTTTAGAGTAAGAAAAATCTGGGCTTCAGTCATCTCTCCAGAATTTACTGACTGAATGACCACTGGTCAGCTCTCTAAACCTCACTTTCCTCACCTGCAAAATAATAGAGTTAGCTATGATTTGTAAACATGTATTATGTGCAGAGAATGTGCTAATAAGCACTTTATATACATTAATTAATTTAACACAACAAGCTTACCACGTAGATATTAATATCATTTACACCCGTTGAACATTACAAAGCGAGGAGGCAGAACTGAACTTTGAGCTCAAGTCTTTCAAATTCTAAAATCATTGCTCCTTCCCTATTCCACAAAATATGCTGGTCTGCCCTCGCTCCCTCTCTCCCTTCCTCCCTCCCTCCCTCCCTTCCTTCTTTCCTTCCTTCCTCCCCCTTCCCTCCCTCCGTCTTCTCTCCTTCTTTCCTTCACTCCTATCTGTCTCTGTCTATTTGTCTGTCTTTCTCACTTTCTCTGGAAATTTATTTTCCTACTACAAAGCTAGAGATTAACTAGCATGTACCGAGTGACTACTGCCATAGGCCAGAAAGAAAAGGATTAAAATTTTTAAAATTTTAAAATCATAGTAATGACATTACTACATGTAGACACACATTTTGCAAAATATAGAAACACATATGATTTAATTCTAAAGTGGTAAGTCAAAAACAGAAGAAACTCAGGAGTTCATGAGACTGGAGCTCAGAGACCACGCACGGCATGACGCCAGGAAGAAGTGCAGCTTATTCTGAAACAGGGTGAAAAGTCTGTCCAGAACAGCAGGAGAAACAAATGGTTAGAGAGGAGTAGAAAACAAAGCTAAGTAAGCTCAATGGGTCCAGATTGAGACTTAGAGTTAAGAAATATTTCACTTTAGTAAATATATAAAATCTTTTTTCACACAATATTTTTGACGCACTGATAGTAAAAAGGTAAAGTCAAATCACAGATACTTATTCTAGAAAAAAATCAACCTAGGATTACACTGGAAAAAAATATACAGAAAAAAAGTCATTTCTATTACAGAAAGTGTTCCATATGATCCACCCTTTATTATAGTGTTTGCATGGGCTATTCATATGCATTGCACAGTATTTTCAATCATTCACTAATCCAACCAACACGGACTGCATTGAGTTAGGCATCAAGGATAAAACAATAAATAAGTTACTGACCCAGGGCACATGGAGCATTTATGTAAGAAACAGACTGCAAATGTTTTATGCAACATGTACATGAAGTTATTAGGAATTCCAAAGGCCACTAAAGACAGACCAATTCTTAGGAATGACTTCTGTGAAATTCCTGAAAGTCAATGAGGTATAAACTAGCCAAAACTTTCTACGTATAACATGCAAAAGTACTTTGTTTATGATAGCTAGCATCATGGTCATCAACTTACAAGTGGAGCATCCCAAGTCCCATCCACATTGAGGCTGACTACGGCTAAAAAAGGCAGGCACATGTAAAAGCTAGAGGTAAGCTTTTTAACACATCATTCATTTCACTTTTCCTGAGGAACTAATGAAGAAACTACACTCAAAAACCCACTGGAAGAGTCTACCTATGTATTAATGAAGGAAAACGTGAGGCACAATGGGCTGACCACATTCACTAGCATCTCTGCCAATGATAGTCCAGGGCTGTATAACCTTCTTTAGTTTTACTCTGACAACTCCACGACACACATTTGTCTCTAAGAACCAGTTTAGGAAGCATGTATATCCACCATACTATGCTTAAAGGATGAGGTGCTAGAGTTATTTTGTCTCAGAATAAATCTGAACCAAATTTGCTATGATATTAGAAATTATAGCATTTTTCACACTAAATATATTTAAGGATCATCAGCAATGGATCTTTAGTGAAACCATTTATTAACAACTTACACAAATATAATAATCAAAGAACTGAATCCCAAAGTTAAAAACTACCCAGTAAACCACTAGTTTTTATCCCGCATAGTATCGAGTATATATAGTGTTAAAATTAAAACAATGGTATAAAAAGACTTTCCAAGTACTCTGAGTAATAAATTTCTTTGGCCCCAAAATATCCAATTCATATTTACTACTGTATTTTACTAAAATTCAATCACCTATCATCTCATTCTTTAGTAATATAAACTGTATATGACAAAGTGGTAGGATTAAAAGGTTGGTATATGAGAACAGTTCAATTTTGATAAAAGTGGTTGATATAAAATCACCTTTTAAAATATTCAGACGATGCCATCCAGATATCCACCTGCACTTGGATCTATAAGCCTTAAAGAACTTGTTTAGATTTACTGAAGCTATACCTGCTGTCGAGAAACAAAAAACTGTGAAGGTTGATCAAACACAACTTTGCCTCTAGGATCATGTTAATGTTTTCCACTAACACCATGCTAAAAGTTAACAGTTAATGTAATCCAAAGGTTTCTCTTTACTTCTATATTTAACTCATCACAGGTTTGATCAAGTGTGCAAATCCCTCTGGGCTCAGGGTTCCCATCAAAATGTCTTATAGGAACATTAAAAATTGAATGGGCATAAACAACTCCAACAGTGCGGAGCTCATGACAGCATCCCTGTGATCTTTGTGTTTCATGTGCAACAACACTGGGGAAGTTTGCAAGGGAATCTGAGCAACTAATTACTAGCTTTTGCTTGAGGGCAGGTGTTTCAATCTCTACAGGTGTCTAGGCCGCAGCGCTCTGCCTACTTCATTGCCTCCTGAAGACATTCACTATAACGACTTGCTGAAGCCCTGCAAAACATCTGATAGAATGCTAAACTGTTGGGTGTTCAGGAAGAAACATGTTGTGACTGCTTCTTAAAGATACTGTTAAGGAGAAATAGCAGTTGGAGAGGCTTTACATGGTTTTTGTATAAGACAGTTAAAAAGTAAATATAAAATTATATCTATCAATCACACACATTAAATGAGGATACCAATGTTGTCTCAATAAGTACAGAAAGTTTTTCAAAGAAAATACTCTTATTTTTTAAACAGGATATAAGAAAGAAAAATCTAGCTAAATAATAATCTTATGGTAGCCCTTTTTTTTTTTTCATTCATGCCAGTGCTGGGTATGCAATTTTGGAAGGATCAAAAAAGATGAGAAGTTATCCACTAAAAGAAATTAGTAAACAAAATAGTCATCTGCTGATGGAGAGGCATATATACCATTCACATGTGATGCCACTTACAGTATTAACATTCCTTAAGGTCTTTCCCATAACACTTCAAAAGAAATAACGCTTAATAATGAAAAGACACACAAACCAGAGAAAAACACCTCCTGCTCTGCTACTTGCTACATGTGTAATCCTGGGCAAGAAACGTAACCTTTCTGAGCTTCAATTTCCTCATGTAATAATAGATAAGACCCACCTCATCAGGGGGTGTTTTTAAATAGCAGAATGTCCCTTAACTATTCGAGCCAGAGCTTGACATACAGTAAGTGCTTAATAAATTGTAATTAGCATCATGAAAATTTCTAAATACATTAGTCTGTTGTTCTTAGCAGAGCACTAGCCAATAAAAAGCATCTTCGAAAGTAAAGATTCATCAGTGGTATGCTATTCAAAAATTCGTTATACGGTGCAACTTTTTAAATAAAAATATTTGGCCTTGCTTTTAAGCAGTCAATCAATAAGCAAATACACAACATTTAACTAATTCTTTTTTTTTTTACATTTTTTTTAAAGTAATTTATTTTTGGCTGTGTTGGGTCTTCGTTACTGCGCACAGGCTTTCTCTAGTTGCAGAGAGCGGGGGCTACTCTTCGTTGCAGTGCGCGGGCTTCTCATTGCAGTGGGCTTCTCTTGTTGCAGAACACAGGCTCTAGGTGCTCGGTAGTAGGCTCTAGGTGCTCAGTAGTTGTGGTGCACAGGCTTAGTTGCTCCGCGGCATGTGGGATCTCCCCAGACCGGGCTCGAACCCGTGCCCCCTTCATGGGCAGGTGGATTCTTTACCCCTGCGCCACCAGGGAAGTCCCGTTTTTTAAAATATTTATTTTATTTATTTATTTGGTTGCGCCAGGTCTTAGTTGCAGCACACAGGCTTCTTAGTTGCAGCATGCGAACTCTTAGTTGCAGCATGCATGTGGGATCTACTTCCCTGACCTGAGATTGAACCCAGGCCCCCTGCATTGGGAGCTCGGAGTCTTAACCACTGTGCCACCAGGAAAATCCTTAACCAAATCTTCAGTATCTGAATAAACATTCATCTTGGTGAAAACTCATTATTTTTAATATTGAAATTTTGTGGAGAAATTAGTCATGTTTTATAAGAATAAAGGAATGTTCTAATAATATTTCAAATTTCATCTACTAAAGAATCTTTTTGATAATACTAAGGTTAACATTCTTAGACAATGAATCTGCTAGAATAAGGAAATGGCCATAAATGATAATATATTTTTACCAATTATTTTCATCCAAGATTCTATTCCAAAAACACTATTTAGTGTTTTTCTTTAACCAAATGTAATTAAGATGGTATTTCAGATCATAATTAATATTAATCAACTGTGTAACCAAAACATCACTGTTTTTTTTAATTTTAATAAAATCAAGAGTTAAAATTGTTTCAGACTAGTCTCAAAGGAAACAAAAAGAGAAAAAAGGTTTAAAGCAAAATGTTAATTTCCAAAATTAAGAATGAGATCCCTGGGAATGATCAGAATATAATTGTTGGAAATAATATCCCTCCCACTCTCAGTAGCCTATTACATCAGAGACTTATTTCTTCAAATCTGGACAACGCAATAACCTTCTGTTCTCTCTTCCTTTAAATCCATCTTCCTCCTGTCCATCAGCCAGTTTTCAATGGCATCCCAACCACCAAGAATGTTAAGAACTGACCTGCTGTGCTTTCCTTAACTCAGACCGAAATAATTGTCACACGCTTACACAAAGATATATTCTAATGGGGAAGACAGGCACATAGATACTTAAAACGTGTGTGTGTGTGTGTGTGTGTGTGTGTGCGTGCATGCTAACATGTGAGTGTACATGCATGCATGAGTGTGCATGCACAAAGTATTACGAGAGGATAAACCAGAGGTCAATTCATTTTGCCGACCATAAGTCAAGGAAGAATTCATACAACTGATGGTAGCTGGGTGAAAGAGTACCTACAAAACAGATTCAAAGCTTCAGGCCTTGGGCATCCATTATCAAGTCTCAATCTATCCTATTCCAGCTGCTTCCCACACTCTCCTCACGTGGACCTAGATGTCCTCATTCTCTAAACATAGTGGACACTTTGCTGTCACCTGGCCTCTGCCAGTCCCTCTGCCTTATACAGTAGTTAAATGACTATGCAGTTATTTAAAATGATGTTGCAGAAAAACACTTAATGACATGGAGAAATGTCCATATTAAAAGTGACAGGTGAAAATATAGCTAAAGGTAATCCATAGGTAATGGATTGCCTATGAAAACATTAATGGTAATTTAATTTTTTTTTCTTTTTTCTCAATGCTTCTCTGGTTTTCCAAATTTTCTAAAGTAAATAGTAACTTTGTAAATGGGGGTAAAAATACAAATTTTAATGCAACTCATCACTCTATTTATAAACAGTATCACTTCATGAAGCCTTCCCTGACATCCAAGCCAGAATTATTTTTTCCCTCCCCACTGTACCATTAGATGCCACTATTAGAACATTGGTGCAATCTGCTTTGTGACAGGTAATAGTTTATGTCTCTTCCCCCATTTGATTTAACCTGCTGAAGGGAGGACTATGTGTAAGCCATCACAGTATAGGCTAAATGGAATATGCCTGGGCTTCTGAAGACAATCCCCCAAAATGAAGAAATTTTAAAAGTAGCCTGTGCATTACTTTAAAAAAAAAAAAAAAGAGTATTGACTGACTTGTTTTGAGAAGGATAATCACCATTAAGTTCTCAAGTTGGTTGCTCTTATCTATTGCCGTTTAGTCCCATCCCACATATACTGCCTCTCTCAAATTGACTACTGACACATTTTTTCTTTGGTCTGAAGGCTTCAGTGAAGCAGTGTTTAAACGGAGATCTTCAAGATTTCTTAAGAGATACACATTTATCATTTCAAAATGCCAGTTACTTAAGGATTTGGTTAGTAG
Organism: Grampus griseus; assembly: GCF_964374135.1. Taxonomy (NCBI): domain Eukaryota; kingdom Metazoa; phylum Chordata; class Mammalia; order Artiodactyla; family Delphinidae; genus Grampus; species Grampus griseus. The sequence goes on along the minus strand of NC_139001.1, from coordinate 85,499,758 downwards.
AACATCAGTTATCCAAAGTGTTACTGTATTAAATAAGTTTAGAATTATTTGTCTTTATGTGAGTACAAGATTTCCAAATTAACTAGAAATTTAAATACGTTTGGTGGAGCAAAGATGAAAAATCTTTTCATAATGTTTGGCTTTTATTTAGAACTAGTTTCAAAATGACTAATAAATGAAGCAGCATAAATTCTAGAAACAGAACGTTTCTGGGCAAAACCAGAAAACTCCAGCCATTCTAATATGCAAAGGATTCTTAACTCTTTCCTATAAAAAGAGGTAAACGTTTCAGTACATTTGATAAAAAAGTCATAAAAGGATTCTAATATTTCACCTTGGTGGGGCTATTTTCTCCATGAGATCAACTGCTACTTTTCAGCATGCTTTAGAATAGACTACATATGAGTAATAGGTGTCACAAAGAACAGAATGTTATGAAGTAAAGAGCTATTTTATCCACCCTAACTCTCCTATTCCCAGAGGTCCGAGCAATAGGGCATAAGGACAAGGCAAATGGCCTTTTACACAGCCAGGTTAAACTGTCGATTGAATGACAACTGTATGGAATAAAGAAGGTATTGAATTCTAATAACAACAACAGGATCTGTAGATTTTTATTTCTTGTATTGTTTATCAACTTTTATAAATAAGCAAATGAGGAGATAACAGTATAACTACTAAAGGATAATTTGCTCTACAAAATAACATGTCATGAGTTGGTTTTATATATTAAGCTACATGAAATATAGATTTAAGTTATTACAGAGAGAATACAAGGTAGAAAAACTTGAAACCCAAAATAAGAGGAATAATACCAACTGAACTTCATTTGAGCATCTCAAAAATTTTAATAAAACATATTGTTCATTTTATAAAAAATTAATTTGCCATCAATTTTTCAAGAACATATCTTCTGCATTTAGCAAAACACACTCCTAAGAATTCTAGAAAATGCAAACCAATCTACAATACAGAAAGCAGATCAGCAATTGACTGGACACTGAGATTGGAGGTGGGGGGGGGTGACTTCAAGGGGGCACAAGGGAACTTTCTGGGGTTATACAAACATTCCAAATGATAATTGTGGTCATAGTTACACAACTGTGTACTTTTGTCAAAACTCACCACATTGCCCACTTAAAATGGGTACCGTTTACTGTAAGTAAACTATACCTGAATAAAACTGATATAAAAAAATACATTCTTAGCAGTTGATCATGGCTGACAATCATCCCAATAACCTAATGACTTCTTTGTAAATTCATTGTGTTTCTGACACACAAGGCTAAAGATACCATGAGTAAAAATTAGCTGTGTGATATCACTAGTTTATAGTCACCAGTCACAATAACGTACTACTGAGCTTACTGCACTGCCACCCACACTGTGCTTACCACATATTACTTTATATTACTGGTTAGTTTTTTTTCTCCTGAATAGGTCTCCAGGCAAAAAAATGTGCCATGTATTTATCAGCATCCTGCAAGCTCTAGCTCAATTTGTTTCACAAACTAAAGGGTTTACACATTGATTTACACCATGAAATATTTCAGACAAGTAATGTCATTTCTTCCTAATGCTAAAAAAGCAACAGCTTTCAAAAAAATATAAGAACAGCTATATTGATTTCTCATGCTGGACAGTGTTATTTTAGAAGATTAATCCAGACTTTTTAATAATCACATTTAAACTATTATTTCATATTTGAAAAAGTAAATTCTTTAATAGGTATTAAAGAGCCAACAGAACTTATAAAACAAGCTACTGAATAAGAGTATAGTTTCTTTAAAGTAAAAATATTACAATTTTATTTCTTTCCATTTTGACAGTGTTTCTACTGTACATAAATTTTACTAAAATGATTACCAATAATGTATCTATTTTTAAAAATAACATATCTCACACTTAATATAAGAAATTGGTTTAAGATAACTTGTTTCACAAATCTTAACAAAAAACACTTAAATAGTTTACTAATTATTATTTTAAAAATTAATTACACAGTAATCAAGCCAGTGTGGTACCAGTGAAAGAACAAATAGATCAAAGGAACAGAAAAGAGAGCCCAGAAATAGACCAACACAAATATAATCAACTGATCTTTGACAAAGGACCAAAGGCAATTCAATGAAGGACAGTTTTTTCTACAGATGGTGATGGAACAACTGGACATCTACAGGTAAAAATTTGAATCTAGATATAGACATTATACCCTTCACAAAAAAATAACTCAAAATGGATCACAGGCCTAAATGTAAAATGCAAAACTATAATACACCTAGAAGATAATACATGAGAAAATGCAGATGACCCTGGTTTGGCCATGACATTTTTTTTTTTATCTTTTTTTTTTTTTTTTTTTTTTTTTTGTGGTACGCGGGCCTCTCACTGTTGTGGCTTCTCCCGTTGCGCAGCACAGGCTCCGGACGCGCAGGGTCAGCGGCCATGGCTCACGGGACCAGCCGCTCCGCGGCATGTGGGATCCTCCCGGACCGGGGCACGAACCCTCGTCCCCTGCATAGGCAGGCGGACTCCCAACCACTGCGCCACCAGGGAAGCCCTGGCCATGACTTTTTAGACACAACACCAAAGGCACAGTTGGGGGCGGCTGGGGGGAAGGAAGCTGGTAAGTTGGATTTCATTAAAATTAAAAACTTCCTCTCTGCAAAAGACATGTCAAGAAAATAAGACATGGGAAAAAAAAAAAGAAAATAAGACAACCTACAGACTGGGCAAAAATATTTGCAAAAGACATACCTAATAAAGGACTCATCCAAAATACACCAGAAATTTAAAAATAAATAAATAAACTCTTAAAACTCAACAATAAACAACCCAATTTTTTAAAATTTATTTTTATTGAAGTATAGTTGAATTACAATCTTGTATTCATTACTACTGTACAGCAAAGTGGCTCAGTTATACAGGTATATACATTCTTTTTCATATCTTTTCCATTATGGTTTATCACAGGATATTGAAATATAGTTCCCTGTACTATACAGTAGGACCATGTTGTTTATCCATTCTATATAAAACAGTTTGCATCTGCTAATCCCAAACTCCCACTCCTACCCTCTCCCACACCCCTCCCTCTTGGCAACCACCAGTCTATTCTCTGTCCCTGATTTTGTTTCTGTTTCACAGATAGGTTCATTTGTGTCATATTTTAGATTCCACATATAAGTGATATCATATGGTATTGAAAAAACCCAATTTTAAAATGAGCAAAAGATTTGAACAGACACCTCATCGAAGATGATATACAGATGGCAAATAAGCATATGAAAATGCTCAACATCACATGTCATCAGGGAATAGTAAATTAATACACACCTATTAGAACAGCTAAAATCCAAAACATTAACAACACCTGAAATACTGAAGAGTAGGTGGAGCAACAGGAACTCTCCTTCATTTGTAGTGAGACCACAAAATGATTCAGCCTCTTTTGGAAGACAGTTTGACAGTTTCTTACAAAATTAAAACTAAACATATTCTTACCATACAATCCAGCAATCATGCTCCTTGGTACCTACACCCACACAGAAACCTGCACACAAATGTTTACAGCAGCTTTATTCAGAATTGCCAAAACTTGGAAACAGCCAAGCTATCCTTCAAAAGGTGACTGGATAAACGGTACATCCAGACAGTGGAATATTATTCAGCACTAAAAAGAAATGAGCTATCAAGCCATGAAAACACATGGAATAGTCTTAAATGCATATTGCTAAGTGAAAGAAGCCAATTTGAAGAGGCTACATACTGCCTGATTCCAACTATAAGATATTCTGGAAAAGGCAAAACTATTGAGACAGTAAAAACATCAGTGGTTTGCCAGGGGATTTACAAGAAAGAGGGAGGGAAGGATGATTAGGTGAATCACAGGGGATTTTTAGGGCAGTGAAGCTATTCTGTATGATATTACAAGGGTGAATACATGTTTCATTATACATTTGTCAAAACCTTTAGAATGTCTAACACAAAAAGAGTAAACTTTAATTTAAACTAAGGACTTTTGTTGATAATGATGGATCAATGTTTGTTCATGGGTTGTAACAAATGTACCACTCTGGTGGGGATTTGATGGTGGGGGAGGTTAGGGAGGGGAGACCCTCTGTACCTTCCACTCAATTTTTCTAAACCTAAAACTGCTCTAAAAATTAAAGACATTATTTTTAAATTAATTACATAAGAAATTATTTTAAAGTTAATCACCTGAGAAAGTTCTTTCCTTTTTAAAATCCAGATCTTGTGTGTGCAGTTTAACATGGAAATGCAATGCAATGGCTCTCCTGCTCATAAACCAAAAGGATCCACCTTTTCTTTAAAACATGTCAGGTCATTTAAAAAGTATCTTTCTCCAAGAGAAGTTCATGGTTTGTGGTTTTATGAGAAATTCAACAAGCTTCCCATATTGAGGAGCAGTTCTTATTGTCAAAATCTTAAGTTTTACAATGACAGCTTCACTTTTACAATGATGGTTTCAAAAGATTATGTTCCCAATGCCAATAAAGAAACGTATGCACCAAACAGCTAACATGTACCAGTATGTGTCAACACAAGGGTTTTACCATACTACATACAATTGATTTCTTCACTCAATCTCTTGACATTTATTGCTTTTCTCTCCCAATGTATGAGAAAATTAATGCTTAAGGGACTCCCAATCCAAAATATAATAATAATTAAGAATTAACAGTATAAAAGTACCACATTAAATATAAAGCAATTTTAATTAAGACATCTAATTTTACAAACAAAAATTAAAATGTAATATAAAGATCTTTTACCACTGGCTTCTTAATATTTTCACAAAGAAACCACCCAACAATGTTGACCATGATATTTTTAAGTCTAGTAAGAGCTGAATCATTTAGGAAACAATCAAAATTTGGGGGAGCGGGAGTTAAACAACAATAAAGTCAACAAAAAGGTTTTAAGTCTGAGGAATGGTATAGTCTTAAACTCTTCATAGATATGTGAACTGAAGAAAAAGAGAAGGCAGGAGTTATAAGTATACAAAAAGCTATCATCCAGACAAGGTGATTAGCAGTAAAATATGTGAAATTACCACAGGATGATTTTAGATTAAGACATTAAAACCATCTTGATATCAGATTTTTATTAAAGCTAAAATTAGCATTCAAAGGATTTGAATCAACATTTTTTTAGAAACTACATATTATATGTGAAGCACTATGACAGATGCCTGCCTCCAATGGACTTACAGTCTCAATGTAAAGACACAATGGACACAAGAGAAATCAATATTAGTCAGAAGGGATAAGTGATCAGTTGAGAGAAGCATGGGAAAGAAAAATTATGGTTGACTGAGACATCTTTAAGTCTTTTTTTTTTTTTTTTTTTTGTGGTACGCGGGCCTCTCACTGTTGTGGCCTCTCCCATTGCGGAGCACAGGCTCCGGACGCACAGGCTCAGGGGCCATGGCTCACGGGCCCAGCCACTCCGCAGCATGTGGGATCTTCCCAGACCAGGGCACGAACCCATGTCCCCTGCATCGGCAGGCGGACTCTCAACCACTGCACCACCAGGGAAGCCCTTTAAGTCTTAATAATTTGGGAGAATGAGTTTCCATTAAATGAGGTAGTAAACAGAACCACATTTTGCAAGGAAGATTAACAATTTCATTTTGAATGGAAATTTTGAGGTATTATTAGTATTTAGTAAGCATTTGGAGCTCAGGAGGAGTCAATGCCAAACTGCTAATCCAAAAATCATTAGACTATGAGATGATGGATGATAACTAAACTGATTGTGGTAATCATTTCATAATATATGTAAGTCAAGTCATTATGCTGTACACCTTTAACTTCTACAGTGTTTTTTTCAGATCTCAATAAAGCTGAAAGAAAACCAAAAAAATAATAAAAATTAAACTAGAGGTGAAGATTAATGACACAGGAGTAGACAAAGTCACTCAGGAAGAGAAAACTAACATAGAAAAAAAATGGACTGAAAATGGGTCTTTGGAAAACCTCCTGATTTAAGGGGTAAGTAGCTAAGGGCAGGGGGAGAGGAAGGGTAACAAAAGGGAGGATGAGAGGGAGTGACAGCGAGCACACCAGTGAGCCAGCAGAGACAGTTAAAAAAAAAAAAAAAGAGAGACAGTAGGAAGATACTGTTACCCTAGTCTCTACTCCAGAAACAAACCAAAAAAAAAAAAAAACAAAAGAACAAAAAATAATGAATACCTCAACTTCAATGAAACAAAGACACAGCCACAACCACAAACCACAAACTATTTAAAAAAAGAAAGAAAGAAAGAAAGAAAAATGTGATACCTGGAATCAAATGAGGAGTCATGCTGACCACACCCCCTCAGATCTCAGGCAGGATAAAGACTTCCCTAAAGTTGGAACAGTTCTAAACCCCATTCAAGGAAACTCTGATTAGGGCAATGATGTTTAAGCATCAACCTAGGAGAAAATAAAAGAGGTTTCTCCAGAAAATCATGGTCTATACCACAGAAGGACAGAGGAAACATCAACATGTTTTTATTGTCAATGTCTAGCTTCCAAGCTCAGAGATAGTGCCAAATGGGAGGAAAGAAACAGGAAGGAGTTATCACCAAACCATTCCTTTGACTCACAGGAACTCAAAGTCACAGTGACCTTCATAGCACTGCAAACTGAGGTGAGACATGTCCCCAGATCAAAGGAACCATCTTGGATGAAGAAGTGTTTAAGTTAAAAAAGTCCATATGGAAGTGCAAACTGATGTCATTTATCCCCTCTCCCTACTACTCAATACTTGCATCTGACCTCATACTTTTCTCAGGTAATACCTGTTTTTAAAGGAATTAAGCCCATTCAAAAATGAGTATGAACTAGAAAGGAATCAGCAAAAAATTTACACAGAACTACTGAGGATTGGAGTGGAAGGATATAAGCAAATGACAGATGAAAAAAAGATAATGTCTTAGGAAACAGAGGAATTACTCACAAATAATTTTCCACAGTTTAAATTACAGAGAATATGAGCTACCCAACGAAAAGTATGAAATATCTAAGAGAAGATAAGCAAATTAAAAGATGAAACAGCAAACTGTAAGGCTAAAGAAGCTGGAGATTGAGGGGAAAAAAAAAGAAAAAAAAACATAGATTAAAGCCACAAAATAAGCAACCAAAAAAACAACATGCAATACTGAAACAGTAAGAAAAAGAGAGGATGGGCATTAAAAAAGCACACAAAATGAAAAGTTTTGAAAGATATATGAGATGAGATGAGATAATCAATATAGAAGATGAAAGAGATCTAGCCAATACACACTTGACATTCTTGCAAAAGAAACCAGAACAAATGAAACAGAAAAAAAAGCAATATAATAAAAGAAAACCTTCTCTTGGGGGGGGTGTGGGTGGGGGTGGGATAAAATACTTAAAAAAGAAAACGTTCCAGAAAAACTGGATTCAAAACAATTAATACTAAGACATATCCTCATGAGGTTACAGAATTTAAGAAAGAGAAAATAAATATAAATTATGTCAGTAAAAAGGCAGAAAAACCAAGAGTGGCCTTAGACTTTTCTATAGCAGCATTCACTATTATCTGGAGATGATAGGGCAATGTCTTCAGAGTTCTAAGGGAAAGATATAACACCCAATTATGTGATGCCCAGCCAAATTGTCCATAAAGCACAAAAGCAACCTACAAACACTTTCAAGCATTCAATTACTCAAGAAATTCAGCAACCATGAGCTCTTCTTGAAAAAATATTTATACATATAGGTAGATATATAAACAGATATAGATAGGCTTAGATGAAACCAAAAAAAAAAAACCTAAAAAACAAAACAAAACACCTGATAACCAAATTCAGCCAGCCAAGAAATTAGTCAAAATAAAGAATTAAAGAAGAAAGACATGGAGAAATGTGTGGATGTAAATAGACTATATTTATTTTTACAGAATAGAGATAAAACAGGTTCTTTGTCCTCCGAATGAATGGATCTTTACAGAGAAAAGCCATATTCACAGAGTATGATTAAAATACAATGCTGCTTTAATGCTATCTCCCATTATCAAGTGCAAGAAAAGGAGAATAAGAAGGTACAACATATACTAATAGGAGAAAACGGGAAAATTTTTCCAATAGGTACCCCGAAGAAACGGGGCCCTTCCATTTCTGGTCTTCCAGAAATAGAACTTCAGTCAGCAATCTCAGCAAGTATAGCAGAAGTGACATGGGTGACAGCCTCAGAATGCCCTGGGAGATGCTCACTGGACCTCTGCTTCTATAGAACCAACTGGATTTAGTACTAACTCTTTTTGAGAGTGACCCAGGGTTTTACTTTTCTGGCACAAATAATCCATCAATCTTTTAAAAGTACACAACTAAAAGAAAATAACAAGGGGCAGTATAGGGGTAGGGGGGCAAAAAGGGTTATTATGGGATAATGTGAAATCATGTGTGTGAAGCTCTTGAAAACTGTAAAGCACGATGGAATTTAAAGAATCTTTCAATTAAAAATAAATAAAAATAAACATTAAAAATGCCATCATTTACTCCTCATTTCCTATAGAGTGAATTCTAAACCAGTTAGATTTTCAAAACCATTTGCATTCTGACCCCAGGATGCCTACAGAGTTGATTTCCTGTTAGGAGCTCTCTTCCTCAATAGCACTGAACCAATAGGTATTCTTTTAGTCCAATGTATGCTTTTTTGGCTCCATAGTTCTGTTTCTGTTTTCCTTCCTAATGGCATGCACCACCTTAACTAATTCTGTAACATTAAAGGCTATTTACTATGCTAGGGCTGTGTCATATGCAGTGGCCTATATGAACTTTTTAAAGTGACCCTAACATTCAATTTCTACTTCAATTTCATAGAGTCTATTTTTATATAGTTTTTGCTACTTGACCTACATATCAAATTTTTCAAAAAACAAAAAAGAAAATTAAGAAACAAAAGAAAAAGAAAATAACACTCATATTTCAAGGACTATACTTAAGCTAAATAAGCAAACTATTATTTTATAATCAAGTTGTATGAGCCAAAACTTGATTTTACCCTGCAGGATTCAGTTTCTCCATCTACTGACCAAAGAAATATATTCTCCTTAAAAAAAGAAAAAAAATGTGGTACTTGTTTAGGGGCATCAGTCCCCGAGAATGGAATTTTCTTAAGGACCACTTCGGAAGACCATCTGTTGTTTAAAAAAAAAGACCAGGAAGTAAGCACTGAATACTGTTAAATACAAAACTAAGACTAAATAACTGAAAACTAGTTACAAAACAGAAGGCAAGTGTTACACAAGGAACAAATGCAAGGTACAAATTTAATATAAGTAATAAGAATTAGGAGGTAGGAAAAGGGAAATATGTTAATTTCTTACTTTTCATTGCAGGAAATAAACTGATACAATAATATATATAGTTAATTTTTAAAATATAACGATCCTGATCTGTTACCATTTTTCATAATTTTTTTCTACTTTAGTGAAATCAGATATTTCTTATTATAAGGGATCATCTCTTAATTACTGTAACTCCTTTTGTTTTTAATTTCTTTTACTTCTGTAAAAATCAAGTAATATTACTTTTATTTAAGTGAAAGTAGTATGTAGGATGATCCTATCCTTATAATTTATCTCTTATTTCTCCATCTACAAATCTATGTATGTATGTGGGCATGTGTGGGGGGGGGTGGTTTTGTGTGCCCAGAAGGAGAAGAAAAATGTCTGAAATGATGTTCCAAATTATAATAATTATTTATTTGTAGAATTAGTTATTTTTAAATTTATTCACCCTTATTTTTTAATATTGAATTTTTATATAGTGAGTACCTAAATCATTTAATGTAAATCTGTATTTTAAGAATTTGGTAAGGCAACATCATAGAAATCATGAATCTGACTCAGAAAAGAAAATAATACATGCCCCCACATATTTCTGTACTCATTCAGTTATTTCTTCCCTAATTTATTTAACCAGTAGCTGTCTAGTATTCACTATGTAGAAGAAGTAGAACATGAAATTGTCTTAAACATCTTACGTGCCATCAAATACTTAATAAGAGACAGTTTGTACTAGATAATTATAAAGCATATATAAAGCATGTAATGTTCTAGTAAAAGGCACTGAATATATGAAATTTAAAACCTGAAGGAATAAACACAACACAAATACCCCTAACAAAATTTTAATTCATTCTTAGTGGATTTTTTTTTTTGCAATATAGAAGATAAGCGATTTTTAAAAAATAAATAAACAAAAAACAGGATCATCTTAATGCCAATCTTTAATTAAACAGAAAGGAAAATCTAAATAAATAAAAATGCCATCTCAACACAGTGGTTTAGGGTTTGAGCCCTTCTACTTAGAAAAGGGACTATACTTCCCATGCTAAGAAAAACTATTCTCTCTCACTCGGTGTTCTTATTATCCAATACCTTCCACCTCAGGATATTCCGTTGAGTCACCTCCCTCTGTAGAGTCTACCAGTCTAATGCACTTTTTGGCATAAAGAAAAAATTCTAATGCCTTCTTAGCATATTTTCCCCCATGAACACATTTAATCAAATGCCACGGCTCCAATTCCTCATCTCACAATGGTGTTGTTCTTTTTAAGAAACAATCCATAAGAATTTAACTGGACAAGCGAAGTGATGGAAATCACCAGATTATAGTGAACTATTTACCAGAAACATTCTAAATTCCCAGTGGGGAGGTGGTAATATTTTAACAAAAATGATCACTGGCAAAACCTAAAAGGAGGTATATATTCAAAAATATGTACACTGGTTCACATCCTTGGTTTACATCTGGTTTTGCTCTGAAATGGGGGAAAGCCCAGATAACAACTCTTTGAAAAGGTTAAACAAAAGTTTCCCCATTTGCTTTTTGAAACCCACATATATAATGACATTTGTTGGCTGAGTCTTCACATGTGCCTTGCAAAAAAATGTGGTAAACAATCTCAAAGATGATGCAAACTGCAGGTATGCAAAAGGAAATGTTAAAAAGTGTACTATTTATACCGTGTTGAAAGCTCTTAGGGAGATTATTCAAAAGCATTTTTAAATAATTGTTTGAAACTTGAAGTAATTGCAGCTAGCATCAAAACACAGATTTTATAAATATAAATGATGAACTTTATATAAGTTATGAATTGCATATATCTTGCTATTTTGAAAAGCTGTTTTGCTGGAAGACAAATAATGTGACTACACATCACCTTCTTTTTATATTTTTTGTCCCATTATTCTTCATACCACCACAGAAGAATTCGGGGGGGAAAAAATGAAGTTCATCCATTCAAGTATCTTTGAAACAAGCACATCTAATTTTCTCTCCACACCAAGAGTTAAAGAGTGGAGAGAAAAAGGGAAGAAAGGAGGAGCATTAACAAGATGGAAAGTGAGGCTTAGGTAGAAGCAAGAATGAGACATGTGGGCTTATAACATGGTGCTGTTCTCCCACAGAATGGAAAAGGGAACAATGACATAAGATACATATAGAAAAGGTCACAAATATGAGCCACAAACCATGGTTAGAAAATGTGAGATTACTTAGTGAGTCAGACACTGCCACCCAGCTCAGGCACCAACAATCACCTCCTGCCACAGACAATGGGGAATGGCTGCTGGACTTCCCCTCAGTAGGAAGTCAGGTGTGGTACCTGCTAATACAGCTGCTATTCTTGGCTTTGGCTGAGGGCCGTAACAATGAAGCATAATTGTAAGAGCACAGTCATTGTAGTCATGTAGGCCTGGACTCACACCCCACATCTTCTAGTTCTACTTGAAGATTGTTTCACCTCTGTGAGTCTCAGTTTGCTCATGTGGATAACAGTTCACAGGACTGTCACAATAAATAGTTGAGGTGATGAGTGTAAAGCACCTGTACACTGCTTGGCAGGAACACAGGAAGAGTTCAACATGTGAGCTCCTTTCCCTATGTGCCTCTTAATGTGGTTTCCTACATAACACAGTTAGATCTAAAACATTCAAAACTATACTCTTCCAAGCACTAACAAGAAAAGCTGCTAAATTAAGTTTTTAAATAGTGGTTTTGGAGTCTGTATGTTGATACAGTGATCTCTGAGGGTCCCTTTCATCCTTATGGAATACATCTCTCAGCCAAATAGGGAACAAGTGTAGTATGGTGCAAAGGTGGCTAGAACAGACATGACGACATCTGGGTTCTGGCCATGGCTCTACGAGTCGTGCTCTGGCAAATTACAGCTGCCCTGGATCTCCGTTTCCTCATGTAGAAAATGGCAGTACTGAACTAGATTAAGATACCTTCTGGCTCTAAAATAGTATTCTATTGTCTAAGGACTGCTTTAAATTCAACTAGGCTAGGTATTATAAGACGCAAAAGGAGTAAGTATGAGGTCCACCTAAATATAAGGAACTGGTAAGCTGCCTACTGAGAAAAGAGACAGATACATGATAATTAATTAATAAGAGAGCTATTCATGTACATAAGCACCATGATAAACACATTACATAATAAGATAAAAAAGAACAATTACGTGATAAGATAAAAAGTAATACCTGTCTTAAAAACTGGGGGATAAAAGAGGAAGTTGTGGAAATAGCTTGAATTAAGAAGCACAATGGGAGTCAGAAACAGAACTTAAGCTCTCAAGCACCTCACATTTAAACTGCAGATATCACCTAATATTTATCTGTCAAAACGTAAGGGGTCTAAGTAAGATCTCTTAAAAATCTTAAGATCTCTTAGAAAGAGCCGTTATCATATGCTCTATAGTAAGATATTAACTGTTTGATGAAGATAATAAAAAATTTTAAATTGAAAGACGACATTGGGAGAAAAAAAGAATTCACAGAGGAAAGAACTGAATTGAAAGGACTCTGAAATTCAAACTTTTTAGTATGGCATCCAAGACCCTTCACAATCTGGTCCCAACTTTCCTTTCGAGCCTCATCTCCAACATCCCACCACCATAAATCTCACACTCTTGGCTTCAGGGTGCTATTCACCATTCCCTGATTTTGGTCCCAAGTGACTGAAAATAAGAAAATGTGATTTAAAATAAAAACAAGATAAATCAAAACAGAGATATGAAAATCCCTCTGTTTCTCCAGCTCTTAAGACTTCTCTGTAACTTGACAGAATATCTCAACATATCTAAAGGGAGAAAGCATAAAAAAAAAAGGGGGGGGGCTTCCCTGGTGGCGCAGTGGTTGGGAGTCCGCCTGCCGATGCGGGGGACACGGGTTCGTGCCCCGGTCCGGGAAGATCCCACATGCCATGGAGCGGCTGGGCCCGTGAGCCATGGCCGCTGAGCCTGCACGTCCAGAGCCTGTGCTCCGCAACGGGAGAGGCCACAGCAGTGAGGGGCCCACGTACGGCAAAAAAAAAAAGAGGAAAGGGGAGGACTGGTCAGCAAAGAAATCAGAAAAGCCATCTAGGCAAATGTTCACAAGATCAAACTAAGCCACAGGAGAGGAAGTCTTGGCTGAGTTGACTAGAATAATCTGGTTTCCTTGGCAATACTCTTCCTAGAGTTGGTAAGATAGCCTTAAGCTAACTCAGCTGAGAGATACTTCTTCAAACAAATATCCCTCCAGGTTCTCTTGCCATGCTCACCAGGTGGTCTGTGGCAACATGATTCCCATGTATCTTGCCAGAAGAGAGAGAGCGTGCTCGTCAGAAATGCTGGGTCAACTTGACAGCTGTATTTCTCAATCATCAATTGACATCCATATTAACAACTTGGCTTCCCAAGAAGCCTGCCTACAGGGAGACAATGAACTGATCTGCCAAATCAAGCAATCCAATCTGCTTGACAGTTGTATCTCTCATTGGAAATTAATCAATTGACAAAGACACAAACATATAGATATAGATATCTGTATATCAGTTTCTAAGAGTATGGCTAACGTGGCCCTGCTCCTGAGAGAGGTCCACTCTCAGTGGGCCCAGCATACCAGGTGTCTGAAAGTATAAGGTCAAACACCAGACCAATGACTCCATGAAGGGAAGGCCAGTCACTTGAGGCCCACTGGTGACAACACACCACTTGCATAGCCCTGCAACTTTTAATATTCACACACCAACATATGGCATACACATTTGTGGTTTTATCCCTCTATTCATACAATATGTCCTCTTTCCACAAAGCCCACCTCCCTTCCCTTCTCCACCTGGAGAACTCCCCCTCCTCCTTTAAGGCTATAGCCCAAAGGTCAGTTCTTCAGTTCTGTCTTCCCCAACAACTCACGTAAAATTAATCACATCCTCTTGAGTGCTGCCATAGCAACCCATGCACACCTCTCTCTGCTAGGGCTCTCAAATCAGAGTGGGGAATCCAGTGTGGCTCCTCCCATTCCCTGCTCATCTCCCCAACAAGAGCCATTCATCTATATTAGCAACTGCTATCATAGCACCATGCATGCTTTAAGTGCTTACTAAATGTTAGAATGAGAAAAAGGTAAAGAGTTGGCTATGGATAAGTAAAGAGGTGGAGGTGAAATTATTCTACACAGGGAGTAAACAGCATGATTTAAAGTGATAAAGTGAGCCTAGATAAGGTCTGTGTGAGATGAGAACAAGAGCAGAGGATTCGGGGCTTCCCTGGTGGCGCAGTGGTTGAGAGTCCGCCTGCCGATGCAGGGGACACGGGTTCGTGCCCCGGTCTGGGAAGATCCCACATGCTGCGGAGTGGCTGGGCCCGTGAGCCATGGCCCCTGAGCCTGTGCGTCCGGAGCCTGTGCTCCACAACAGGAGAGGCCACAACAGTGAGAGGCCCGCAAATCAAAAAAAAAAAAAAAAAAAAAGGGCAGAGGATTCACTGAGGAGGGTTACTGGTGAAAATAAATAGAAAAGAAACTTACCAACAAATTATTGAGGGTCTGGAAGGGTTGATAAAGGGGTACAAATGGGGTTAAGAAGGCAAAAGGAATACACAGTAAGTTCTTAGGAAGAAGAGTAACATCAAGAATTTGATAAAGGGCATAATGTGGTTGTAAATAGAACCAGAGCTTGGGAGTCAGTTTCAATCTCCACCCCACCCTGATCCCATCACACAAAATGACTAGCAGCTTCTTTAACTCCTGTAAGCCTCAATTTATTTATCTATAAAATATGGATAACAATATCTACCTTGCACAGCAGTTCTGAGGATTAAACAATATTATCTAGCACAGTGATTGAGACACTGTATCAATCTCTAATAGCTGCTACCTTGATTGGTTTTATAGACATTAATGTAGCATTGCAAGTAAAGTGAATTAAAGGAGAGAAGTGGAAGCTGAAAGATCATTAATAGGAAGTTACAATAGTCACTTGATTTGGGCACAGATATAGACTTAAAATCACATTAGCTTGGCTTTAGTAATAGCTCTCACCTTAACCAGTGATGATATCTCAGACAAGTCACTTCTCTCACTATGAATGTCCTGACCTGCAAATTGGAATAATAAACTCTACCTTTCCTATTTCATAAATGTATTATGTTGGCTATTTTAAATTTTAAAAAAATACACTGGAAGTGTTACACACTCTATGAAGTACTTTGGGGAAGATGAGGGAATGAAGTG
Source organism: Grampus griseus (assembly GCF_964374135.1). Taxonomy (NCBI): domain Eukaryota; kingdom Metazoa; phylum Chordata; class Mammalia; order Artiodactyla; family Delphinidae; genus Grampus; species Grampus griseus. The sequence continues at coordinate 85,484,218 of NC_139001.1, read as the reverse complement.
CACAGGATAAATTTACGAAATATTTTCAAGAAAGACTGAAGAACATAAGAGACATTGGGAGATAAGCGACACCAAATTTAAAATGGCAAGGTATTAAGAGACTGTGACTGTAAAAGAAACTCAGAAATTCAGAGAAGAGAGGCTGAAGGAGATGACTAGAGAAAGATCTGCTCTGAGGCAAAAGGACATCTACCTAAAAGCAGATGGGAGTGCAGGACTAGAGTTTGGGTGATGGGCAATGATGTGAAATGAAGCTCTGAGAATTGCCAGCAATAGCCATCACAGTGAGAGTTATGAGAAATGATTTATCTATGACACAATGCAAAGCAAGAAGCACTAAAGTGATAAGATTCAAAATGCAATAAGTAAATACCTAGCAAAGGACAAGGTCAAAACCCACCCCACAAAGAAAAGACAGGTATTACAGGAAGAAGCGTGGGCAGCAGAGAGTTCAAAGCAGAAATCCAAAATAGAGTGCTCATGTAACTGAAAAGCCGAGGTCATATGGCATTATAATGTCAAGGAGATTGAGAACTGAGGGAAAAATTCTACAGATGGCTAGAATGTGGTCACCAGTGACCTTCAAGAGTGCAGTTCCAGTACAGAGGTGGGACCAGCGCCAGATTGCAAGGAGTTAATCATAATTCAAAGATCCTAACACGAAAAAGCAGTTGCCAGTAAACTGAAGGTGAAATTCACAGATAAGAGGAAAGCACATTTAATAACTGAAAGGGGACAAACTTTATCTGAAGAAAGTTTCTTAGGATTTTTAACACTTCCACAGGAGAAAGAAGACACTGGTTTTTCAAAATCTCCCAAAAGACATATAAAAGTAGCAAAACACATGGAAGTTAGATTTTGCTGCAACTGAAGGACAAAAAAAGAAAAAAAAGACTTAGCCCTAATAGTGATTTAAACTTTCGATTACAATTAATTCACATACCCTAAACAAGGCATTTTGATAACTAAGTTATATTAACTACTACAGGCAAGTCACAGTATCCTTTGTGTGAATAAATTACATATTACTAAAAAGGATAGTTAATAACATTACTATGTTTTATGTGACAAGTAAATATTCCTTTCTAATGCCCCAAATTTCCATTTCTTAATCCTATGTGTATCTAAGTAAGACATACAAATGTCTTTTTGTGGTTTCGTTCATAATATACACTAACAGATATTTGCTTTACATAAGTACTCACTTGCGTTTAATTCCATTTAAAAGTATAACACATTCAAAAACATCAGTTAAAAATAATAATCATTACAAAGAAACATAATGGGAGAAAATAAGCAAAATTCTTTCAGGAATCATGAGGCTCCCAACATCAAGCTTGAGGCAGGTCTTCAAAAGGGAAGAGAAGAATAAAACAAACAATCTTAAAATTTGCATGGAGCCACAAAAGACCATGAATAGCCAAAGCAATCTTAAGAAAAAAAGAACAAGGCTGGAGGCACCATGCTTCATGAGTTCAAACTATATTACAAAGCCATAGTAACCAAAATGGTATAATATTGGCATAAAAACAGACACAGAAATCAATGGAACCAAATAGACAGCCCAGAAATAAACCTACACATACATGGTCAATTGATTTACAACAAAGAAGCCAAGAATATACAATGGGGAAAGGACAGTCTCTTCAATAAATAGTGTTGGGAAAACTGGACAGCCACAAGCAAAGAATGAAACTGGACTTCTATCTTACACCAAACACAAAAATTAACTCAAAATGGATTAAAGACTTAAACATAGGACCTGAAACTGTAAAACTCCTAGAAGAAAACACAGGAAAAAAGCTCGTTGACATTGGTCTTGATAATGATTTGTTGTATTTGACACTCAAAGCAAAGGCAACAAAAGCAAAAATAAATAGATGGGACTATATCAAACTAAACAGTTTCTGCACAGCAAAGGAAGCCATCAAAATAATGAAAAGACAACCTACAGAAAATATTTGCAAATCATATATCTGATAAGGGGTTAATATCCAAAAATATATAACTCATACAACTCAATAACAACAAATCTAATTAAAAAACTTAAAAATGGGCAGAAGATCCAAATAGACATTTTCCAAAGAAGACATACAGATGGCCAACAGGCACATGAAAAGTGCTCAACATCAGTAACCATCAAAACATTAAAAACAGAACTACCACATGATCCAGCAATTCCACTTTTAAATATTTATCCAAAGAAACAAAAACACTAACTCAAAAAGGTATCTAAACCCCCATGTTCATCACAGCATTATTTACAATAGCCAAGACATGGAAACCACCTAAGTGTCCATCAATGGATGAATAAATAAAGGAAATGTGGTATATATATATATATATATATATATATATATATACACACACACAATGGAATATTATTCCACCATTAAAAAAGAAGGAAATCTTGCCACTTGTGACAATATAAAAGAAACTTGAGGACATTATGCTAAGTGAAATAACTCAGACAAAGACAAATACCACATGATCTCACTTATATGTGGAATTTCAAAACAAAACAAACAAAACAAAACAAAAAATTCATGGATACAGAGAACAGATTGGTCGTTATGGGGTGGGGGAGTAGAGCGTAGGAGAAATGGGTGAAAGGTGAAGGTGGTCAAGAGGTACGAACTTCCAGTTATTAAACCAATGTAATGGGAAAGTAATGAACATCATGGCAACTACAGTTAATAATACTGTATTGAATATCTGAAAGTTGCTAAGAGAGTATATCTTAAAAGTTCACATCACAAGAAAAAAGAATGTGTAACTGTGTGGTGATGGATGCTAACTAAACATATTGTGCTGATAATTTTGCAATATACACATATATCAAATCATTATGTTGTAACCTGAAACTAATATATGTCAATTATATCTTAATTTTTTAAATTTAAACTTTTTTTTAAAAAAAAGAAGGGAAGGAGGAAGACAGGTCTGCTTGCATCTCAATCACCAAGACTTTGCTGTAATATCAAAAGTACAGATGATATCAAGTTAATTCTTAATTTCTTTTTAAATAATAAAATGTTGCACCAGATTAATAGAGATACAATCAAAAAATGTCATTTGGGTCAAGTTTTATCTTTCTCACTCCCAAATCTACAGTCAAAAGTGCTAATTACAAAAAACTGATTTTGTAGAATTGGCTTTTTTGCTTGGATGGAAAAATTCTAATGAAACATACCAAAACAAAATGACCAAAGCAAAGAATCAGTGGGCCAGAAAAATCCAAATTTCCCTGATTCTGACTAACGTCCAGTGGGAAAGAGCACTAAACCAGAAGTCAGGCGCCCTAATTTTAGTGCAGCCCTACCCATGAAAAAACAATTTAATTACTAAACTACTCAGTTTTCCTCATTTAGTAAAGAGAAATCTCACCTACTCCACCTACTTCCAAAACCGTTGTGATGATAAAATGAAACAGCATATGTAAGAAATATAAATAATTACGTTTGTGGAGAATTATAACTATACACATATACACACAGAGCTTCACAAATATAAGGCAACAATCCATTAATCATTATTTTATAGTACAGATGGATTATTTTAATTAATCCATATATTATCTTTATGCTTAACAAATTTTAATATTATAATACTTCGTTATTTCAATTATTCTTTGAACTTTAATAAACATATTTAGTAGTAAATGTCAATAAAGTGAAATCTTGATTATTCAGCCAGTTAGGTCTTCTACATTGTTCATAAGGCAGTTTACCCAGGAAAAAATAATAGCAATTAAATTCAAATCAGATAAAATATATTTCTCAGCTACTCTTTTAAAGATCTGGTAGGAAAGAGAGGCTTAAATAAATGATAAATTTAAGATTATTACGATTAATTTATATTTCATTTAGCAGAGTTCACATTCTCTAAAAGAAAAATATCGCAAGTACTCAATATTTTTTCTTCTTATATGTCTGAAATCACCCCCAGTAAATGTACAACTCTAATTCCTATTAAGTATTGTTCTCCAGGTAGAACAAAACTATTCAACTGTACTTATTTTTTTTCATAGGATAGACAAACCTTTCAACCTGATTTTCAAAGGGAGAATGAGTGTAAAGATTTTCCTTACATTTTCAAGCAGAGGTCTTCCATTCTGCAAATAAACTCCATGAAAATAGCTCTTAGATAAAATCATCCTGTCATAAAACAGGACAGTCAGTAGTCACGAGCATTTGAAAAGCACTTGAACTGTGACCCTATTTGCTCACACTCTAGAAATAAACATATAATCCATGCTACTTTCTTAATCACTGCAATCTAAATATTGAACAGCTTGGCTTTCGATATTATTTTTCCAGCAAACAGGAGGAAACGGATTAGCCATTTTGAGAGTAATCAGTATAAGAATTAATCCATTTCAGAGGCGGAGGCTCTCTGAAACCAGTTTTAGGACCAAATGTAATCCTAGAGTAAAGAAATTTTGCCTGAGTAACTTTCCAACATAAAGACTGAGAAATCACCTGTAAAAAATATAAGTATTTCAGAGTAGACAATAATATAAATGCCTACATTTAACCTAAGTCTGGAGGAGGTGAGCAGAACTGGGATGAAGTTTGAAAAACATTTCAATACCTTTTTCTGCAGGGCTTTTTCCAGAATCTACAACCCTCTAACCCCCTTACCCCTAGCTTTTCCCTTAATCTCTTCCAATTTACCTGCCTACCTTTAAGAAACTGTACAGAACAAGCCAGGAAATAACTGGAAGAAAGGAAGACAAAACCAATTATTCCACTACCTTTGCCCCAACTTGAATCTCTGATTTCAAAATCTCTGACAACCTATAAATCTTGGCTAAAAAAAAAAAAAAAATTGAAACTTCTCTGTTCCCCTCCCTGATCCCACTTCCCTCCCTCTTTCCCAGAGGTAACCACTTTGCTGACATGTGTGTCTATCATTCCTATCATTGACTATTTAAACATCATCTATATATGATTGCTTTTATAGAATTAAACTCCACAAGCCCACAGGCTGTGTCTGATATTGCCTTCTGTATAGCATCTAGTAATCAGCATACTCTTAATCATTTAAAAGCTACAAATATCTCTAAAGAAAATTAATAAATATTTAGTGAAACTAAACAAAACCATACATTGTCAGAATAGGGAAAAAGAAACAAATTTCTTCCCCATTTATGAAATTCAGCTAGGTGTCTATTATGTAAAGATGATCCAAAAATTCAAATTATTGAAAAATTGGGTTTTGGACTTCCCTGGTGGCACAGTGGTTAAGAATCTGCCTGCCAGGCTTCCCTGGTGGCGCAGTGGTTAAGAATCCGCCTGTCAATGCAGGAGACATGAGTTCGAGCCCCGGTCCAGGAAGATTCCACGTGCCATGGAGCAACTAAGCCCATGTGCCACAACTACTGAGCATGCGCTCTAGAGCCTGCAAACCACAACTTCTGAGCCCGTGCACCACAACTACTGAAGCCCGTGCAGCTAGAGCCCGTGCTCCGCAACGAGAAGCCACCACAATGAGGAGTCCGCGTACTACAAAGAAGAGTAGCCCCCGCTCACCACAACTAGAGAAAGCCCGTGCCCAGCAACGAAGACCCAACACACCAAAAGTAAAAATAAAATAAATTTTTAAAAAGAATCCACCTGCCAATGCAGGGGACACGGGTTCGAGCCCTGGTCTGGGAAGATATCACATGCGATGGAGCAACTGAGCCTGTGCGCCACAACTACTGAGCCTGAACTCTAGAGCCCATGCTCCACAACAAGAGAAGCCACCGCAATGAGAAGCCCGCGCACCACAACGAAGAGTAGTCCCTGCTCACCGCAACTAGAGAAAGCCCATGCGCAGCAAGGAAGACCCAATGCAGACAATAAATTAATTAATTAATTAACAAATAAAAAATAACAAAAAAAGATATATTCATCCTCATATTCACTGAAGCATTAAAAAAAAATAAGTTGGGTTTTAATTTAAAAGACTGATTAAATAAAATGTAAAAGACCAAACAAAATTTAGGTTGGAAAAAATGTATCTTTCACCCAAATAATTCCCTATAAACTCAACAATTATAATTTATTCTGATTTTTTTTGTTGTTGTTTTACCACATTAGAAGTTATTTTTCTGTATTCCCTAGGCAGCAACAAATAACACCATGCATGAGGACTGATATAATTACATGCCAAAAAAGACAGACCAGCACCCTCACACTCCAAACTCCCCTCTGTGGCTCCTTCATGCCCCATATGTTGCTAATAAAACTGTTTCAATCATACCTATGAGACAGTTTTACTGACATAATAGCAGGCCTCTTGGTTCTTCACAAGGCAAACCATACCACCAAAACTGTTGCAAATTTTAAGACTGAGGCAAGTAGAAATCTATATTACATCTGTGTGTGTGTGTGTGTGTGTGTGTGTGTGTGTACATAGATATATATATTTTGGAATACAGAAACCTGCATTAAAACTACAATTCCACTACTTGATTCTGTAAACTTTAAAATGCCCATGCTAGCTATACAGACATATAGAAGGTTCCGAGATCTGAAAACAGTATGCCGTCGAGAAACTGTAACCATAGCATTATCCTTTTATATTGTTAAAATGATCAAATCAAATATCTAACTGGTAGAAAATAATGACTGTCAGAATTACTAGTAATAATCATATATATATATTTTTATGTTAGTTTCAGGTTTACAACATAGTGATTTGATATTTTTATAGACTATAGTAGGGTATGTTCCATGTGCACCTGAAAAGAATGCAAATTCTGCTGGTTTTGGATGGAAAGTTGTATGCATATCTATTAAATCCATTTGGCCTAATGTGTCATTTAAGGGTACTGTCTCCTTATTGATTTTGTTTGGATGATCTATCCATTGATGTAAGTGGGGTATTAAAGTCCCTTACTATTATTGTATTACTGTCAATTTCTCTGTTAATATTTACTTTATAAATTTAGGTGCTCCTATATTAGGTGCATATATGTTTATGACTGTTATATCCTCTTTTGGATTGACCCCTTTATCATTATATGTCTTTCTCTGCTTTATTTTTTTAATAGACTTTGTTTTAAACTCTAAGTAGTCTGATATAAGTATTGCTACCCCAGCTTTCTTCGGATTTCCATCTGCCTGTAATATATTAGTAATTTTATAATTTTATAATTTTATAATTATTAGTAATAATTATAAAAAGATCCAAAAAGGAAGGGAAAACAATGGAACACTGAAGCAACAATTAGAAATTTTACAAATCTACTAAACTGATAAATGATCTGGTGTTCATGCGCCTCTCTATTTCAGGAAACTAAAACACTTTCATCACATGTATGGTTAATTTCACCATATGTAAAGTTTTCTCATAAAACATGAATGCTGAAATTATTTAACAAAAAGGTTTTTTTTTTAATCCTGCTATTATAGGAAATGCTCAGTTAGATCAAGATAAATGCATTTCTCAATTTTTTCCAGAAAACTTCTCTAGGGGACCCTCCCTAAGATGTTTCAACATGACCTCAATTAGTAAATCCTCTGGGGACAAGACTCCTTTTAATAAGTCAGCCTAAGAACAAAGGGGTATATGATGAATTCTAGTCTCCTTTGAGCTGTGATGACAACAAATAGGAAACAGGAAGCAGGGGTGGTAGTTCAAGTACAAATCTTTCATAGGACCATATGACCATTATCTCAGGGCTCAAAAGTCCCAATCAACACCACCACACAGAGGAGGGAAAAGGGCCTAAGCTGAGAAGGACTGGAGAAGTGGTCAAAAGGACTGATCTTCTAGGGAGTGATCAAGCCTAGAAAACATACCAACTCTAGAACACAATAGCTTAGCCTACAGGGATGAACTTCTAGCATTGACATAAGCAACTGGAGGGCACCCTATTTGTTGAAAGACGAATTACTGCATTTGAAATCATAGAATTCTAGAGTGGGCAGGAATCTGTGGATCATCCATGCTTCCTTCCACTAAATGCAAGAAGGCTTCATGTAGCATTCTAATCAGGTAGATGATGACCCAGTCTCTTCAGGAAAACTCACAATCATGGGGAGCTTAAAAGCAACTGTTGACCCATTCCTTTAGGCTTTGCTTGCATACGAGTGTGTCATTTCAGCCTAAGCCTTCTTGCTCATCAATGACGTTGGCCTGCCTACTTAGACTTCAGATCTGACCTGCTCCATCAGACCCAAACCCAGACTTTGACTTTGTCCAGTTTCTGGACTCCCAGTATCCACATACAGGTCAGACATTCTAAATGGAATTATGACCCTAGTCTATCACTACCTTAGGCCAGTTCCCATGTACAGCTCCCGTGGTCTGCCCTCCTCTATGAAAGAGCACTGTTACCACCACCCCTAAGTCTGCCCACTGCTCAGTCCTAACAGTCCTATGATCACAGATAAGCTTAATACTAGAGGAATCCATCTTGGCCCCTCCAATCCAACAATCTTCTCTGACCCATTGCCTTTGGCTAGTTATTAACATTCTACCAGGGCCCAAGAGCATCTGGAGTTCTAATAAAAACTACAGATCTTCTCCGGAAAAGGCCCAATTGCATACATAATATTGTACATAATTTCAGAGGGTTCCCATGAACCGCAAGTTAAGAATCCCTGCTATCTATAACAGGGGTTCTTATATTTTAAAAATTAAATACATATTCCACATACACTGACACACTAAAGGGTACTTTTGCTAGACTCCCTTGCAACTTGAGATCTGCATGTGCCCTAGGTTTCCCAAGGAGGAACACTCCTAGGAGAACAAAAGGAGAAAGAAACAAGGAAAGTTAGCTACCAAGGACAGTCAGATCAGCCCATCCAGCAATGATGGCAGGCAAGACAATGATTCTTCTGGGGCCAGCAGCAAAAGCCAAGCCTCCTCAGTCACCAGCTTCCAAACCTGAACAGGGGAGCATGGCTCTGAGACCAGAGATGGCTGTGGCTCCCTTAGCAAGCCAGATGAGAAGTGTGGTTCCAGGAGCTGTTCCCATAAGCTCAGCCTACAGTCCATTCTCTCTGCTCCTCTACTCCTCAAAGATCCTATAAACTATTACAACTTAATAAACCCCCTTCTGCTTAAACCAGCTATAATGATTCTGTTATCTGCCACTAAGAGAGTCCTTTCCAATATATGGACCAACCAAACGGAACGCATGAAATAAATATTCAAATACAGTACCAAAACTAGGCTTTAAAATATAGGCCTATGGTTGCATAACAATGCAAATGTACTTAGTGCCACTGATCTATACACTTAAAATGGTGAAAATGGTAAATTTTATGTTATATATATTTTATCTCAATTTTTAAAAATATGATTTTTATAAACACCCCCCAAAAATCTATATTTCAGCCCAGGAATCAAGAACTCTTAGATAACCTTGATTTAGTTAACTTATTCCTGTTCCAATAGTATCAAGCAAGCAAGTCACTTAGCCTCTCAGGCTAGCCTCTTGGTCTCCTAAGTGTAAAAAGTGGAAGAAATCTCAACATATATTAGGGATAAGTCAGACACTAAAATTCTGCAATGGGTCAAGTGGAGGGTGGGAAAGGAACAAGGCAATATTTGTTGCAAACTTACTATGTGAACACTTACTATATGCTTTCCATATATCCTCATTTAATCCACACAATAATAACACCCACCCAACCCCATTCATAATAATGCTTCAAGGTAGTTGTTACAATCCTTTTCTTACTTATGAGAAAGTGGAGGAAGAAAAGCTAAGCAACTCACCCAAGGTGCACAGCTACTACTGACTGCTGGAGTAATGACAGATCAAGGTCTGTCTGACACCAAGGCCCCGGCTCTTTCTATACCACATTTCTCTTACTGACTGCCACAGCCACAGTGCTCAGCAGGCAAGGGCTAATTAAATTATCCACAGTGACGGAACCATCGCCCAGCCAGGAAAGCAATTCCTGAAAAGCGTCACCTAGACCATTAATATAGTATGCCCTGTAGAGTCAAGTGTGATGTTCAAATACAGAAATGACTAGATGATGATGATTATAATGATAATAGCATCCAGCTACCATTTACTGAGTGCCTATTATGCTTTAACTGCTTCATATACACTACTTCATTTAATCCCCTGAACATCCTAGTAAGAAATGCACAGTAGGTGTTACCTTCATTTCACAACAGAAGAAAATGAGATGCAGAGAGTTAAATTAAGAACTCTGCCAAAGATTACACCGCAAGTCAAGTTTAGAGCCAGAATCTGAACCCAAGTCTTATAAAGCCCAAATACATGTGTGGGGACCACAACGTGTATTTCCTTTTCTCTTCTAAAGAGCCAGACATGGGCCTTATACCCATAAACATTCAATAAACCAGTGGTTTTACTTTGAAATTAGGGACACCAAATGCAGAACAAGAGGTTACACAAATTTAGCAGTTTAGTGCTGACATGAAGGGAAAAGACATGAAGGAAGAAATGATAATGAAGAGTCCATCCCTGAAGGTCAACATATGTTTGCCAGTGAAAGGATCAGAATCCCCTTACTTCACACTCTTTCAGCCTAGCCCATCTCTCACTTCTCCCTACCACAAGGAAAAAAAAGCTATACACAAGCAATAAGACTTGCTCCATCAACCCTAGCACACTGTTAGAAATTATACAGACTACACTGTCCTAAGAGAACTGTATGAAAGGAAGGAAATCACCGGGAAGGCATCTGATTCAGCAGGTCTGAGGTGGGGCCTGAGAATTTGCAGATCTAACAAGCTCCCAGGTGATAATGCCCCAGACCACACAAGTTTCATCTGGTATCATCCTAAAGCTTCTTTTTGTCCACCACGTTCAGCCACCAAAGAGTAACTAATGACAGTTAGGAAGACGATGTTTATCTCTCTTTGATACAGCAAGGCTTTAAATGGAGATATAATTAACAAGCTGGAAAAGAGCCAAAGGGTTGGCAGGGTAGAAGCTAGGGAGGCGACCACACGGTCTAAATCCAGATATCAATGGGCCCTCAATGAATCCAGTAAATTTCTAAAACTATCAATGACACATGTAATATGTATTTGTTAGAAGTTATAGGGTGGGGTGTGGGGGAAGAGGAAAGGGAATAAAATTTTAATAAATGAAATAAATTTTAAATAAAGGGAATAAGATTATAAATTATATAACCAACATGCGGAAGCTCAGCACCAAGAGAAAATGTTGCCCTAGCCCGGTACAAAACTTTATCTTTTGATTAAAAATAGGCCTAACTTTTAGTAAAATAACTTTGTTTCCCAAATAAACTGTAGCAGCATAAAAAGTTGACAGCAATAGGAATTCAGTGTTTTCCCAGATGATAATAATGAGCTGCAAAGGTCAAGAAAACTCAAGACAGAACATACACAATGATGGAGTCACTGTTCTCTTTTATTTACAAACGGAGAAAGGAACTTATTTATTTAGTATCATTATGACAGACCCACCCATATATGGAAATAGTAGCTTGTGTAGTTAACTCAAAATATGGTCCAAAACCACATGTTCTGGACTACAAGGAAAATCCAGTCTCAAAAAGCAAAAACACCACTATTTAAAATTACATGCTAGCAAAATTAACAGCTTATAGAGTCCAGCCTTCTATTAAACAAAAGCCAGGACATGATTTTGGTTTTGTTTGTTTCAATTCAACTGACATCAGGACACTTAAAGTCTACCAAGATACCATATCAAAAATAAATAAAAACTGAAAAAGCAATTATAAAGAAAAAGAAACTGATATAGTGGAACTGACATAGTGGGGAAAAAACGGAAACTAATCTAAATGTCCATCAAAAGCAAAAAAGATAAATGGTGTTATAATCATAAAACTGAATATAATATAGCTCTAAAATTCACTGAACTATAGCAGGGTATTATGGGCTGAATTGTACCTCCCCAAAATTCATATCTTGAAGCCCTAACCTCCAGGGCCTCAGAATGTGACTATATTTGGAGATAGGGCCTTTAAAGAGGTGATTAAATTAAAATGAGTCTAATAAGGTGGGCCCTAATCCAATATGACCAGTGTCCTTATAAGAAGAGGGAATTTGTACACAAAGAAACACCAGAGATATACACCCACCCACCATGTGAGGACAGAGCATATAAGGTGGCCAGCAAGAAGGTGGTCACCTGCAAGCCAAGGAGACCTCAAAAGAAAGCAAATCTGCCAACACCTTGATCTTGAATTCCCAGCCTCCAGAACTGTGAGAAAATGAATTTCAGTTGTTTCTACCACCCAGTCTATGGTATTTTGTTATGTCGGCCCAGGAGAATACAAATGATCTCAAACTCAAATATTCATAAGAATCACCTGGAAGCCTTATTAGAACACAGACTGCCAGGCCCTACTCTCAGAATTTCTGTTCAGTAGGTCTGGAATGAGGCCTGAAACAGAGCTAGCCTCATGGATGCACAAACATGCTTACAAGGGCCCCACTCTTGGTGTAATGCTTTGACATTACCATCTCCAAATTATTAATAGTTTGAACAAGGGTTCTAACATTTTCATTTTGCACTGGACTGCACAAATGTATCCAGTCCTGGCCTGAGAATTTTTATTTCCAACAAATTCCCAAGTGATGCTGAAGCTGCTGATCAGGTACCACATTCTGAGAGTCACTGAACCACAGCAACATCTATCAACCCAGTTAAGTCTAAAAACATAATATTGGGCAAAAAAGATCAAGCTACAGAAGAACAAGGATAGACGGCATTTATATAAGGTTTTTGTTATGGGTACGCATATATTAAAGTATGAAAACAAGCATGGCAATGTAAACACCAAACTGAGAATCCTTGCTAACTCTGAGGCCAGGGAAAAGAGAACGGAACTAGTGATCGGCACCCCAGAAAGCCTCAGCTCTGTCTACAAAGTTCTACTTCTCAAACAAAAATTGAAGTAAACATGGCAAAAAGGTTCAGTTTTGACACAGCTGAGAGAGTTACACTGTGTTACTCTTTATACCTTTTTGTACTTTTCTATAAATTTAAAACACTTGAAAATTTTTCAAAGAAAAAAGAACCTTAACTTTTATAGAATCTGAGTAATTTGGTGTCACCCACAATCTAGTAAAATATTCCATTCAAAATTTTTAAATTTGCCAGTTGGAAGAATAATTCTACTTATGAAAAAAAAACTCTTCACAAGAACCAAGATATAAAGTTATTTGAAGTCTGAGAATCATAATTTAAAAGAATAAATAGATATAAATCCACTTTAAATAAACAACACATCTAAAAAATAACTAACATACTATGTAAATTAAGAACACTAAAAATGAGAACTACTATCCCTTAGAAATAATAATAGCTGCAACATTCAGGTTAGTTTGACTCTAGTATGTCTTCTGCATGCAATGACAAATTTTAAGCTGTTTAGTGAAACACAAATAAAACATAATAGGTGGTGACATTTTACCAAACCTAGAGAAAATATGAAAAGGTTATATCTCTAACAAATAGAAAATCCATGCAAATTAAAATGAAAGGAATAAAAATAAATATTAGAAAGAAATTTTCAATCTAAAAAATATAGAATAAATACAAATTTCATAAATAATAACTTTTAACTATCAAATTAACCAATTTGTATAAAAAATGAATAATCAGTGCTATTTTGATTTTACTGGGAATATGAAATGGAAAAACTTTCCAGAAAGCAATTTAAAAACATAAATCAAGGGCCTTAAAAATATTCACTCCCTTTGATGCAATAATTTTCTTTCTAGGAATATATCCTATGGAAAAAATCAAAATTATGAAAACATTCATACACAGATATATTCATCATAATATTATGTACTATAGGAAAAATTACAAAAAACTAAATAAATCATGATACATGCATATGATAAATGAAATTTTAATGATTTGTGGGAATTGATTATGATATAAAATTAAATAAAAAGGAAGATTATAAAGTTACACATACAATGATCCTAACTATGGAAAACTATAAAATTTCAAGGGAAAAAAAAATGAAAGGAAATACACAATATGAAAGGAAATACACAATATTAACAGTCTGCCTCTGGATAACAGGATCATGGATGATTTGTTTCCTTAGCTTCTTTTCTATAACATATATGTATTATTTTCACATTTAAAAAAATAAAAACTAAAAAATATTAGCACTTTTCACTAAATATAAAACATTTCAATCTAAGGTATTAGAGCATTTAATAAAGTACCTTAACTAAGTGTTAGTTTAATAAATCTTTGAGGGCTTCCCTGGTGGCGCAGTGGTTGAGAGTCCGCCTGCCGATGCCGGGGACAGGGGTTCGTGCCCCGGTCCGGGAAGATCCCACATGCCGCAGAGCGGCTGGGCCCGTGAGCCATGGCCGCTGGGCCTGCGCGTCCGGAGCCTGTGCTCTGCAACGGAGAGGCCACAACAGTGAGAGGCCCGTGTACCGCAAAAAAAAAAAAAAAAAAAAAGAATAAATCTTTGAAACATTCATTCCAGTAAAAAGCTGATTATATCTGAGAAGATATAATATACTTTTCAAACTACAGACATTCTTTAAGAAGTTCTTCATAGTTTTTCTTCTATGCTAATTCCTTTCAGTCAAAGGCACCTACGGTTCTTCTAGCATCAAAGTATCTATTACATATCTTAAATTGGTTTCCTAATCTATCATTTTAGAATACAATCAATGTAACATTCTAAATCACACATTTTCATCAACCTGCCTAAGGATAATGGCTGAGACCCCAATACCTCCCAGTCTCTGAGCTGTCCCTGTACCTATAATATCTCTATTTTACAAACCAGCTCTATAAGGAAAGTATCATTACCTTGACTTTGTAGATGTATGAACTCAGAGAGGCTAAGCAATTGTCCCAACATCACACAGCTAGAAAGTAGCAGAACTGGGACTTAAACCCTGGTCATTCAACTGCAGTACATCACAGCACCTTTCAATAAAGCTGTCATAACATAAAATCCTGGTTTGTTTGGTTTTTGTTGTTGTTGTTGCAATTTTAACCCTGCCTCCTATGGACAAACAAGGACAGCGTTCCAGAAAAAGATACAATTACAAAAAAATGTAATTAAAGGAGATAGTTATTAATCATAGAAAAGGATTTCAATCTGTATCCTTATCACCTACTTTGTACATTTACCTGCTGAACACTGACCTCACACACCTGAATCACTCAGCCAGAGATAAGAGAATACAGGTAACCAGGTAGAGCTGTGACAGGCTATATTTTCCAAAAACAGCCACAGCAATATTTCCAGTCCCACATGCCCTTTCAGGCACTTGCCACTCCCTCACCCAAAGGCAGGAACAATTTCCCCTTCAGCTTATGTTGAGCTTTGTATCAAGGAACAAAATGCCTGAGAGGTAATACTGTGTGATTTCTAAAGGTAACCTATAAAAGGCAATACAGTTGTCCCTCCGTATCCGCAGCTTCCACATTCTCAGATTCTACCAACCACAGATCAAAAACATTCGGGGAAAAAAAAAAGAAATTCCAGAAAATTGTGAAAAGCAAAACTTGAATTTGCCACACACGGGGCAACTATTAACATGGTATTTACATTGTAGTTACAACCATTTACATAACATTTACCTTGTATTAATTATAATTGTATAATTATAATTGATAATTATAAGTAATCTAGAGATGATTTAAAGTATATAGGAGGATGAAAATACTACACCATTTTAAATATAGGATTGATCATCCCCCGATTGTGGTATCCTGGGGAGATACCAAGGACAACTGTATAGGTTCTTTCTCTCTCTCTCACTCCGGCTCTAACTCGCTCTCTTCTCCCTCCCTCCCATTTTCCTCTCCCGCTCTATTTTCTCTCCCTCGTCCCCCTCTTCCCTCCCTCTCACCCTTCCAACCTAGTCACCATACTGTAAGGAAGCCCAGGTGACATGCAAAGGCTACAAATAGGTGCTCTAACCCAGATTCCCAGTTGTAATCTCAGCTGACAGCCAGCATCGCCCAGCAGACATGTTCCTGAACAAACCTTCACATGATTCTGGCCCTCCCCTTTGAGCCACACAGCTGACACAAAGTGTAGCAAAGACAAACTATGCCAAATGGACCATTCCAAATCACAGACTCCTGAGCAAAATAAATGTTTTTAAGCCACTAAGTTTTACAGTGGTTTGTCAAGTAGTAAGGGTCACCAAAACAGATATTTGGGGCTGTATTCATAGCAAGTTAAAGAGTTTTGTGATCATTCCATTCAAACTTGTATGATAACTTTCTGCAATTATCCTCTTTAAAGTAGCTAAACCATAGTCAGCCCATATAGCTCCTTTGACTTCGATCGGTCTTTGGAAACCTGAACCTTCAGGGCTGCTTGATTCTCCTTTTAGAGTCAAACTGTATACCTTGGGCTTCCCTGGTGGCGCAGTGGTTGAGAGTCCGCCTGCCGATGCAGGGGACACGGGTTCGTGCCCCGGTCCGGGAAGATCCCACGTGCCACGGAGCGGCTAGGCCCGTGAGCCATGGCTGCTGAGCCTGGGCGTATGGAGCCTGTGCTCCGCAACGGGAGAGGCCACAACAGTGAGAGGCCCGCGTACCGCAAAAATACAAAAAAAACAAAAAAACAAAACTGTATACCTTGTTGAAATAAAGTTTCACTTTAAAGGTTGGTGTGAGGTGTCACATCCTTTCAGGGTGCAGTTCTAAGCAAGGATGCCAAGAAACTCCCCTCTAGAAGACAGTCGTGGCACCCGTGTTTTAGCTGATACCACAAAAGACACTTGTAGAAAGTTATCATTAATTACCAATGATCTCTAGAGTACAGTAGTTCCACAAAATATTTTTAAGCATAGAGAATGCAGAGTAAAACAGTACAGAGTGAAATAAGACAGATTTGAGTAAAAAGGGAAAAAAGAATGATAAAACATTGCACTTCTTATGCAGACACTCTGTACTCTGCAGATTTGTCTACCAATTTAGGCCAGTGTACTGTTTATTGACTGCCTTGACTTTTCATTTTTTTATATAGCTTCAAATGCAATTTCTAATCAAATGAGCTGAAATAAGTTAAAAACTTCTCCTTTTTCATATAAATATAATTTTACCAGCTACAAAACATTTCAGTGATGAGGTGTGCATGAAGCCAACTAAATGTAAATAGAACAGAAACCTTGAAATCAGTTTACTTCATAGCTTTTAGGAAGGAATTTTAGAATGGTAGTGGCAAGTATCACATTAAAAATTTAACCAAAGTTAGTTATTTGTAGAGATAAATGATCAAATAATATGATCATAACATGTTCCTTGATGATAAAATACATCAGGTTGGTAATCAAATATAAAATCCATGAAGATGAGCCCCCCCAAAAAAAGCTTTTGTTTTAGGCATAGTTTTCACTAGCACAAGACCTTTTTTTTTTTTTAAGACCCTTTTGATAGTATAATGAAGACCAAACCTTTTTCTCCTGTTAAACCTAGGCCTCTCACAGCTCTAACCTCCCAATAAAATCTTATTGCAGCTCACACAGTATAGGAAATACTAACACCACTGGAAAAGTAAAATTCTTCTGTTCTTCTTCATTAACTTTTGAGGGTGTGGTTTATGTTCATCAGATTGTTAACGAACCATTGACTGAAACCGTCCCCCGTGGCCAGGCACGATGATCACCACCTGCATGAGTTGTCTTGCAACAGGAGGTCCCAACACGGAACATGGTGCTGCAGCCGAAATGTAACCAGGAGGATTCAGGAGGGGCCAAGAGGAGGGAGGAGACGCCAGTCCTTATGTCCTGCCAACCTCCCAGAAAACTTTGCACTGGAATCCATCTTGGCTGAGAAATGCACACACCACCAAGAAGGACCCTGAGTCAGACCAAATATGGGCCCAGCAAGATGATTGGCCAGAGACAACCCAGAAACTAACCCCATTACCATAAAACCTGAGACTGCGAGCCATGTGGCAGAGCAGTTCTCCTGCTGCTCCTCACTCAGGCACCCCTTCCCCATAAAGTCTTTTGCTTTGTCAGCCCATGTGCCTCCTCGGACAATTCATTTCCGAGTATTAGACAAGAGCCACTCTTGGGCTCTGGAAGGGCTCCTCCTTCCTGCAAAAACATGAGTTGCTAAAATATATGTCATATATAACGGATACAGGGTTCATTGCCAAAACAATTTATATCCAATCCTTTGATGGAAATAATATTCTTCAAATACCTAAACTTCAGATTGAAAAGAAAGAAAATGAATCCAAAAGTTTATCTGTTATCCCTCCTTCTTTTGAGGGGGGAAAAACACTGTACAAAAGAAATTACAATCTATAAACCTACAAAACTATAGAGAACAGTGAAAAACAAGGTGAAGGTTTACAAATATTTATGCTTTTTGAAATCAAATGTTAAGATGAATTTATCCCTTGTAGTCCATATCTGTTGTGTAAAACACTAAGGAATCTAATAAGTTTTAAGGGTTGGTTTGATATAATGTGAACTAAACAGTTGAAAATACTCAAAACTTTAAAGCACACTGGTTACTGGAGCAGGTTTTCAAGACTGATTGGGTAAACTAACCTATACAAACCTAAAAATAGGAAGCGACAAGTGAAAGTTTGTTAAGAATTTGCAACAATTCCTACTACAGAGAAGGTTTTCATTAAAAAAGAAATGATCCATGGCCTGCAGACCTCTTTTGTTTTAATCTCAATGAGAATACCCTTGGAATTGGCTATAGATCCTACCATGCCCTATGGTGTATTCCTGGATATTCCAATGCTCCTTTAAGAATCTGAGTTAGGGCTTCCCTGGTGGAGCAGTGGTTAAGAATCCGCCTGCCAATGCAGGAGACACGGGTTCGATCCCTGGTCTGGGAAGATCCCACATGCCGCAGAGCGACTAAGCCCGTGTGCCACAACTACTAAGCCTGCGCTCTACAACCCACGAGCCACAACTACTGAAGCCCTTGCGCCTCGAGCCCATGCTCCGCAACGAGAAGCCACTGCAATGAGAAGCCCGCGCACCACAACGAAGAGCAGCCCCCACTCACCGCAACTAGAGAAAGCCCGCGCTCAGCAACAAAGACCCAACTCAGCCAAAAATACATAAATAAATAGATAGATTAAAAAAAAAAAATCTGAGTTCGTGAAATCTACTTTAGACCCTAAGACTTGGGAAGAGACCATCTGATTTATACATAACAATATCTCAAGCCCCTGGTAGAGCACATACATTCAAAATATATTTGTTGAATGAATTAGAAGGAGGGATACAGGTAAGGAAAGAACAAAAGAGGAAGGAACAGAGGGAACAGATGCCCTGCTACAAACATGAATAACAAAAGGTTCAAACTGTACAAGAAAATGTAATTGTTTCCCAAGAAAAAAATTCCCAATAAAAATGTACGCTTAGATTCTTGCTAAAAATCCTTGCTTTGGAAATTCTTGCTGTTTTACCCTTTGACCATAGCAGTTGT
The DNA here is from genome assembly GCF_964374135.1 of Grampus griseus. Taxonomy (NCBI): domain Eukaryota; kingdom Metazoa; phylum Chordata; class Mammalia; order Artiodactyla; family Delphinidae; genus Grampus; species Grampus griseus. The sequence continues at coordinate 85,464,831 of NC_139001.1, read as the reverse complement.
TCCAAAATCTCTTCCTCTTTCTGAAAGTTCTCAACACCACTTCTGCCTATTCACTCTTAGTAGATGACCACTCTTTTCCTTCAATAAACTTTCTAAGTCATTTAACATGAGTAACTAAACTCTTCCTACAAATTATAAGTAGACACTCAGCCTGGAACAGGAGGGAAGGGGGCAGGGCACAACCTTTACAAGAATGACACAGCCATAGGACATGACAAAAACTGATTAGAACCAACTAGATCCAAGCGAGGGAAAGATTCAACTTCCAGTGGACCTTGAGCCTCATATGCGCTCACTGTAATACACTACCATGCTAAGTGACAACCCCCCCACACCCGACCAGCACCATGACAGTTCTGAGGCCAACCATAAAAGGTCAAAGAGTGGGCAGTGGCCCAATTCCTAGAAATCCCTGCCCCCTCCCCAGAAATAGTTGGAATAGTCCTCCCACTCATTAGCCCTATGAAATGACCCAGCCCATAAAAACTAACCACCACATTCTGGGGGACCTCTTGCCTTCTGAGATGACCCACACTCTCTGTGGAGTATGCTTCTCTCTAAATAAATCCACTTCTTACCTATCACTTTGTCTCTCACTAAATTCTTTCTGCGATGAGACATCAAGAACCTGAGCTTCATTAAGTCCTGAGACCAGGTGTGTGATTTCAATTAGAAGACAGTGGGCTCAAGTCCCAATCTGGGTTTAGGCTGGGTTCCAGTCCTGGCACGTGGGTTCAAGTCCTATCTGAGTTGCACAGTGTCAATCCCACATATTTTATTTCCCTGCCAACTCATAAAGAAAAAAAATCATTTTTCTCTCAAAGTTTAGCCCACATACCTGTGTTAAACATGCCCACTATCCTTTAATTAAGACCATGAACCACCAATCACTCCCTCTCTAAAAACTTCAATCCCTTTCTTAACCACCTATGCCTTTGTAGCTTTTGACAAATTAATCCATTTGCCTCAATCATTAAAATCCTTTGCCTTAATCCTTTACCATTTCAACTCTGTCCACTAAATTCTTCACCAGAGTCTATTTCACTGTCTCCACATCAGTGAAGACATATAGTTGTGTATCTTCAAACTCACTCTTCAATCCTTTATTTGGTTTCTAATCATACTACTCTGCCAAAGTTGCCCTCAAGAGCCTCCAGTGGTCACCAAACACCAAATGAGCTTCACTTGGTCCTCATGTAATTGAACAAAGTTTGTGTGCCAAGGCACAGTGAGGCCAAATAAACTTGAAGTCGGAGTTTGGAGCAGAGAAAGGTTTACTGCAGGACCAAGCAAGGAGAATGGGTGGCTCATGCTCAAAAACCCCGAACTCCCTGATGGTTCTGGGGGAAAAGGTTTTATAGGCAAAATTTAGGGTGAGCGCTGCAGACTGATTGGTTGGTGGTGAGGTAGCAGGGCAGTGCTCCAGGAACCTTGTGCTCAGCCTGAAGTTGCCATCCTCCACCTGGGTGGGGCTTTAGTTCTGCATAAGAACTTCAGATAAGATATTATGTATATTCCTTGAAGGAGGAACCAGGCAGCCCCAAGTCTGCACTACTGTTTCTTATATGCTCCTCCCTTGCCTCTGCATCCCCTCCCTTCCCTCTGCATCCCCTCCCTTCCCTGATTAGCAACTGTTTGAACCTGCCCTTTGGAACTCAGGGAAGGTCATGGAGGCTAAATGAAGCCAATTTTCTACAAACAAGAAACAGGGGACAGGGAAAGGACTTGTACCTGGGAGCCCCACAAGGTCCTGGTCTACTTCACTCATGTACCTTCAAGTCTACATAGTATTTAACGTAGTTCATTACCCCATCTTTGAAACTTTCTTGTTTTGACTTCCATAATAGTATACTCTTCTGGCTCTCTGTTTTCTTTCCAGGCTTCCCTGTACCTCCTAAATGTGAAACTGGAGGGAAGGGGGCAGGGCACAACCTTTGAAGAATGACAAAGCCCCAGGACATGACATAAACTGATTAGAACCAAATGCGTCCAAAATATTGGACAAGTCGACTTCCACTAGACCTTGAGCCTCAGTACAGTTCATTGTAACACATCAGCAAGCTAAATGACACACCCACAGGCGCCATGAGAGTTCCAAGGCCAGCCATAAGAATCAAAAAGTGGGCGGTGGCCCAATTCCTGGAAATCCTCACCCCTTCCCCCCCCACCCTGAAATAGTTGGAATAATCCTCCCACTCATTAGCCTATGAAATTACTCACCCCTATAAAAACTGACAACCCCAGACTTCCCTGGTGGCACAGTGGCTAAGAATCCGCCTGCCAATGCAGGGGACACAGGTTCAAGCCCTGGTCCGGGAAGATCCCACATGCCGCGGAGCAACTAAGCCCATGCGCCACAACTATTGAGCCTGTGCTCTAGAGCTCGCAAGCCACAACTACTGAAGCCTGCATGCCACAACTACTGAAGCCCATATGCCACAACTACTGAAGCCCACGCACCTAGAGCCTGTGCTCCACAACAAGAGAGGCCACCAGAATGAGAATCCCGTGTGCCGCAACGAAGAATAGCCCCTGCTCGCCGCAACTAGAGAAAGCCCGCGTGCAGCATGAAGACCCAACACGGCTAAAGATAAATAAATAAATATTTTTTTAAAACTGACAACCCCATACCTGGGGCCACTCTTGCCTTCTGAGATGGCCCACACTCTGTCTGTGGAGTGTTTTTCTCTCTAAATAAATCCACTTCTTACCTATCATTTTGTCCCTCACTTGAATTCTTGAGACATCAAGAACCTGAGCTTCATTAAGTTCTGAAACCAAGTGTGTGATCTCACTTGGGTTTTGGCGGGGTTCCAGTCCCAGCACGTGGATTCAAGTCCCAATCTGAGGTGCACGGTTGCAAATGCATGCATTCTTAATTAGCCAGACTTGACAATTCTGCCTCCTTAATCTCATATACAAACTCTCTTTTTCATTCCTATTGTATTACCACTTGTCTGAAACACTAAAATAGACTCCCAGTTGGGCACCATGCCTCTCCAGTATTACTCCCTCATCCAAGAAACCAACTGCTTTGGTAACATTCCTGAAGTTTAGCCTGCCTCATTCTTCCACTTAAAAGACAGAAAACACACAGGTTCAAAAAAACATTTAGTTTGAATCCTAGCTCTGACAATTATTTGTCATGAGACCTTGGGTAAGTCACTGAACTCTTCTGGTCCTCAGTTTTTCTTTTCTTTAAAATAAACATTGTAATATCTATTAAACAAGGGTTGTTATAAATAAATCAGAAGACCTGTTCAGATCTGACACATAAGAGGTGTTCTATAACCTTCAAGGGCTGTCCAATGCTTAACAAGTAAGATCTATATATGGTTACACAGTTAAACCCAATTATTCTAGTCCAATAGCCAATTGCTCCCTGTCTGCTCCCTATGTAGGACCATAAGACACCCTTCAATGATACACTCTGTACCTTTTGCCTGTTATGTGATCAGCCTGAAATATCCTTTCCCCAAATCTCCCCCTGCCAATTTTCTACCAGTTAAAGTCCAGCTCAAGTATCACACCTTTTAAGAAATGCCTAACATGAAATCTTTTTTTCCCTGAATTTTATTTGTACCTCTCTTACACTATGTATTCCATTGAAGTTATTTATACACTAGCCTTTCTTTCTTATTAGAATATAAACTCTCTGAGGGCCAGAATTATATATTTTAACCACTGCATTGTTCAGTACCCTATTCTACAAACAGAAGCATTAAAAGAAGTGACACTTAGAATTGTGAAATCGATTTTCAGTACTATTTATAAAATTTATCCCAAATAATTTACATAGCCACCTATCTTGTCTATATGCTCACTATGAAAATCAAAGTAAAATGTTCAATAAACTGGGGCATGTCTAAAGGGAGATATGATTTATTTGATTATGTAATTGAACACAAAGAAGAAATAAGACTTTTGTAAGTCTGTTTTATGGAGAATAATATGATTTTAATAAGTTACATCCAATCAATTCAAAAGGATAAACCTTGTCAGTTTATTTTATTTTTAAAGATAATTTACACAAATTATCAAATAATTTCATTTTAGAAACACTCAAACATAACAAATGACCATATGCATGAACAAAATGCAGCATAAAGCCGTGTCAATGAAATTGCCAAGGTATTTTACAAAAAGTAATCTGAGTTGACCATTTTTGCTAGAATATATATGTAATTCCTGAATACTAAGCAAAGAAATAAACAAGCAAATCATACATAAGAAGAGTGATCAAATAGTCAACTACAATATTCAAGCACCAAGTGACATTAAGAATGAATAAAAAAGACTACATTACAGCTTTTTTTTTTTGCAGTACACGGGCCTCTCACTGTTGTGGCCTCTCCCGTTGCGGAGCACAGGCTCCGGACGTGCAGGCTCAGCGGCCAAGGCTCATGGGCCCAGCCGCTCCGTGGCATGTGGGATCTTCCCGGACCGGGGCACGAACCGTGTCCCCTGCATCGGCAGGCAGACTTTCAACCACTGCGCCACCAGGGAAGCCCTACATTACAGCTTTTTTGTCACACATCTATTCCAGAACCTATAGAATCTAAACCATAGAGATGCCTATAGTATACAGAGTGTGCAAGCAAGTACAACGTGAAAAAACAGAAGCAAAGATTAGAGAGAATGGGAAGCACATGCTTCCAATTGTCTAGTATATACAGTAAATAGTACCTGCTTCCTTGGATAGAAAAGCTCTAAGAGGAAATTACACCACTGCACTAGTGTGTGTGCAAGTATATGCTTATGCTCTCACATAGTTGTACCAAAAGACATTACTTGGGTTGCAAAATTCAAGCAAGAGCAAATCTGGGTAAGTATCAAGATAAACATTGATGATGCACCCTTGGTAAGGTTCAACAAAGAAGAATAGATCTGAGCACAACTCTTAACACTCTTCAGTCTTCCAGTGTTCACACAACTTGCTTTTCAAACTGGACTAAGCGAGGACCCTAACTAACACTGTCTGGGGAAAGAAGCAGTATTTTTACTTTGGATATGATATCATTTCTCCAGTTGTTGAATCCCTGGCCTCTGGGTAAAACGACTAAACCAATTATTTCATATTTTAAGATACATAATCTATAACTATCTACATAACTGATTTCTCGGCTGTAAGAAGAGTACAAATACTTATTTTCCTATCTATTTGCAATAATAAACATTACTTGCAGTTGACTAAACATCTGTCTCTGAGTCTCTTGGTTTTTCAACCCTCATGAGGGTTTAAGTTGACCATTAAGAAATCCTTAACTACTACCAAATCCAATTCCTTTATAAGGGACTATGTAATGGCCCTATTTTATCACAGACCTCTGAGGTCTGATGAAAACTAAGGGCCCTCTCCACAGAAATACCTACTTAAGTACATATAGACAAGATTTTACATTCCACTGGGGGCGGTATCTTAGACTTTCCTAATGTCTGGTGAACTTTGACTTAACTTGCTCACTTTCTCCAAGACTCCCTTGGAAGTGTTTCCAGAGCCTAAATTTGTATACTAATCTCCATCCCAACACCCCTCCAGTTCTACTACCTATCATCAAGATAAAGCTCCTTTCCTGTACTTTTTCTTCATAATCCTATAATTCTCTTGCAAATTAGATGACTGTATGCATCATGCTGTACTATTTTAACTGATTTTATTTTCTTCTCCATTGGAATGTGAGCTTCTTAAGGCCAGAAACCGTGTCAGGTCCTATTCTATAGCTCCAACAACTAGTACCACACCATGTACAAAGAAAATACTCATTCCAATGTCTTTCAAATAAAGCCATGAGTTGATAATTGCTGAAGACGGGCAATGGGTACATGCAGAATAAGGCAGGAAGGGTGCTTCATTCTACTAGTCTGTCTCATTTTGTATATATTCCAAGTTTTTCAAATATTAAGGGGAAAAGTCTAGAAAAAAAGAGGCTTGTAGCTATACATCAGTAGCCTCCACATACATGAATGCATCTAAAAACAAACTGAGACTTGTTCATTTTGCCTCAGAGAACTAGAATCAATGAGTAGAAAACAAAATTCTGGCTTCACAAAAGTAAGAACTCTAATAATTAAAGGTGTCTAAAAATGAAGCTGCCACTGGGCTAGGTACAGGCATACCTCGGAGATACTGCAGTTTCAGTTCCAGACCATCACAATAAAGCGAACATGGCAATAAACTGAGTCAAACAAATTTTTTGGTTTCCCAGAGCATATAAAAGTTATGTTTACACTGTAGTCTACTGTATGCAATAGCATTATGTCTAAAAAGACAATGTACATACCTTAATTTAAAAATACTTTGCTAAAAAGTACTAAACATCATCTGACACCAGAGGGTTGCCACAAACCTTCAATTTGTAAAAAAAGCACAGTGTCTATGAAGCACAATAAAGAGAAGTGCAACAAAACAAGGTATACCTGTATATTCAAGCAGGAGTTGGCCATTCAGAATGGATTACTATTTAGGGGGAAAATGGGAAAAATGAATTCTAAGGGAACTTCAAATCTGTGAGTATCTGAAAACAGTTTATTATTTTAAAACAGACACACAGAAGTCAATATAAAGGTAACTGTTGATTTCATAAAACATCTACAAAGAATGAAGTCCTTTCTCAAAACCAATTTCCTCGCAAGCCTCATTTTGCAGGCGTGCACTCTCTGGACATCAGCTTCCCCAGCCTTCTGTCAGGTCCTTAACGTGCCCTGCAGCCTCCACTGCACATGCTGCTCCTACTGGAACACTCTTCTGATAGCAGCTAACGCACACTTCCTCAGGGAAGCCCTTCCTACCTGACCAGATCATGCTCTCTGACAACTACCATTCTTTTCTAGAAAGCAGAGACACCGTGTTTTTGCTCACCATTGTATCCCCAGGGCCTGTCACAGAGCCTGGCATGTTGTAAGTGCTCAATAAATATTTGTTGAATGGATGAATGAATACAACATTCCCTATGACCCTAGCATTTTCATAAATTATGATCTAAACTGAAAACAAGTCAACTTGCCAAAATATAACCAAGCTATTTCTTTATCACAAGTGATTAAACTACCTCCCTAGAGGCTAAGGACAATAAGAAAATAGTTAGCTAGCTCCCAAGGCAATCTTTTTATACTTGTTTTATTATGAAAATATAACACATTTTCAATAACTTTTAGCTTCACAATAAACACAAAAAATTTATTTCCCAGAACTCTAAGATTCTGACAAGCCAAATGATTCTCAAGTCAAACTGTGGGTTATTAAGCTGAAAGAATATACTGTATGAATGTGAAGTTTAATGAGGACATTTAGGTAATGAAGAAGCAGTGAGAGCTTCAGGACAGAGGGACAACCATCAGGGCATATATTTTCAAATGTGTGTTTATAAGAATTATATGAAAACGCCCAGCACAGGAATACTTTCTGTTGCTAAAAAACACTGAACACTGATGACTAAATTGTCTCTTACAAAGGTCAACAACAATCGTCTCATTTATCAGTGCAATTCCTTTAATTATTCATTCTTAAAACCTTTACATAATATACTAAGCAAAAAGGAAGACATAAATTGTGTTTAACACTCAGAAATCACTAATAGGGCTTCCCTGGTGTCACAGTGGTTGAGAGTCTGCCTGCCGATGCAGGGGGAAGATCCCACATGTCGCGGAGTGGCTGGGCCCGTGAGCCATGGCCGCTGAGCCTGTGAGTGCGGAGCCTGTGCTCCACAACGGGAGAGGCCACAACAGTGAGAGGCCCGTGTACCGCAAAAAAAAAAAAAGAAAGAAGTCACTAATATATCTAATGTATACAAAGACAGAGTGGTATTTTATTGACTTCCATCAAAACTGTTTTTTAGGATAAAGTTACAAGATCCTACCTTTAGTATTAAGATTGTGAGAACAAAATTTATTAAATTATTAAAAGTATAAAAAAATTCTATCCACACCAAAACTATCACTATGGCTAATACACAAAATATTTGAAACTCTAAATAAATTCTAACAAAGCTAAACACTAGGTTTTAGGACTATTTTATTTTTAGTTGGGAGAAATTACCCACTGCCATCTTATTCAGAATTGTGTATTACCTGATAAATTTGAGTTAGAGCCAGCACTGCAATATGTTGAAATCCCTTAGACTCAACCCTGCTTCTTATAACCTTTAGCTTCAATTTTGAACCCAACATGAACCTTCACCCAGGTCATCCACTCCATTATTAGCACCAATCCTAGGCTCAGTCCCTCCTCCACTTCACAGAGAAATGACAAACTAAGGAAAAGACAAGGTAAACCTTCAAACTGAGTAATGAACTCCAAAGAATGATTGTTTTTCAATGAAATAAATAAAATTTACCTGGAGATGCTGGAATGTGAATGTGGAACATGTAAAAGATTTAGCCTAATGCCTGACATTTATTAAATACTCAAAAATTGGAACTAAATATTATTACCACTGTGTTTTAATTTTATAAATTGATTTCCTCTGATATTAATAGTGTAACATAATACATGATTTTCTAACATTCCAAATCTACAAATTAGAAAACATAAGACTCTAAAAATCCTTTAACTTTTTATTATGAAAACTTTCAAACATACACAGCAGCAGAGATAAGAGTTTAATGAACCATATCACCTGGCTTAACAATTATTGTCACTCTGACAATTTTGTTTCATCTATAGGAAATCTATTCTTGAACAATGCAAAAGTACAGTGAATTGAGATACCCTTTCAAAAGTGTACCCAACTTGTTGACCACACAGAAATGATGGGTTTCATGCAAAAACTTTATTTTTGTCTCTTACTGGTCTATTAAACCTGTTCAGCAGTAAACTAACCTCTGCCTTAGAGGAAAAAACTCAAGTAATCCTCATGACTTTCTGGTCCCTAATAAGTAACAGAAAATCATATGATCACTTGAAATGGTAAGTCTCAGTTCAGTAATTTAAAATAACTAGTCTCAGACAGACAACTGGGGAAATTTGAATATGGACTATACATTACATAACTTTATTGTACCAATGGTAAATCTTGGGTGTGATAATGTGTAGGAGAATATCTTAATTTTTCAGAGAGAAAAGCTAAAGTATTTAAGAGTGAAGTGTCATTTTCAAATGGTTCATTCCCATTCCACTGGCCAAAAAAGTATACCGTATATATAAGCTATACTCGTACCTAACGTTGTTACCTGGTAAAAGGTATGAGGTGTTTATTAGATTACTATTTCACCATTTCTGTAGGCTTAAAATTTTTCAAAATTTAAAGACTACATCCAAATAACAGTCAAAACTCCAAAGTACAGTTAACATTACATCTCATGTTCTCTTTTCAGCTAAGGCCTGCCAAGAGCCGGCCACTGTCAGTGAGGGAGATCCTTCTCTTCTCACCAAGAAGCTTCTCTTCTGCCAGCTTCCAATGCCATCTTCCAAGTTTTCTGACCCCACCAGGATCAAGGTCAGGGAGTCGAGAAGAGCTCAGGCATCACAGAACAGTTCTTATTTGTCTGCTACTGTACCAAAATGACCTAGCGTTATATGAATATGGCAGGTGCTTAAAGCTGATTTTCCTTCTCTTGGGAAGTGCATATGCATTCTTCCATGGGTATGAGCCTCCAAGTGCAAAATTCCTGCCAGGAGCAGTGCTCTCCTTTAGCTAACAGTTCCCTCCCAGTGTCCCCTCAGTTTCTGACCTTTGGCCATATACCCCACAACTCTTCACTGCAGGGATCTTCTTTCCCTGGCAAAAAACTTCCTTGGGCAGGATTCCTTTTCAAATAACACCAGGTTGATATTCATATTCTGGGATACATACATACCCTTCTGACCTGCTGGAAGAAAGCAGTGCAATTACTTCTCAAGTCCAGGCCTACTGCCACAGAACACTTAGGCTTTCTCAGGCATGAGTCAAGCATCAGTCCCTTGTGACCTCAGCTGCAGACCACGTACTACAGTTGACGCTCCTCTCACTACGTTTCAGGAAAGATTCAGATGCCTAACTTGTGAAAGGCAGGACTAAAACACACAGCACTCCAATGACATTCCAGAGAAATTAGCCTAATGAAGTCTTTCCCTCTTTTGATATCCTCTATGTGAGTGAAGGGATTCAAAGGTCACAAAACTAGCTTTCCACAAATCTGTATATGTTACAGTACTTCCTTGGGATATAGAAGCATTTGTTGAATACTGATGCCTCAAATGAAAGGCCCACTCCTCCAGGAGGCAGGTCTTTTTTATTTTAGTGCCAGCACTAGCATCCAGCGCATCATGGCTCCTCAAGAAAATGTTTTCTGAAGGGATGATCTCAGCAAACGACAGTAGGTATAAATAAATGGAAGAGTGTATAAAACTAAGCAATGACGGATGACTTTCAGTATCTGAAGAACTATCTGAAAATAGACTGCTCAGTCAGTGAACGTTGGGCTAAGCAAAGCACATTTGGTCCTCCCCAATTTATACACCTAGATATAGGCCTATGAGAACCTAAAAGGGCAACCAAACACCCAAGTATTCCTCTTCTGTTCTACCATGATACCCATCTCCGCACTTACTCATGGCATACAGAAAATATCCATGTGTCTATCATTTGTATACAGGTCATTGAGGGCTTAGTTGGTTCACCCTTGCACCATAAATAGTGCCTGTCCTCAGTAAAAAATCATGTTGACCAACACAGGTTAAATTAAAGGACTGTCATAAAAGAAGAGAGAAAGATACGGATTACATCAGAGGATGGGTAATTGCCCACAGTAGTCCTCCAACTTTACTGGGTGAACACTATTTAGATGAAATAATGGCCCCTTTCTTTCTTTCTGTTCCCTACTCTAAAACTATAGCCGTGCGAAAAGATCTATTTGGGGGGCAGCATGATACCTGCAGCAGGTAGTATACTCTTACATATCTGCTTATTCTCTCAACAAGCCACACTGGAGATCTAATACTTTAAGGTACCCTAAAGGCTTTCCATTTTAAAGATTTTTTATGTAAATGTTCAATAAATATTTACAGAACATTAACTATGTGCCATGCTCTGGGCTAGTGAGACACTATGGGAGGATCAACGATGAGTAAAGCAGTCAATGAGCTTGCAATTTAATAAGAAGAATGTGACAAATATTTAAAGGACTGTAATATCCTAGTAAGAAAAGCACCACCATAAAGAAATGAGAGACTTTGAAAAATGATTAGGATTTTAAAAGGGAGAGGTGAAGAAGGGCTTTCAGCAAAGGAAAGAGTATTATCAAAGAAAAGGAGGTAAATATAGAAATACTGACCAGGACCCTGGAGTACTTGTTAGGTATAAAAAAAGGAGAAAATAAAGGTAGAAAAAGTAGACTAAAGCCTAACTGGAGAGGGCCTTAGGTGCCAAGGTTAAATATTAAAATGCCCTTTCATGAGTAACAAGAACAACAAAAAATAAATTAAAAATAAAACATAGTTTCAAGGACATGGTAATGGAAAGGATTTCGAGGGCGTAAACAATTTCAAAAAAGAACAAAGTTAGACAACTTATACTACTTATTTCAAGACTTAGTATTAAACAGTGTGGTGTTGGCATGATAGACATATAGATCAATACATAATAGAGTCTAGGAAAAGATTCACAAATATATGATTAGTTGATTTTTAACAAAAGTTTCAAGATAACTCAAAGGAGAAAAGACAGTTTTTTCTACAAGTGATCCTTGGAAAACTCGATACGAAAAAGAATGGACCTTGATCCTTACCTCACACTCTACACAAAAATTAATTCAAAATGGACAAGAGACTGAATGTAAAAGGTAAAACTATAAAACTTCTAGAAGAAAACACAGGAGAAAATCTTTACAACCTAGAATTAATCAATGATTTCTTGGAAAGAACCAAAAAGGAAGGGAGGGAGGGAGGGAGGAGAAGACACTGATAAAATGGATTTATTAAAAAATTGAAACTTCTGCTCTTCAAAAGACACCATTAATCAAAGGACAATCTACAGACCAAGAGAAAATGTTTGACTGTATCCAGATACATAAAGAACTCTTAAAGCTGAATGACAAGAAAACAAACAATCCAATTTTTAAAAATGGCCAAAAGATTTGAACAGATACTCACAGAAAAAGATAAAATGGTCAATAAATACATGAAAAGATCAATGTCACTGGTAAACAAAGAAATGCAAATTAAAACCACAATGAGATACCACCACACACCCACTAGAATGTCAGAATTTAAAAGAATGATAACATCAAGTGCTGGCCAGAATGTGAAACAACTAGAACTTTCATACATTTGGGGAGAATATGGTACAATCACTTTGAAAACAGTTTGGCAGTTTCTTATGAAGTTAAACATACACTTATCAAATGTCACTACAATTCTACCTCTGGGTATCTAACCTAGAAAAATTAAAGCATAAGACACAAAGACTTGAACATGAGCATTCATGGTAGCTTATTCCTTACATGCAAAACAGAAACACCCCAAATGTCCACAATCAGGTAAGTGGATAAGCAAGTTGTGGCACAGTTATACAATGAACACTACTCTGCAGTGAAAAGGACCTAATTACTAAGGCATACAATAACATAGGAAGAAGCTTCAAACACATCATGCTGAAAAGAGTACATAGTATGTGATTCTATTTATATGAAAATTTAGAGCAGGGAAAACTAGTGACAAAAATCAGATTACTAGTTGCCTGGAAATGAGCATGAGGGAGGGAGGGAGAAGTGACTGCAAAAGGACACAAGGGAACTTTTTGAGGTGATGGAAATATTCTATACCTTGACCATAATAGTAGTTACATAGGTGTATATATCTATCAAAATTCACTGAACACTACATTTAAAGTGCCTTTTATTTTATGTCAATTACACCCCCAATACATTTGATTTAAATATGTAAAAGGAAAAGTTATATTCAGACATTTGGAAATAGCATCATTGCCCAAAGACACCAATAAGTGTACATCAGGTTTTACTACAGGTTTAACCCCCATATAATAAATTTTTATTCTTTTATTTATTCAATAATTATGTATTCAAGTACGAACTATGTGCCAAGAATGATTCTGAATGGGGTGGTACAGTAGTAAACAAAACAAAATCCCCTGCCCTCATCAAGCTTTCATCCTAAAAAGACTGACCATAAAAAAAGTAAAATATACAATTAGTTTAGGAAAGTGCTAACCAGAAAAATAACGCAACTGGAAGGAGGGGGATGTTTTAAATAAAATGGTTAAGGAAGGTCTCACTAGGAATGTACCATTTCAAAAAAGACCCAAGAAAAGCTAGGGAATAAGCTAAGCAGTTATCTAGGGGAAAGAGCATTCCAGGCAAAGGGAAGAACAAGTGCAAAGGCCCTGAGGCCAGCTATTCCAGGAACAACAGTCAGGTTGTGAATGGGGGGTAGTCAACACAGTCAAAGGATGAGATTGCAGATGGGGCAAGATCATGTAGAGCCTTATAGGCTACTACAAAGACTTTAGTTTTTACAGCGAATGAGAAAGGAAACAATTGAAGTTTTGAATTGAACAAAGACAAGATTTGAGGTATGTTTTAATTGTGATTATTTTGGCTACTGCACTGAGACTAGACTGAAGTGCTGGGTTACACATTGAGCTGAGGATTGTAAGAGGAAGCTAGGAGACCAGTTAGGAGACTATTAAAATAATCCAAGTAGGGACTTCCCTGGTGGTCCAGTGGTTTAAGACTCTGCGCTTCCACTGCAGGGGGTACAGGTTTGATCCCTAGTCCAGGAACTAAGATCCTGCGTGCCACTCAGCGCAGCTAAAAAAGAAAAAAAAAATGCAAGTAAGAGATGATAATAGGTTGATGAAGGCAGTAGTGGAGGTGGTGAGAGGTGGTCAGATTCAAATTCTAGATGTATTCTGATGAAGAGTCAACATGAACTACTGACAGATGAAGTGTACATATAAGACAGTAGAGTCAGAGATGACTCCAAGGTTTCTGGTCAGAGTAACATGGGTGGAATTGTCATTAACTTAGATGAGGAAGACTAAAGACGAAACAAGTTTGGGTAAAAAGATCAATTCAGTTTTGAGTATTTTAAATACCTTTAACTAACCATATGCAGGTACCACAAGACAATTGGGTATGTGTCTGGAGTTCAGAGAAAAAAAGCTCTTACAATTTTTTTTTTTTTTGCAAAGTTAATCACTGGGCATCACGCTGTGTGCGTGTGTGTGTGCACGTGTGTGTGTATAAAACTTTTAGGAAATAATCCATACTTGAATTTAATACATTAGGGCCTCAGCACTAATGAACTCTGTGTTTTCTGATTTACATAAATCCATACAAGTCTGTTAGGCACTTCACACCTTTATTTTTACTTTCACATCTGAAGTACAGCAATATGGATAGATAAGGTGTGTATTTAAGATAACAACGTGAACAGACACATTCCTGGAACTATAGCTATTTAAAAGTGACACTAGCATCAAGATACTCATTCTTATTCTGGGAAGGCTTTAAAAAACGATCACTTGTTATGAAACTAATTGCACTGCCAAATGCTCAAGATCATATGTAAAAATCATCATCTTCTCTACATTTTACTGTTTTAAATCAAGGAAAGTAATAGACTTTATGATCAGACTTAGAAGTTTGGTTTTGATGCTTATAACCATCTAGGTTCTAACGTGAATAACGTTTCCACACTGTATCTCATAAAGGAATATACTTTGTGCATTACTAACAAAATGCAAAATGGCATGTAAAAAAAAATCAAACTTCAACTGGAATTGTAACATGGGCAAACACGTTTAACTGGTGATGGAAACCATTTCTTAAAAAGTAAAATGTTCAGTGTGGATAAGCATTATTTCCTCCCAGCCATCTGTTCATTCCCAATCCCGTGCCTTCGACTCTTCCCTCACGCCAGAATGCCCTTCTTCCCAGCTGTTACCATTCTCTTCCTTCAAGGCACAGCCCAAACTCTGCCTCCTCCACAAAACCTGCCCTGAACCCCAGAGGTATTCACTTCTTTCCACATCCCCACAGCATTGCCACTTATAGGTCTAGAGCATCTATGTTGCTCTGTCATGGATTAAGTTTACCTATTTACACTAAAGCGGAAACCCCCTGAGGACAGAAAATCTTCCTCATCTTTGCCTGCCCTAAAATGCTTAACTGAGTACCTTACAGATCAGATTGTAGGTACTTACTAAAGGTTTGTTCAATGAAATTAAAATCCTATTAAACTAAGAAAATGATCTAATACAATGAACTCAATGGGATATATGCTCTAATTTCCTTTCATCACTTCAAATATACTTCTCTGGATCTCACTTCCCCATCTCTCCATAACATCCCAGATAAAAATCCTGCTGCTTCTCAGTCATTTTCAAGTACTGCAAAATATAACCTAGTCCAATTTATACCTTCAGTTTCATATCTTATTCAAACAGTACCCATGTACCCTGCCTCAGCCCAGGACAGCCAAGAGAAAGAACAGAATCAGTTTCTTTCAAAATCCTTGCTGGCTCTTTCACCTTTCTCCACTTTCTTTTTCACTTCCTCATTCCTCCAGATCAGGATAGGCAGAGGAAGAGGGACAAGTATCCCATGTGCCTACTTCCACAGGGGTTTACTCGACAACCATGAAACAGGATGATCTGTTATACTTGTGTAATTATTGATAGCTACCTCCTCTCATTCTCAAAGCCCAGCTTGGACAGTGTATTTCAGGTCTTCCCAGCAGGGGCGCCTTAAGTTACAGCAAGCAAAGAGGCTGGATCTTCCATGCTGAATTGTTCCCTGGTGTGCGGGATGCACTCTCAGGCTGACCTTACTATCCCACCCAAAATTCCCTCATAGGGCAAGCAGCCTTCCTTGGCAGGATCCATTAAGATTACTCAAGCCTGGTTACTTCCCATGGCATCCACTTGGTCCATAAAAAAAACTTATGCCTTCTTACTACGCTAGATGCAAATGTCAACTCTTTCCACTACTGCCCTCTCACTCAACATGCCATCTCACTGGCTTCCGTCACTCTCCTTCCCTCCAGAAACGAGTCAGTTCAGGAACGCCCCCAAACTCTAGGAAACGTATGCCATGCTCTCTCAAGAACCCTTTGCAAGTTGCCATTGTGGTATCAAGAAACATGATTCTGGGGCTTCCCTGGCGGTGCAGTGGTTGAGAATCTGCCTGCTAACGCAGGGGACACGGGTTCGGGCCCTGGTCTGGGAAGATCCCACATGCCGCGGAGCAACTGTGCCTGTGAGCCACAACTACTGAGCCTGTGCGTCTGGAGCCTGTGCTCCACAACAAGAGAGGCCGCAATAGTGAGAGGCCCGCGCACCGCGATGAAGAGTGGCCCCCGCTTGTCACAACTAGAGAAAGCCCTCACACAGAAACGAAGAACCAACACAGCCAAAAAAATAAATAAATAAACAAATGTGGGGTTTAAAAAAAAAAGAATTTAAAATTAATGAATACAATCATAAATAGCATGTAGGTCAAATAATAAAGCATAATTTAAAAAAAAAAGAAACACAATTCTGTAGCTGATTAAACAACCAAACGTGAAATTAAAGACCAATCTACCCTCCTGGAAGACATAGCCAAATCCTGGACTGGAAATAAAAGGTCCTTTTGGAAAGAACAAGGGAAATATCACAGAACTAACTCTCCACTAGATTAACAATTCTTCACTTGAATGACAGTTTTAAAACTCCTCTTCTAATTTCACTTATGTATGGGAAATGGATGCTGCAATCCTGTTCTTCTTAACTAAGCCTCACATTCCTCTTTAGAATATAAGGATGCTTACTACCCTTTATTTTCAGTGTTGGAGCTTCAGCTGAAATCCTGAAACAAAGAAGTCTTAGTCATCATCCTATCATCTTATGACAGGTGTGATTCCCCTGCATTACATGTACTGCTTACCTATAATAAGGGACCCTTCATTTTAAGCAACTCAATATGAAATAAAAATTTACCAAAGGGCTTCCCTGGTGGCGCAGTGGTTGAGAGTCCGCCTGCCGATGCAGGGGACACGGGTTCATGCCCTGGTCCGGGAAGATCCCACATGCCGCGGAGCGCCTGGACCCGTGAGCCATGGCCGCTGAGCCTGCGAATCCGGAGCCTTTGCTCCGCAATGGGAGAGGCCACAACAGTGAGAGGCCGGCATACCGGAAAAAAAAAAAAAAAAAAAATTTACCAGAAAAGGGGAGTGGGGAGCTACTGACTAAACATCAAGGGAAAGAAAAAAGGGAGATTCCTCATTTGGTCAAACAAATTTTATCTTAGTAAATTAGTATGTTATTTATACTCAAACACTTCATTTAATTATAAATACATTTAGTGAAGAGTCACTGCACAAAATGGAGAATTCCCACTTTAAAATTCAGATTAAAATATATGGTATCTACAACTAAACATTCTGTACAACAATATACAACATTATAAATCAACTACACTCCAATATAAAAACATGTTTTTAATTCTCTACAGTAAATAGTACAAGGTAATAACAAATCAACTCTATTCTACTGATATCCTTACTCTAGCACCCTTGTCAATCCAAAAAAGGAGTGCTTATCTATGATCTTATCACCTAACACATTTACCATCTCATTCTCTCTTTTGCAATCCACTCATTTCCTGATGTCTACAATAGCCTCAATATCTCCATTCACAAAGTTACCTCCCATTCGCCTCAAGGAAAAGCAGCTTTAACCAGTGACTACGACCTTGGGGGAAAAGGAAATGGGAAAAGAATCCACCTAAATAGTCACTGCTCTACTAAAATAATCACAGGAATGTATGCCTACTACATTTTACCTTACAGTAATCTTTCTTCAGAAGTCTTTTTTGGAGTCTATAAAAGTCAGGTTCACTGTCTTTCTTATCTCCTATAAATATGACTAAAGAAGTCCTATATAAAACATAGTTCGCGGACAAAAAGATGTAATTGATGAATTCTCAAGACCCTATAAATCCCAATGTTTTGTCATCTCAAAAATCAATTCATAAGACCTCACTACATGGCAGGATGAGAGAAGATAAAACAAAATATTCTTCTGACCACTGACAGAAAACTAGTTTTAAATACCTGGATTTTGGACTTCGCTGGTGGTGCAGTGATTAAGAATCTGCCTGCCAAGCTTCCCTGGTGGCACAGTGGTTGAGAGTCCGCCTGCCAATGCAGGGGACATGGGTTCGTGTAAGCCTGTGCACCACAACTACTGAGCCTGCGCTCTAGCGCCCTCTAGGCACAACTACAGAGCCCATGAGCCACAACTACTGAAGCCCACGTGCCTACAGCCCATGCTCCACAACAGAGAAGCTACTGCAATAAGAAGCCCACACACCACAACGAAAAGCAGCCCCAGCTTGCTGCAACTAAAGAAAGCCTGCAAGCAGCAACGAAGTCCCAACACAGCCAAAAATAAATTTTTAAAACTGGATTCTCTTCTTCTCCTGATTACATTCAAGTCAATTATTGGCCCAAGAACCATCTAAAAGGCTAACACAGGGCTTCCCTGGTGGCGCAGTGGTTGAGAGTCCGCCTGCCGATGCAAGCAAGGGACACGGGTTCGTGCCCCGGCCTGGGAAGATCCCACATGCCGCGGAGCAGCTAGGCCCGTGAGCCATGGCCGCTGAGCCTGAGCGTCCGGAGCCTGTGCTCCACAACGGGAGAGGCCACAACAGTGAGAGGCCCGCATACCGGAAAAAAAAAAAAAAAAAAAAAAAAGACTAACACAGATGCTTGTCTGAAATAATGTTCTCAAATCCCAATAAATAGCACTTCCTTTCTGCAATTCACTACTTTTTTTCATACTCACTTCTATGAGAGGTCTTCTCAATTTCAGTAAGTACAGGTGAAATAAGAATAACTGTAACCTATCAAGCTATAGCTCTGCATCCTTTGTATATTTTGAAAAAAGTTTAGGAAAAAATAATAATTGCAATCTACAAAGGGATCTATTTATTGTCTCCTCCCCTTTATGGAAGGTTTCCAGAAAATGACAGTGGAATTCCTGATTTGAGTGGTCTACCAATGTTAAATCCATGTATTTCTTATTGAATATATCTATAAAGTAAAAGTGTTTTGCTGCTCTATTTAAACAAACACACACACACAATCACAGTCTTTCCTAAAATGCCTTATATTTGAAAATGGGAAAGTTTTCCAAATATTAATCACAATGATCCAAAATAAAATCTGCAGGGCAGTTCAATTATGGCACAATAAATGACAGCATTTTATTTCAAAATCCTTGAGTTTTAGGATCTGAACATCTATAAGACAACTCTTTCACTCCAGATTCAAGAGTTTAAGGCATTCAAATGTTACAACACACCTGTCACTCAGCTATAGGCATTGCTTCAATGAAAAACTAGCTTAAAAACCATAAAATCAACTTCATATGACTCTGATCACTAATCTGACTTGTAAATTAGATGTGTGTAACTTCCACTATTCAGCAATCTTCAAATCTTTTCATAGCAGGATGGCTTTTAGTTGCACTGCACTCTGACCAAAAATGTGCAATAGTAGCAGTGGCACACTGACAAACTGATTAGTATAGGCCTTAAATAAAGATTTCAAGGTAAGTCATGAGGAAATCTTTTTCTGTTTGTAGATGAGCTGTATGAACTATATAAAATGTAATCTACGTTTTACATCCTCGGCTGCCAGAGTTTTTGTTGAATGCTAGATGAAAAAAATGTTGAAGACTCACTGAGGAAAAAAATGGGATTCAACTTTGAGAGAATCCACCCACCTCATTTCCCAGCACTGCTTTCAAATCCTCTATAACTGGTATAAATAGATGTATGCCAAAAGCAGGGACTCTAACCAAATAAAACAGTGACTTGGTTCAGAGAGTACTTTGATGTTCCAGTTTTCTTGTGATTCAATAGTTCTAGAAAATACATATGTTTATTTCCAGTTAACATCTGCTTGTTAAATTTTTTTTTTTTTTTTTTTTGCGGTACGCGGGCCTCTCACTGTTGTGGCCTCTCCCGTTGCGGAGCACAGGCTCTGGACGCGCAGGCTCAGCAGCCATGGCTCACGGGCCCGGCCACTCCGCAGCACGTGGGATCTTCCCGGACCGGGACAAACCCGTGTCCCCTGCATCGGCAGGCGGACTCTCAACCGCTGCGCCACCAGGGAAGCCCTTGTTAAATCATTTAAATGAATTTATTTAATAGGTCTGAAGACATTAATTAATAGTAGTAGTTAGTATTAATTTATAATACTATGTTCTATGCACATTAGCACTGTAGAATACGATTTTCTACTTACTATTGATTTCAGTAGCCTACACAAAAGGATATTCTCCTAGAAAATTCTGGGAGCAGTAGCTTTTTACAAATAGAAGCATATTTTAAACACGCTAGGGGAGAGCAAAATTTCAAAAATCTCCCAAGCAAAAACTTCCATGTGAAATCATAGTCTTTAAATTAACGTTTTTAGGTTAATTTTTTTAGGTTAAGCAGATGTTTCTCTTTACAATATTACCCTTAGTGTAAAAAAGCCCAATACTAAAAGGTGATAACTGTAATACATTAAAATCCATCAACAGACAGGATCTTTAAAGTCTGATTACCAAAGCAATCACCATGTGTCACTATGGAATGATAATGCATTACACATTCCCCAAGTAAAGATCAAAGTTACTTGAACCACCCCTGCCAAAAAAATCATTTTTATTTAGTCATGCAGTTCTTGGAATCACAGTAGGGCTCGATGCCATATTGGTGTCACATTCTGCCAGTCATCCAAAGAATATGCCAGCCTTCTTTTTCAACTTCTCTGTCTACTAGTGCATCACTGGACCCAGCAGGCAGTTCACCCAGACAATCTCAGTAACGGATTTTGGCTCTCTGCGCATAATAGATGACAATCTTTATGAAGTATCCAGTTTGTCTTATAGCTGAGAGATCTGAACCTGCTGCAGATGTCACATCTAAATTCTTGAACGGATTTGTATCAGTGTCACCTATAAAACAAGACAGTGTCACCAACAGCATTGTCCTAGAGAACATCTGTTTCAGTAATGCTAATATGATGCTTTCTGCATCATAACTGATAGTCATTTATTTGCCTAAAACAAAGATCAGAGCCTGTGGCCCAAAACTCAGTCCATTGCCTTTTCTTACACAGCTATGATCTAAGAATGGATTTTGTATTTTTTAATGGATGAAAAGTTTTTTTAAAAGACCAATATTTTGCGACATATGAAAATTACATGAAATTCAAATTCCAGTCTCCATAAACAAAGTTTCATTGGAACATAGCTACTCATTCATTTATGGATTTTTCTACGGCTGCTTTCACACTACAATGGCAAACTTAACAGAGACCATAATCACCCATAAAGCCTAAAATATTTACTATCTGGTGCTTTAAAAAAGAAGTTTACTGAACCCTAGCCTAGAGAATATTTAGTGGGTAGGTAATATGGTGCCTAGTGTCTGCTGCATGAAGAACATGAGTGTAATGACCCAGTTGTTCCCCTGCCTTACTTCCATCCATTGGTTTAACAAATATTTCTTGGGCAGGTCTGTCACTCCACTACACACAGCTAGCTATGGTCACTCTGCTTGCCACTTTGGCTCAGCCTTGCCTCAATCCAAGGGGTCAAACAATACCCTTGAGCAGAAATAAGACAAGCTCAACTTCAGGTCAAATTCTAGTTCTCCCAAGTTGGCCTCATCTGTGTGCACAGGTTCTCCTGGTTCTTGCTTTCTGCTTTATATCCAGCATTCCCCATAACAGGTTTCCTGTATGGATACCACTCTTAAAAGTCTATATTTCCTACCAGAGACCCTAAGGCAGCAGGCTGAGTCACAGCATTCTTTGACTGAACTGTGCCAGCTGATCACCAGTTCTACCCCTGCCCTAACAGCCACCCTGTAACGTGAATTTCTTTGGGGCCCTTGTGAACAGCTTGCATATTCCAACACCCTCCTGGCTTCCACTGCTCTTTCTGATTATGAATGCCCCTGGAGTTCATCATTTCCTTTTACATTCAAACCTCTGGCCTATAAATCTATGAGTTCAACCTTCCCAACTGGCTTGTTGTTCTATTTCTTGAGTTCAGTTCATATGATAACCAAACGTAAGAGCACAACACAACAAAACTCTATACATATGGATTTCCCAACCTAGGACTACCCATCCCTTACTTTTTTAGCAACTGCCGCAAAAGGGTATCTATCACCTGCAAGCAGTATCTAGAATATCCCTTCTTCTTCCCTCCACCATTGCTGGTTGACCCAAAGTTTCTACACCTGCTTCACCTGAGAGGGTTACTCACCACGCTTTCTACCCACCTGGGGTGCCTAGGATAACCTGCGTCTCTTGAGCGTTGCTTCAGAATGCCTCTCTTGCTTCTATTAAAGCTTTAGCACTCCTGTTTCTATTGTAAGCGGGAAAAGGGGGTTTCTTGCCACTGTTGGACTGCAATGGAGCAATTTATTTGGCTAGACTTCTAGGAGTCAGAATATAATTCCCCAAAGAAAGATGTTAATAATCCACAATGAGGCTCTGCCCATAGTATCAATGGCACTATGGAACCCATCTGTAATTCATATTATATTGTTGGCAAGTAACTAATTCACAAACACATTCACAAGTTGTGGACTGACCATCTAGAAAATAGCTATGAAATGTCAGGAAGACTTCACAGCAGACAGATTAGCCTAGTGTAAAGACTTCAGAGAAAATGGCAGTTTATTTTCAGCAAAGTGAATTTCACTACAACCCTTAAGTAGCCTGCCATGGTGAACAGCGCTTAAAACTACATGAATAGCTCGCAACCAAAAGAGTGGTATCAAGAATGAATCCGCTGATAAAGTGACCATTAACCATTATCTCAACTCTGGGTAGCAACAATATAGGTAGCAGCGATCTTAAATAAAAATGAAAATCTTCTTTAAAAACACACAGGAACCTTCTGCCTACTTGGAGAATGACACAGAACTCCATCCAGTAACATATCATTACAACCAGGAAAAGAAACTAGAGGTATGTAGTCCATATTTCAAAGAAATACGCAAAATATTAAAACTTTAGAACTTTGTTCATTTGATGACTCTAGCCACCATTCCTTAAAGAAACAGTTCTCAAACTTCTTAGTATCAGGCCTCCTTTGTGTTCTTGAAAATTGAGGACTCCCAAGAGCTTTTGTTAATGAGTTATAATTATCAATATTTACCATATTAGGAATTAAAGGCGAAAATGTTAACTATTTTTTAAATTTTTTTAAAGCGTGATTTATAATTTAATTTAAAAATTGATATGAGATGCAACACAATTGAGCTGATTCTCCCATCCATGGGACATTTAGGTTGTTTCCAATTTTTCACTATTATAAAATGATGTCATAGATCTATAAACATTAACATGAAAAAAGATTTGCTCTATAGTGTTAACAGGGGGAAAAACTCAGGTTATAAAATGGCATTTAGTTTGCTATCTTTTTTTGGTGAAAAAAATATGCAACTTTGAACAGATGTTTATTAAAGCACTTGTTTCAGTGAATTGTTAGTATCTGAAAATGAAGACATCTATCTCCCTACCTACACTGAGTTCCTGCACGTGGAAACTGCTTATTCACATACACTCTGCAAGTATTTGTTGAATGAAATAGAATAGTTTCCATTTCTAGAATGTGCAAGACAATGATTAAGTTCCAGTTTTGTGACAAAATATGTTCTGCTTTCCTGATTCATTTAAAATTTTTAATGACATTTAGTATGAGAATATATTTTATGAAAAATTACTTTATTATACAAAAAAAGCTTAGTGATAAAAATAATACTGTTTTACAACTTTTGCAAATTTCTTTCATGTCTAACTTAATAGATGACAGCTGGATTCTCATATCTGCTTCTACATTCAATTTGTTGTGATACATTGTTTTGATTGAACTACATGAAAAAAATAGCCCCACACATATATGCAGTGAGAAGAAAGAAAGTATATGTTAATATTAATATCATTTTCAGATAACTGTGGATGTTCTTCTTTGATACTACACCAAAACTTGACAAGTAGGAGTTTTCGGTTAGCTGTAATATGAAATCTAATATCACATAAGCTTTTTGTATTCTGTTACTTGCTTTCTATAAGGGCCTTTTACCATAATTTTGTAACACTGATCACTTTGAAAATATTCATTCATTGAGTTATATAAATATTGAAAATCTTGACATAATTAATACCATAGCAAAAACTCACATTCATAATATCACCACCCATCCCATCAGAAAACTCTTTAAGTACTGGGAAGCTGACAAGAGCACAGCAGTTGACTTAGGTTTTCCAAAATTTTAATTTTCACTAGCAAGCTCAAATTTTATCATCAGCAACAAATATTGTCTATTGTTTTGCCATGAAGTGACAAGTCTCACTGTGTTCGTTTTCAAGAATATCACTGCCAAATACCTAAGTCTAAATAATCCTAGTTTGTCTGGTAGTCATTCTTTCAAGTAAAAATGATGTTTCATGCAAAATACGGCTAGCTCAGCTCACAACTCAAGAGAACACGTAAGGGTTTTCCTTGAGACAAACAATGTACTCTGGATATGTAGCAGAAGTGCCTTCTGCATATTTCCTACCTCATCACATAGAATATTAAAACAATGCATTCAAGGATCAAGATTTAATAAAACTAATAATTTTTACTGCTTCATTAAGGACACTCAAGTAAAACTGGCTTTTTGAGTTTTTGTTTTTTTTTTTTTACAGTGAATGCGTGGTAGTGAAGAATACAATGATTACTAGTACACCCTGGTGCCACTGCCATTTAATATCTACTAAGATACCCACAGTTTTACCCACTATTCCTTTAGTATCAGCAAGGCAAATGTAAAAACAGTGGAAAAGGCAAACAGTATTACTATAAAAATAGTTTTAACCTAATGGACGCCCTGAAAGGGTCTCAGTGACCCCAAAAGGCCTGTATATCACAACTTCAGAACTACTGCTGTCTTAAGGAAACACTGAAAGCTAATGAATGATAACTTGCCATCCCCAAATCCATAGTAAATATCCCCCAACATAAAAAATATATTAAGTATCTGTATGAATTCTTTCATTTTGACTCAAAATTGGTCCAATTTCTTCTGAAACTGAATTAATAATAATATAAATAACAGTAGCAATTAACTCTTTTTTTTTTTTTTTTGCGGTATGCAGGCCTCTTACTGTTGTGGCCTCTCCCGTTGCAAAGCACAGGCTCCAGACGCGCAGGCTCAGCAGCCATGGCTCACGGGCCTAGCCGCTCCACGGCATGTGGGATCTTCCCGGACCGTGGCACAAACCCGCGTCCCCTGCATCGGCAGGCAGACTCGCAACCACTGCGCCACCAGGGAAGCCCAGCAATTAACATTTAATGAGTTCTTACATGTATTATCTCATTTAATACTCATAATAACTCTATTAATTTTCCCACATATTCATGTTACAGATGAGGAAGCTTCTTTACTTCAGAGAAGTAAAGCCACTTTTCCAGTCATAATAAAAATTATCAGTATTTATGGATTCCAGCTTTACTCAATATTTTACGTACCTGATCTCTTAAGTCTTAACAATCTTTTTATTATCCTTTTTTCCCTTTTTAACTCTTTAAACTTTAATACCCATTTTACAGATGAAAAGTTTTAATCAAAAAAGTAAAGAACCCTGCCCAAGGTTACTCAAATGTTAGATCTATATTCAAATCCAAGTCTGTCTTACTCCAGCAAGTACACTCCACATTCTGCTTCCCTATCCCACATATCGGTATATCCTTTGTATATAAATAGATTGTTGCAAAAGTCTTATGTACTTTCAAAAGAGAAAGAGAAAAACAAATATCGTATATTAGCGCAAACATGTGGAATCTAGAAAAATGGTATAGATAAACCGGTTTGCAAGGCAGAAATAGAGACACAGATGTACAGAACAAATAAGAGGGGGAAGGCCAGGGAGGGGGGCGGTTATGATTTGGGAGATTGGGATTGACGTATATACACTAATATATATAAAATAGATAACTAATAAGAACCTGCTGTATAGCACAGGGAACTCTACTTCACTTTTTGGTACAGTAGAAACTAACACAACATTGTAAAACAACTCTACCCCAATAAAAAATAATAAAAAATAAAGACATAAAAATAAATAAATAAAACATATAATAGCAAAGCAGTTATAGGAATAAAAGAAAAACAAAGTCAACTGTGCAAGACCTCTATTTGGAATAATTCTTGCTTACTTGACTATCTCTGTTATCAAATGGAACAAAATCTACTTTTTTTTAAAATCGTGTATGATCCAGATAGTTCATTAATTCACATTATTGAACACTTATCTGCACATGACAACAAATCAATACAGCTAAGATTACTCTTTAAAAAAAAACTCAATACACTAAGCTGATATTATTCCTATATTACATATGAGGAAACTGAAACCCAGAGAAGTAACTAACTTCCCCCAAAGACATGTTGTTCATAAATGGTACAGAGTCAAAATCAGTTTGGACTGACCCTGAAGCCTAAACTCTTCAATCATATTGCCTGCATGTATTTAAGAAGGTCTCAGGCAATGAACTAGAAATTGCTCACAAGGTCTGTATACAGAGCTTGCTGATATCATATCCACTCTACCCAAGGCAATCATGATATGAACCGTCTTGTATCTCAAAGACCAAGAGGTGAAAAGGAAGCTGGTGATGCTGAAAATAAAGAGCCATGTTCTGAGGTGGTTTAAGTAAAGCATCTATAGGTAATGCTGAAGAAAGAAGTAAAATTCACTTACAGAGGTGTCAGATAGCACACACCTCTGCTGCTAAGATGAGCTTACCTCTGTTTAAACAAAACACCAAAAAAGCCAAAGCCTAGAGGAAAATGTCACCACAGCTACACAGACTATCTACAGATTGCACAATAACTTTCAGATGCCAGGAGCCCAGGAATGCTGCAAACCTTAGTAAATGGCAGCAGAAATCATTTTCCTAAAACACTCTAATCAATCACAAAAATTTTCATTTCAAGTTAGGATTTGCAAAGGTCAGGGGTTATGCCCCAATGCTTGTTTCTATTTCAAGGGCTTACAGTGCAAACTGCTGCTTAAATATTAAAGCCCAAGGGGGACAGGAAAAGAATCAAGGTTTT
Source organism: Grampus griseus (assembly GCF_964374135.1). Lineage (NCBI taxonomy): Eukaryota > Metazoa > Chordata > Mammalia > Artiodactyla > Delphinidae > Grampus > Grampus griseus. The sequence continues at coordinate 85,437,738 of NC_139001.1, read as the reverse complement.
ATCCAGCTCAATTCACCCTCCACAACTTGTTGCAACAACTTGCAGGAAAACATCTTGAGACTGGACAGAGGAGTGTGGCTTTAATTTCAAATCAAGTGTATTCTCAAGGAGTCCCCAAACACATTTGACGTTTGACAGGAAGGTGACAAAATGGGAGGCTGTGGTGTACCTCCTAAAAGGGCAGGCAGTACAGGCGAGAGATGAGCAATTATACTTGTCACAGAATACGATATTCTGGATTCCCTCTGTGGCAAAAGAAAAAAAAAATTATAGAGCAAACTTTACCTCCTCCATCAATGATTCCCAGCATGATCAAAAAGAATCAGAATCTAGTAAGGTAAAACCAGCTGACAGATACATAGAAAAAATAAAAATCAAGATTGAGGTCATGGCCCTTGACATGCACCATTTACACTAAGGATTCCCCCACTTATCTGAATTAATTTCACATACCTCATCTCATTCAGATAATTGAAGTTTTCCTCTTAGAGTTGTAAAGTGTTTACCTCAACATAATTAGTAAACTATCCACTTAAAAATTCCACTACAAAAATTACCACCCCCTCCTCTCTACACATAAATGTATACTCCACTATCCTTTAAAGTATGAGATTTTGGCCTTCATGGGGAATGCAGTTCAACAGTCCTCTTTAAAAAATTAGCACAAGAAATTCTACACGAAAAGTTATGGTCATTACTTTTTTAATAAGTGTCTGCATTACTTGTTAAAGACATGGTAATTTGGGTATTCAATACATGACTACTGTTCTGAAACCAAATTAAAGGTTTAGACTACTAAAGAGTTTGATGACTTGCTTCAATACAATAACTGGGATTGTATGGAGAACAAAATCAAAGAGGTCTCTCTTTTTTTATGAGCAGGCATTTAAGGGCCTCTTAATGAGAATTTACTCTTTAGTATATAATTACTAATGCACAAAAATAGGGCCATTAGGGCTTCCCTGGTGGCGCAGTGATTGAGAGTCCGCCTGTCCATGCAGGGGACACGGGTTTGTGCCCCGGTCCGGGAAGATCCCACATGCCGCGGAGCGGCTGGGCCCGTGAGCCATGGCCGCTGAGCCTGCGCGTCCAAAGCCTGTGCTCCGCAACGGGAGAGGCCGCAACAGTGAGGGGCCCGCGTACCGCAAAAAAAAAAAAAATAGGGCCATTAAATTCACTTCTTTATAGTGCCATAAAACTTCTATTTGTAAGAAATATAAAATAATATACATTTAATCAAACTCCAGAAAAACAGAAATGTGCAACACCTAACAATACATGGTGAAAATTATATACATTTTCTTCTTAAATAAACTCCCTGCAAGATGACTAATGATGCTATTTTGTATGTGGATATGCTTGTAATTTAAAATATACAGACTCCCTAGTACTTATGATGGCAATGAAATGTCTGAACTTCTTGTATGAATTCTCAATTTCTGTATGAAAATTGGTTTCCCATACTGATAACATACTATTGATTATATCCAATCAATATTTATTTATCACCTGTTATGTGCCAGGTACTGTACTAAGTGCTGAGGACACCAACAGGAACAGCACAAATTCGGTCCCAACACTCTGGGTACACACAGTCTAGAAAGAAAGACAGATAACGAACAAATGTGCTATGGGAAAGTATAACAGATACTTGGTCAAATGAAAGCTCAAAACTGAGAGAAAACCTGGTTAGAAAATCAAACACCTGAAAATAATTAGTTACCACTGAAACTGGATAGAAATCACCCAGTAAGTAACTCAGCTACAAAGGCAGAGAACCAAGAGCAGGGTAGTCAGGAAGGGGATCTACATAATGACTGGATGACCAGGGTGTCCTAGCGTCAGATGCAAATGAAAGTTGACCCTCAAGAAAAGCTGAAATTATAACAGCCAAAGAGCCCAGCTCTCAGCTGTCCTGTCCTCAGTACCTAAGAAGTCAATCCAGTGAGTGTGAGTCTGAGAAGCAGTATCAAGGTATCTTGACTCTGCTAGTTCTGCCCCAGTTGAAATAGGACCCCAACCGTCCACCATGGACAAGACCAGGTCCAAGTTCCCTGAAGGAAGAGAGGATGGCGAGGAGAGGAAGAGCTCTGGAGCAGGCTCAAGACAAGGTTCCAGGTCCACAAGGGATTTGGAATACAAAAAGGAATAATAAAAGAAATATATCAACTCTATGGATTATTTTATGCTAAGGAAATACTGCAGAACTGCTTCACTTTTAAAAATAAGTACTCAAAAAAATTGTAATCTTGAGTTTAAATGACTTAAGTGTGACCTTCAAGTGTGGGAGAAAACGACTAGACAGTCTCACTAATTCTTATCAATTGTCTGATTCTATAAACTAATTCCATCTAAATCTATATTAATATATTCTAGATGCTTCACACATACTTCCCTAAAATGTTTATGCCATATATTTCAAAACTCCTGATGAGTGAAAGCATTTTTCAAAATGAGAATCTCATTTTGAAACTCAGTCAAAGTGAGTACATGCCAAGGATATAGTAAGACACCAAACCTCTGTGAGCAATGGATGCCGAGGGCACCAGAATAATTCCAGATCCCACCTCCTGAAGAGGCTGGGGATCTTAAGGTATTTTCAGTCTTAAAAATCAATTCAAGAAGTGGGTGGAAAAGACAGAACAGGCAGTGGGTGGGCCAGGTAGCCTGGGACTGACACAGGAACCAGCAATGATAGATATGAAATTATTTGCCCCCTACAAATTAAGCACTATCATACTGTACTGTACAATTGTTTTCAGTAATAGTGTCATGAGGGGAAAAAAAAATGCATGTAGTCCAAAGATGATGTCCCTATGAAAACTATTATTCATATAACTCAACATACTCAAATAGGAATCACACTATGGAAATGGCCCTGCATTTGCCCAAACATTACTTGCCAAGGCTATTCAAAGGGTGGAGTGGTGGTACTTTCCAAAAGAAATGCTTGAAAAATTTCCTCAGTAATTTTTTTTTTAATAAACAAAGCACACTATAATAATCTATTAAAGAAAGAATATAAGCCTAAGGGAAAAAGAAAATACAGTAAGGTTTGTTTGGTTTGGGGTTTGTTTGTTTGTTTTCATTATCACCACCATGAAGCACAAGGCATCAGCCAGAAACTGTGTAAAATATCATTTCAAGACAGCTTTTTACCACAGGAGTCTGAACTCCGTAAGTCATGCTGCTTCCAGAAGTCTATGTACTGAAAAATATATCTTTATAAAGTGAAACCAAGGCCTTAAAACGTGGCGTACAGTAACAATTAGGGTCATTCAATTCACAATTCTCAAACTTTGCTCCAGTGGAAAATTTGTATTATTTTAGCTCAACTGAGGTGTCCTATCAAAAAATTTAAATAATGGTGTCCTTTTCCAATTTCACAGTGGGTAATGTACATTAAAGAACAAAATTCTCAATGTTAACCTCTTGCCTCAATTTATCTAAAATATTAGATACCTGCTACTTCTTTCAATATTGGAATTCAGCCTAACAGAGTATCTATTCAACACAAAAATGGAAATGAGGTATTTCAAGTTTATAATATCATGATTCATGACTTCCAAGCACTCTGCTACCTTCTTAAATTTGATTAAGCCCAACAAAACCACAAGCATTACAAAGTACACTTCGCTTGACATGAAGCATACAAAGATGAATAAAACACAGCCCACCTTACATGAAGCCACACCAGGGAAAATGCACACAAGCCAAAAAGTATCTACTAAACACCTGCAGTAAACACTGGAGTGGGAGATGCAAAGAATTCACCCTACCCCAGCAAGGACCTGGGGACTTCTGCATTGAGGACCACCACCAAAAGGGAGCTGGGGATGCTGGAATTCGATGACTCCATGTGTTACAGGACCTTTCTTCCTAATTAATATCAAGGTTACATACACCATAACCCTAGGACTCTTGCAATGCCAACCTGCTGGAATTGACACAGACTATCTGAATCAAGAATATGAATAAACATTCTCGAAGTGAAAATAGTTACTAAATTCAAACAAACTGGAAAGTACTGTTTCAATTGATGAAATGTAAAGATTGCCTAAATATAATCTGTATCATTTGATCTAATGACTCCAAATCACAAACTAAGGCATATACTCAAAACACCGGGAAAAAATTCAACGTTAGTAATAACTTGGCTTTTTGTTTTTAAGACATCAAAATCAAAACAAATTTTGGTACAAAAATATCCATTGGGGAGGTATGAATGATCTACCTAGGTGTTCGATTAAGTCAACTAGTTCTATTCAGTTCATGTTAAATCTCTTCAGGAAACTTGGATTACTTTTACTCTGCAAAATTATAGGGTTGCAATAAATTAATTATTAATAATAATTAATAGTTAACTGCTGAATTTCCTCAGAAACAGAAAATTCTGTACTTCTGCAGTCTGTCAGATTAAGTTGTCAACACGGTTTCAAAACAGGAGTAAAAAAGCCTTCTTAACTTCTCAAATTGGTAATGCTATAAAATTCAGTTTCCTACCTTATCTCAGTATCACGGTTCACATTTTACCTACCCAGTTTTCAAGTTCGTCAAAGAAACTTTCATGATTCAAAGGGTACTCTTCCCACCCCCCAATACTAAAACTGTTTCTTAAATACAAGATCCTAAGGAAAATATATAATGAAAGGCAGTGAGAAATGTGAATCTATTCCACATCAAACCTGGAATGCACTAATTAAAATTCAATATTGCACTTGGTACGTGGGCTCCTACATGAAACTCCTGCCATGTTCTAGCTTAAGGTTAAACAGGTTAATAGAATCCAATAAAATGGCTCTATTGAATTATACTGGATTTCTTTTCAACAGCTCCTTTACCTGACCATTCTGTTGAACTTTAAAATCAACTTCAGGGGTAGCACCCAATAACCAAGGAGAGCCACGGCTCACGGGGGCTGCATTCTGCAACCCACCTGGTGTGGAAAATCACCGTCAACGCACGTTTTCCATTTCAAACTGTGATACAGGTGGAGGAAAAAGTGTAAAGCCTTCTCTTTGAACCTCCCATCACACTGCCTCCAAGCGCTAACTTAAGAATTATCTCAAAGACAATGTAATGCAGTACAGTTCTCAGAAAACTCTAGAAGTTGCCTTTGCCAGAGAGGAGAGACCAAAAAAAAAAAAAAGAACTCCCTCTAGACTAAAGATTAAATTAACGTAGTACTGCAACCTCGCTGCTGGGTACACGGCTGGATTTACAGGACAAATTCAGAGAACCTTTCCCCCGCCCGAACAGACTGCCTGGGTCCCGATTAAAATAAGTATATGCGGGATCTTCAGAGGAGGGAAGGGGGCGGGGAGAGCGCAGAGTGAGCGAGGTCTTTAGCCTCCGCTAAGGGGCTGCTGAGGTCAGGAGAGTTAGGGCGATAATGGGGCCAGGCGCAAAGGGTCCTTCAGGAAGACCTGGCGGCGCGCGGCGCGAGGGACCACTGGCCCGGCAGTCTCGTGGTCGGCAAGGCGGCCCCTCCGCTCCTCGGGCCAAGGCCGGGAGCCTGGCCCCACCTCCTCCCCGCGAGAAGGCGACGCGCCCCCAGCCACCCTCACCGGCCGCGCGACGAGGCGGCTGCGGCGCGCTGGCTGCGGGAAGCCGGCCCGCAAGGCGCGCAGAACCCAAGAAAAGAAGGTCAGAAAATGGCCAGCGCGTATCAGGAATGAAACACAGCAGCCGGGGTGCCCAGCTCAGGGCGCGGGCCGGACGGCGGCGCCGCGAACGCAGCGCGTGCGTCCGGGAAGCGCGCCGCCCGCGCGGCCCTCAGCTCCGCCCCCCGGCTCCCCGCGCCGCCGCCGCCGCCGCCGCAGCCCCTCTGGGAACGCCAAGCCGCGCGGCCCCGCGAGGCGGGCGCCAAGGAGGGGAGGGGCCGCGCTCCCCGCCTCCCCGCCGGCCCGCGCGGCTCCCCAGCCCGGAGCCTACTCACCTCCTCCTCCTCCTCCTCCTAGTCTCTCCCTCCTGGCCACCAGCGCGGCCCAGCCGGCGACGCGCTGACGCCGTGCCCCTCCCCCGCGGCCGCCGCCGCCGCCGCCGCCCCGCCCGGCCCTCGGCCGCAGCGGCCTCGGGACGCGTCAGGCGTAGGCCCCGCCTCCCGGCCCGCCCACGCGCTCACCACTCCGCCCCCTGCGCGGCCAGGTTGTTGCGGGTCTCTGACTCAGCAGACGCTCCCGCCTTCGCGAGCCGCGAGACCTCCGCTCACAACCCCCGAGTCTCTCCTCACCTGCCCACTGCCCTAGGATCTCACTTCGCCTCCCACCTCCCCGCGCGCCCTTTCCCATCTCTAGTCAGCCACCGCGTCTTACCCTTAAGCTTGTTTATACTCTTTCCCTAATCCCTAGTCTGGTTGTAAGCTTGCATTGGTGCCTTCTCCTTCCTTCTAGAAGGTCTTCGCTGCTCACTAGGTCAGCCTCGGTTTCCTCCTGCAGTTTTCCCGCCGGTCTCTTCTCTCCCCGGTCTCCGTTCCCCTCCCTGGCCTGCTGGAGCCACGTACCCGGCTTCTTCCCTGCCACTGCTACCTGAGGCACAGCTCGCACCTCCTAGGCACCTGCTTGGCCAACGCGTCCTAATTTCCCTCCCCCTGGTCCCCTCAGAACCCTCTGGACAGGCTCGTTCCTTCCTTTACCTACATTTTGAGCGTCCTTTCTGTTCTCACTACTCCAAATAGTTCATATGCAGTTTGGGAGTTAATGGTATGTGCGCAGCCCCAATCGCCTCAAGAGTCACCCAAGTAGTTAAAAATCACAAAGCAGAGCGATAGCAGTGGTGACAATCTTTGACTTTCATCGTTCCCATCCATACTTTCTCTGCGATAAAATGTCAATTAACACAATTTCTATTGGGTCTTACAGTCCACAAATTTTGCCTGTTTTTCCCTGCAACCTAATCTCAATTCAGTTCTTTTATTTATAAAATTCATAGTCTGTAGAAAGAGCACCAGGATCTTTTAGGTCTCTCGTTTAATTACCTGTAAAAGGAGGAATTTGTTTCTTCCACATTTAAATTTCTGTGATTCCGAATCAAAGGATTTTGTATTTGGAAGGAGCTTGTGGGTTAAATGAGTCAGAAGAAGGCAGAAGATGCAAATGTAACTAGAAGTCTGGTAAACTTCATTTTTAAAACTGCAACTTGGAAGAGTTAGGTTGTGATGTGGAAATGAGTTGAGAGACATACCAAAATAAGGGAAACTGATTAGGCCTTTAAAGTTACATCCACAAGTTGCTTTAAATTATGTGAGTAAACATATTATCCTTAAATTGAAGAATTAAAACTATCTTCCATTCTAAACAAAATTCGGGCTCTATGAAGACCCTCAAAGTTTAAAACCATTGTTGAACTGAACAACAGCATTATAAGCATGTGAAAACCTTATCAATCATCTGTCCATACACTTTAACACAAATTGGGAAACAGAAAAGTATAAATGCCAAAAGCTGAAAGTGAGTGTTCCTAACAACACACAAGACTAGTAAATCCTATCCCATGGAATAAGTATAAGAACTCCAAAGGCTATGGCTGCCATTTCACTGCTATGGAAATAGTCATACAACTTTTTTTTTTAATATTTATTTACTTTCCTTATTTTTTTGGCTGCGTCCTGTCTTTGTTGCGGCACACAGGATCTTCATTGAGGTATGACTCATACAATTTTTAATTAACTTATCTAGTCCTTAATATCATCTGGAGTCTAATCTTTTCATTTTACTGTTGAAGAACTGACACCCAGAGAAAGTAAATCGCTTACTGAGTATTGCCCAGATTAATTGGAAACAAAGCCAGAATTCAAACTCAGATCTTCTGTCTCACATAGCTGCCAGCATCTGGCTTATAGTTACCAGTTATATAAAGCTATTCAGCATCAGAGGTCTTTAACTCTGCCGTTCCGCCTACATGGTCTGAGTGATGTATGAAATCATACTTGGCATTAATTAGGAAGGTATCCACTGGTTTTAAGAATTCCTTTTGCCCAAGCTCCATCTCACCTGGTCAGGGTTCACCTTTATTCCAGGCAATTCTGACCAGGCCTCTGGAGTCATGTCCCAACCAAACACATTCATCCTTGGAGGTGCCAAGAGCTGTGCATGATTGTAAGAATTATGAAGTCCCTATTGCCAAGAAAATTACAACATTACTTGGGGGGGTGGGGGAGTGTAAAATATGAAACATAAAATGATCAACAATTCACCATTAGTAAAAAAGGATTCAATTATAAAATTCATATTTTAAATTGGAAATTAACCATGTAGATTAAGGGAAGCTTTTTTTTTTAATTTATTTTATTTATTTATTTTTGGCTTTGCTGGGTCTTTGTTACTGCGCAGGCTTTCTCTAACTGCAGTGGGCCGGGGCTACTCTTTGTTGCGGTGCGTGGGCTTCTGATTGTGGTGGCCTCTCTTGTTGTGGAGCATGGGCTCTAGGTGCACGGGCTTCAGTATTCGTGGAGCACGGGCTTAGTTGCTCCACGGCATGTGAGATCTTCGCAGACCAGGGCTTGAACCCATGTCTCCTGAATTGGCAGGCGGATTCTTAACCACTGCACCACCAGGGAAGTCCCAAGGGAAGTTTTCTTAAAGGACAACAAAGGAAATGTAGAATTTGGATTTGTTTATAGGGAAAAGGTAAAGGAAATTGCTTGAACAAAGGCATTGGGAAAAAAATGAGCAAGCTAACAATGGGGAAAAGGTACGAGATCAGATGAATTAAAACAGAAGGTTCACTTAGAAACAATAGAAAACAAAGCTGAAACGATAGGGTAGAAGACCTGAATTTGAGCCTGACAAATTTAGATTTAATCTAATGGAAGATCATTTTGAATTTGGCAGGGGGAGGGGGTGAAGATGAGACAGGAGACTATAACCTTGTCAGGTTCTGAAGTAGCAAGTGGGATTTTAAAAGAAATGGTAGACATAAATGCCACTAAGGAAATGACTTGGGTTTAGTGGTTATATATAAGGGATCAAAGATCAGTAAGCAGTCCAAGATGACTTTAAGTTTGTGGCAAGTCAACAACAGTATACATAGACCTTAGCACCTTAGAGTTGGAAGATGGTTGGCCCTCAGTGGTACAGGCTCTCAATTGCTAGAGAAGGAAGCACAAAACTTCCCAAGGTATACCTTCCCATTCATCACATCCTCATTCCAGAAAACTTTAGTTTGCTGCTCAAATCAAATTAGAAGTTAAGAAAAAAATCTCTTACTCTGTCATGGGCTCTTTGCTGGTGTTTTATGGTCGACCTATTTTTACTTCCGTTTCAGCCCCACTGATGTAAAAGTGCTCAGTAGTGCAGTATATAATGTTACAGCTGGAAATAAATCAATAAGTGTTAAATACATACCAAATGCTGTTCGGCACTCTGCTAGGCCTGGAGGGCTGGAAAAGTATAAAAGGGCCTCTACCTTTCATAAGCTTATAATCTGGTTGGAGAAAAAATGTCAACACACTTGACACAACAGGGAATACATTCCATGGATAGTGAGAACAACCTGGGTGGACTGTAAAGTGTGCGTATATAGAAATAGTGGGAAACAGAGTTGAATGAATTGGAAATGATATGATGGATACTGTTCATCATTTAACAAATTTTCATTAACCTTTAAGCATGTTCTAAGTTCTGGAGGTAAAGCAGTAAAATAAAAAGTTCCTGCTCTCATGGAGCTTCCATTCCATTTAGGAGAGACAGAGAGGAACAAATAAATACACAATTATCAAACAGTAATAATTGTTCCAAAGAAAATAAAATGTGAGATGTCAATATAAGTGTATGGAAAATAGGTAAGATGTTTCTGAGGAACATTTAAACAATGGCTTGAATGAAAGAAACAAGCAGTCTTGGCATGGTCTGGGGAAGGGCAGTTCAGACAGAGTTAGCTATTGCAGAGCCCTAAGGAGGGGTCAAGGTTAGTGTCCTTGAGACTAAAAAAGACCAAGTGTTTCTGGAGTATAAAGAGCCAGGAGGAAAGTGAGGGAGATGAAACTGGAAAGGTAAGCAAGTTCTTGTAGGTAAGAAGGGATTTTGAGGTCAGGTTAAAGTACAGATATTTGGAAGATTAGTCGCTGTGGCATTCTGGATTAGAGGAGGGGAGATTAGAACCTGTAAGACCAGATGGAAGCCTGGGTGGTAATCTGGGCAGGAGGTGATGTGAGGTAGACAAGGCTGGTGGCAAGGTCAGCAGGGAAGACAAAAATGTCAAGGAGATCAAGTAATGGGTATTTATGAGGGGTGGTAGGCGGTGTTGGGTGGGGAGAGTCCACAGTGTCAAATGCAGCAAAAAGGTCAAGGAGAACAGACATTAAGTCAGAGCTAGTATAATTAACAAGAAAAATGTCACGTGTAACCTCCAAGGGAAGAGTTCCCATAGGATGGGGTGGTGAGAAGTGAGGAAATTGAGACAGTAAACTTTGACTGTAAGAATCAGTATAACTCAAAATGTACAGAGCATTTGCTCATTTTATTTACCTTTTAAGACCATTTACATTTGGGAATTATTAAAATATTAAACCCATTTAAACATTCCGAGTCAGGTCTAATTTTTTGTCTCTATACTGAAGGGAGAACAAACTTATACAATAGAGACATATCTTATATGTCTTTCTGGGCTCAAAATCAGTCACACCAATGACTCCCTGCTCTAAATGTAATTAGAGTACACTTGAAACACCAATGGCATTTTTCACAGAAATAAAACAAACAGTGCTAAAATTTGTATGGAATATAAAAGACCTTGGATAGGCAAAGTAACCTTGAGAAATAAGAACAAAGCTGGAGGCATCATTAGTCCCTGATTTCAAACTGTATTACAAAGGTATAGTAATTGAAACTGTGTGGTATTGGCATAAAAACAAACACATAGATCAGTGGAAGAGAAGAGGGAACCCAGAAATAAACCCATGCATGTATGGTCAGTTAATTTATGACAAAGGAGCCAAGAATATACAATGGGGAAAGGATAGTCTCTTCAATAAATGGTGTTAGGAAAACTGGACCATTATCTTGTACCATATATAAAAATTAACTCAAATGGATTAAAGACTTGAATGTAAGACCTGAAGCCATGAAACTCCTCAGAAAAAACATAAGCAGTAATCTTCTTGACATAGGTCTTGGCAATGATTTTATGAATTTGACACCAAAAGCAAATGCAACAGAAGCAAAACTAAACAAGTCGAACTACATCAAGAGCTTCTAAAGAGCTTCTGCACAGCAAAGGAAATCATCAACAGAACAAAAAGGCAACCTACTGAATGGAAGAAAATTTTGTGAATATTTTCTCATACAACTGAGTAGCAAAAAATAATTTGATTAAAAAATGGGCAGAAGGTTTGAATAGACAGCTTTCCAAAGAAGCACACAGATGGCCAACAGGTACATGAAAAGATGCTATACATCATTAACCATCAGAGAAATGCAAATCAAAACTACAATGAGCTATCACTTCACACCTGTCAGAATGGCTATTATCAAAAAGACTAGAAATAACAAGTGTTGGTGAGGATGTAGAGAAAAGGGAATGCTTGTGCACTGTTGGTGGGAATGTAAACTGGTGCAGCCACCATGGAAAACAGTATGGAGGTTCCTCAAAAAACTAAAAATAGAAATATTATATGATCCAGCAATACCACTTTTGGGCATTTATCCAAAGAAATATATGTATTTAAACAAGCTAATAGATACAGAGAACAGATTGGTGGTTGCCGAAAGTGGGGATTGAGGGTGGGAGAAGAGGGAGAATTGTTTTTGTTTTTAGTTTAATAAATTGAATTTTTTTTTTTAGTTCACTCTTACTCCTGGGATATGGCAAGAGTCTAACTGTAGAAACACTAAGGCAGATGTAGTACCATGTCAATTATGATTCTATTGCTGTCAACTGTCAGATCCAAACCATGTGGGCTGTGGATATTACCTTGGACACATCACATAACCTCACTGAACTCCAGGTTTTCATTAGTAAGGAAGAGGAACCTCTCATATTTCAGGTTTAGAGGAATACAAGTTAGCACTTCTATAAAAGAGAAACAAATACCATTCTGTGAGATCCACATGAACAGCTACCATGACTCCAACGGATAGTTTTGCAAAGTCCTTCCAAAAGACAATTTGGTTGAACTAGATGTTCTTTTGCTCAGCAACTTGTGAGACAATTAACAAGTACCCTTCTTCCCTGGAAACAGACTAGGCTAGTTTTTGGCAGATGGAGTGGAAGGAGAAAGTCAAGCCCCCTCCATTTGTAGCTCTGCAGCTTTAGCATCCGAGGAAACCAAGCCTGACTCAGGCTAAGTTTTGTCTACACATGCACATACATGGCTTCTCTCAATTGTCTGATGTAGATAGGTAGAGTGTGTTAATTTGTTAGGTGTTATTGAAGGATGGAATGCTATTAGCACTCTTTTTTACTTGGAATGTACTTCATTTGGGGGGTCTATTGGGAGCAGTTAATTCCTTGGGATGGTCTGGAAAGCTTCATTAAATTCAATGAAGGAAAAATAACTAAGTTTTTCTAAAAATCATCATGAAATATATTATGTTTAATTTGCTGGCCCAAATGCTTCTCAAGTCAGTAGTCACCAAGGATTCCTAGTATTAATGAACAATTATTTACCGTATTGCTGAAATCAACACCATATTTAGCCTGCAAAGCCTTCTCGTTTTTGGTGCTAAAGAGGCCAAAAACATCAGTAGCCCAGGAAGCATAAAATGTACTCTCTGTTGATGACATGATCTCTTTAAATTAGGGCTTAGCTATTCCAACACTATAATGCAAGGGAATTTGCTTTATCATTGTTACCTTCTGGCCTGGAGACAGAAACATTTTATGCTGTGGTTCATCCTGTACCTTTTATCAAGGATAAATTCATGTTTTTGTTTAAAAAACAAAGAAAGCTTACATAATCTCTCCTCATGATTAGCCCTTCCAGTAATTATCTGTTGCTCGGAATCAGTGTCAGCCAATCAAGTTCAGATGGCAAAAAAATATTTGATCTGCAGTGATGTGATTTAGAAGACTGTGTGCATGGAAGGTATAGTTATGCACATACAGAGAACATATTTATCTAATTTGACTGCCAGTGATTTAATTAATGTTTGTCAAGCACTTTGAACATGAAAAGAATTATCTGAAAGCTGAGAGCTATTACTCATAATTATTTTTCCTATTTGTTGAACTAAAATTAGCATACAAATGTGATACGGTATCTTTGAGAGATGTGCTCCTATTCTAAAAAACTCGTTGGACTACACTTTAAGAAAGTCTCAAAACTTCAAGGCTCTGGTTTCTGAAAGTCAAGCTTCAAGCTGGTTGGGTATCATCCATCAGTAGATTTTGAAGCATACAGGCTAAATAAACAACAGTGACAGATTGGGGAAGTTTATGCACCTGCTTATTGAGAAGATGTTAACAGGGGCAAATCTAAAATAAGAATGCATACCGCAACCTGATTTTCAAGAAGTTTTCGTACATGCCTACACTTAAAATTACCCATATTATCACCTAATTTTTTTCTTCTAGTTTTCTCTCCAAAGAATAAAACCTGATGAGCATGAAGCCTCAGTAACAATCTGAGAAGAAAAGAAAGAATGGAAAGACTCTATTTTAGAGCTTGGAGGAGAAGCAAACACGTTTTCCTTTAACACATTTTCTCCAAGTCAAGTACAAGAACAATTGGCAAAAGAAGAAAACCTGAGATTTCTGTAAGGAGTCTGAACAAAGGTCCTGATCTAACATGATTCTTCACAGACGGGGTTTGGCAGTGCTGCATTTGTACTTACGAGAGGTTGGTGGGATATTTGTCCAACTTCCTAGGACCATAGGGTAGACTGGACTCCCCTGTGGTATAGAAGGGGTGACTCAAAAAGACACTGACTGTCCCATATGACTTATTTTTGAATCTTAGTTTCATTTCATTTACATTCTAGTTCCCTAAAGAGATTTTTTACATTACACCTCAATGCAGAATCTTTCCATGTACCCCATGCAGCACGCATACCTTTGTAGAATAAGCCTAATTAGGGCACTAGTTCTACCTTAACCCTACTAAACCAAACTTGACACACGGGCCTGGGAATCTGCCCTTTCAACAAGCACCCCATAATTTTATATTTATTAATGTTTGAGATAAACTTCTAGGAGAGGGATTACTTACTCTGTCTAGACATTCTTAGCACAAATTTTTTTTTTTTTTTCGGTACGCGGGCCTCTCACTGTTGTGGTCTCTCCCGCTGTGGAGCACAGGCTCCGGACGCGCAGGCCCAGCAGCCATGGCTCACGGGCCTAGCCACTCCGCGGCATGTGGGATCTTCCCAGACCAGGGAACGAACCCCTGTCCCCTGCATCGGCAGGCGGACTCTCAACCACTGCGCCAGCAGGGAAGCCCAGCACAAATTTTACTCGTAGTAATCAGATACGGCAGGGACAGTGGTGCTCATGAACCATTGTGTGGCTCTCTTATATATTCCACTCTTTTGTGTAGCTGGGTTGGGGCCACATAACTAGTACTGACCAATGAGCTTGAAAAGAAATGAAATTTGTCACTTTTAGTCAAAGTTTTTAAGAGCATATTTCTTCCCATGGCCCTAGAAACCCCGTACTCCAGATGGTGTAGCTATAAGAAGGAAGCACCCCTGGATCCTTGGGAGCTAGTCTGGTGAGCAACTAGACCCTCAAGAAATTTCTTATGATCTAGAAGTAAACCTTTAACAGTTAAAGAGCTGAGTGGTCCAATATTGTCAACTGTGCTATCATTGTGTAGCCTATGCTGAAGAACCCAACTGGATTTAGGTATCTCTCTTTCACAACTGCAGAAACAGTTTTTAAATTTTGGACCATAAAACGGCTGCAAAAGAATAATAAAATGAACACTGCACAATTTACTAAATAAATAATTTAAGAACAAATGGATATATAAAGATCACAAACAGTATGTTGCACGGTAGAAAAAAAAGTTTTTTATGTAGTTCAGTTCTGGTGCTGCTTTCCAATCCTCCCTTAAATTAAAGAATTAGTGAAATCTTTAGTCCACTGTATCTAGGAAAAATATCTTTGTCCTTGTCATTTCTAGATCCTCTTTTTCTCCAACCTGGTCATACATCATTAACAGTCCATCTTCCAGGCTCTCAGATGGATGGAGTTCCCATACTCAATACCATCAGAAGTGGATTGATTACTTATTCGTATTTACCGCTTAAAATTCACTCCTTAAATGCACCAACTAAATTTCTATGGGATTAGTCCCTTATATTCCTAATTCATTACTGCACAGATGTGTGCAGTGCTCAAACATGGAGATTCGCTCCTCTGTGTGCTTTGGGTGCTGCCCTCACACACCTGGGACCAGCACCTATGGGAAGGATGAATCAGACAGCTTTGGTGGAGGAGATGAATGATGGAAGAACAGCTCCCATTGAGATCAAATACCCTGCAGACATCACTGATCTATATTATTTGCTGATGTACCCCTGACAGCAGAAGGCCAGTTTTTACTATTGAACCATTACAAAAATCATTGTAGTTTGAGAGCTACAAAGGCACATAAAGAAGGGGCAGGGAAAATCCTCTTTTCATGGGTTCTCAAGCACTGCAGAGACTCTTTTGTCAGTAATTAAGCCCTTGCTTTAAAATCTTATACCTGCCTCAAATCTTTTTTTGAAACGAGGGGGATATAAAACACAAACTAGCTACAGTTTGCTTCTACCATGAGTAGAGTACGGTTAATAACATTTCTTATATTTTAACACATCACCTTTCCCGTAATTCACAGACCAAACAGAAAAAAAAAAAAGTTCTGTTCTTTTTCCTGTAGCTTTTTCAATAATTCCAAACAAATCCACACAACATTCATGCAATTATACCGAAGAACCATATGAAAAGGACTCACTGAAATCATTTTCAGTTCTATTTAGTGTTTATTTGTCCCCATTTTGAAATAGGGCCATGCTGCTTTTGTTCCTATAGAAGAGAAGTTATGATTTAAGAAAACTTTACAAAAGGGAAGCCGATCTTGATGTTATCAAACTTCCCTCTTTTCTTTTAGCAGAATGTTTGAGAAAATGCCAATTGGTGTCGCCTATCATCAGAACATTTCAAGATCTGTTTGCTTCTGAAAATTAACTTGCATAAAACTATCTGACTTTTTTAACAGATGATATTATATTCCTCGCTGAATACTTAGCACCTATATGTTTCTCTGAAGTAGTTAGACTGTTTCAAATATTTTAGATGAAATAATATCACAATTTCTACAGGTTCCCCCATTTTTAGGTGGGGACATGCATTGGTATAAACTCAGGCATCCATATTCTTTTGTGGTATTAACCAGAATGCCATTTTTGTCCAGACTGTCACCGGATGGTTTTATAATTAGAAGATCCCCTCTAAAATGAAAGTCTGAAGTTGATGAGGCAGAACCAGCTGTGTTTTAAAGGGAAATTCTTATTAGTACAAAATATTGGAGGACAAACAAAATCAATTTTTACAGGCAGATTAACCAAATTGTTCATTATTGTAGTAAACATTGCAAAAATCAAGAGGATAGACTATATTAGCCATACCCGAGCAAGAGAATGAAGTGCCACGGGCTAATTTATGTACAATAATTATTCATACTAGCATTCTCATAGTTTAGGTAATGACTCATTTTGTTCTATGTGACCTCTGTTCTCCAAGATTGGCTGCTATTAAAAAGTAGAAGCAATAAAAATAAAACAGGATTTTACCAGGCTAGCTTTGGGTTTTTAAAAATACCTGAGAATAAAGGGTAAAGCAAAGACTATTAGTGTTTAGTAATCTGGCACCTTTACATCTTTACAATAGGTTTGAATGTTTGAAAAGTAATGTTTTCCCCCTAAAGGACTCTTTTGTTTTTCATTCCCATTCACCTGCCTATTCCTCCCCCCAGGGACATTTAGTAAGATGTCTTTTGGTGGCATATTATTTTGGCATCTAAAAAAGTTGAACACAAAGATCAAGTTAGGTAAGCAGAGGCTTTTGCTTTTTCGTTTTGCATTCCTGCCACTTGGTTTTCCTTTGGGTGTAGATGGGCATGTTAGAGGAGGGGGTATGTTTCAAAAAAAAGAGCTTAATAATTTACTGTCAGCAGGTCACCACTGATAAGCAAATCTTTTATAAATCGTGAGACAGTAAATTACAAAAGATGGGATGAAAACCACTGCCAAAGACACAATTTCCAAGGTGCTTTAAAAAATGATGAAAGGATCTAAATGTCAGTGCAAGAATACACATACACAGATGAATTAAATTCTTAAAGGTGTTTCACTCTACTTTTTTATTGAATTATAACTGACATATAATATTATATTAGTTTCAGGTGTACAACGTAGTGATTCAATATTTTTATACATTACGAAATGATCACCATGATGTCTAGTTACCATCTGTCCCCATACAGAGTTATTATAATACAATATTACTGACTATATTCCCTATGCTATACGTCACATCCTCGTAATTTAGTTATGTTATAGCTGGAAGTTTGTACTTCTTAATTCTGCAACAATTTTTAACTTTTCATTCTGGGAATTTCCAAACATACACAAAAATGGAGAGAATGTTACTACTATAAGGGACTCCCCATGAAGCCATCAACATGTTTGCTTCAGATTTGCTACACTTGCTGCAGATTTCGTGATTTCTATGATGTTGTTTTTATTGCTGGAATATTTTTAAAGAAAATCCTGATGTTATGTTATTTCACCCCTCAATGAAACAGTATATCTCAAAAACTAAAACGAATATTTTCTTATGTAATCATAACGCAATCATCACACCTAAGTGTGTTTAAAATACCTATTCTCACATCCTTTAAGTCATTGTATGCTAACTATTAGCATTTTCTTATGTGATTTTTATCTTTACTTTCTCCTTTCTAGGCAACCCCTCAATTAGCAAAAGAAATCCTATACTTGGATTAGGTTATTTTTAGCATATCCCTGGGACCCTGCCTATGCCTTTCTCTGGCATGGTGTGTTATTTAGAATCTTAACACTATGTCTGAATTCTACATTTAAGTTGGCATGATACAAGAAAATTAAATTAGAGTTTTGCTCAAATTCCAAAGTTTTGTAGCATGCAAAAATACTGTAATTTATAAAAAAAATAAAATAAAATGAATCCATTATCTAGCTATGACTGCATTAAGTAATCTACTAGGTAATGTCTAGAATGTTTTTCCTGGGATCCTTTGTTTGCAAATATAGAAAACCAACTTTAGCCAAATAAAGCCAAACAACAAACACATAAAAATTAAAAAGTAAATGACTGGAAGAAAAGGTTTAAATGCTAGCGGGAATCAGGACGGGAATCAGACACTCCGGGAGAAGAGAGTTCCATGGAGCAGAATCTTGTGGGCAGCCTCTTGAGAGCACTGCCATTGTGATGAGCCAGACCAATGTGTTTTCCAGCTGTGTATCACTCCACTCTGCTCAGAGTTATAGTCTATGCCATGTACTTACTTCTTGGCTAGGGCACAGCCGTATCCCTAAAAACTGGCAGTCCCACCAACCCACACACAATGAGGCAGAGGTGGATTCCCAAAGAAAATTCAGGTGTTGATACCAGAAACGAGAATGAATGCCTGGTAGGCAAATTCAGGTGAGGCAGGATGAGAATATAGAACCCCTTCTTCTCATCAGTGGCTATCCTTCCTTCAGATCTTATTGATGGGTCGTTGAAAACCAAGCTCTCACCAACTCTGATATTGTTCTCTTTTCTATACCTATGCACTACTGTCAGGAACTCCCCTTTCTCTCTGTTCCCTCATCAGAAATCAGTGTTCCAAATATCTACAACATCCAGGCTGCCAGAACCAATGTATTCTGTGCACCTGATACCAACGTGCTCTCTTTCTTGGGCTGGTGAGGATGGACTAGAAAATTCCAGTCTAATTTAAAACTTTCCGTTTCCTTTTTGGCTCACATTTTGCTCATTTGTTTCCTTTCCTTCCAGTACACTATTAGAATAAATAATACTGATTTAAAAACATGGATCATTCCTTCTGCTCTTTTTGCTGGAACTATCCCCTTCCATACACAAACACCCTACTCACGCACAGTATTGGCATACATTGAGTACTGGAATTTAATTGGGTTATAGGAAATTTAGTACTGTACAAGTTTGTTGTGTAATGGAAGAGTTCAGAGACTATTGGTCTAAGAGATATGGTATTTAGGGCCAAATGTTCTAATCGGTGTTTAAGAAGTTAAAAGGATTTTGTCCCGCTGTCATCAGACCTAAGTGGGTCAACACTAAACATCTAGCTGTATACTTGGCTTATTCTCCCTTCTCTCCAGAGAACTTTCCAGTTCTCTGGCCTGCCAGAGTACCAAAGTGGGATGAATTTGGTCTTGCTGGGGCTGAGGCGTGGGAAGAGGCTCAGAGAAAAACAGCCCTTCTTGGTTGTGTTTAATCAGTTCTATCTCCTGACTCATTGTAGGGTGAAAACAAGATATACCTAAAGAAAAAAAAAAAAAAAGGAAGAACCTTTGTTGGTGGATAATTACATTCTATTGAAACTCCATACAGAAGTCATTGGAGATATTATTAATTTCCCAACACCATGCTTTCCTAGTTCTATGGCTTTTCCCTTCCCTCTGCAAGCAGTTTTTCTTCTACCTGTATATCCCCATTTTCCCTAATATGTAAGCCTTCTTTGGGGCTTCATCCCCATCCTTTTTTCTCACAACTCCCCCATGCATACACACTCTCTTTAGTTGATCTCAATTGGTTATCATATCCAGGGGAATCTACCTTCTAAATTTTTTTTTCACTAGGTTCTCATTATCATTCTTAATTCAGGATCTCGTTATTTCTCTCCTGGACAGTTGCAGTGGCCTCCTGACATGATTCCTTCCAGACAGTCTGATCTCTGCCCAATCACTTCTCCAGAGAAATCTTTCCAGCACGCAAATCTGTCAAAGCCCAGCTCTATCGAAACAATTCCAATGTCTCTGCAGTAGTCACAGAGCAAAATCTCAAATATTTAGCATGACATAATGAAAATGTCTATGGTCTAGTCTCTGTCTCTGCCCCCTCAACCTCCAGCCCTGGCATAACCTCTCAGCCCAGCCCTAACAAAAATACTTTCACTCCCTAATATGCCTTACTCTTTTATAATTCTGGGCCCTTGGTTTTGTAGTTTCTCATGTTGACCCTTCGTGGTCAACCAGGTGACATTAATTCACTCCTCCAGAGGCAACAACAAAGTTACCTCCTTTGTGAAGGCTTCCATGATTTCCCCAGACTAAACATTTCCTCAGTGATCTCACAGTAACCAGTCAATACTTCTATTATAACACTTCTTGTGTTGCTACTTCTTGTGTGCCCATTTCTCTCATTGGAGTGGAAGCTGCTCGCATAAAGGAACTGTATAGTCTGTTTGATTCCTGGTAAGTAGCACAGAACTAGGAATATTGTGGGCATTATTGCTTAATAACTTAGTGAATGAGGACACGAATGGAGAGAAACTCTTCTACAAGTGTAAAAATCTATTAAGCCTGAGCACACAAAAACAGAGATCTAGTACAGACTTCTTTGTTTGCAAATCACACAAATGCAACTTAAATTAGCTTAGGATAAAAGGAGGATTTATTGGAAAGACACGGGAATATCTCAGGTAATTGAAAAAAGAATTTGTCAACAGAATGGAGTGAAACAAAGTCTGGGAAGCAATTCAGCCGTGTGTGTCTCTTCTGGCATTGCTGCGGGTCATGACTCTGTTCCTTCCCACTACAAATTTTGTTTCTTGGTTCAGTGGTTCTCATCACTAGCTGCACATTCAAATCACCTGAGGAGTTTTAAAGAAATATTGACACCTGGGTCCCACCCCAGGCCAAGTTGATTAGAATTTCTGGGGGTTGGTGCCAGGGCAGTTTTTAAAGGTTCCCAAGGTGATCTTAATGTGGGAAACAAAGTAGCCAGTAGTTCCTGGGTTTCAGATCACATTCCCACAGCTTTCCCCTCAGGATAAGAACAGGCTGGCTGTCAGTTCTCATTCAAAAAATTTCCAGGAAGGAATCTTTTTGATGTAGGTTGGGTCCAGGGCCTATTACTGGATCCATGAATACCGGTCAAGTGTGTGGAGTCACATTAAATATGGCAGCTCACACTGACCATTAGGCTGGAGAGTGTGTTTGAAGCAGTAATCATTCCAAAGAATGAAGATGATGCTCCTAGGAGGAGACTGTTAATTTATAAAACAATATCTAATACATGTAATAAAATCATATTTACAACAAAATTAAAATTCATTAGGAAATAAATATTTGCTTGTTAGATGAATGAATGAATGATAACATACATTAAATTATGTGGTCAATCAGTATGGTTAGTAAATGATGTCATTAGTGTTACTATGACATAAATCTACTAAGTTTTGTTTTTTCCTTAGTTCTCTACTATCTATAAGCAATGTCCATCTTACAAAGTTTTGTTTGTTTCTTTGCTTAATATTGAGTCAGTTTAATCCTCTTTATACACAGAAACAAACACAGGCCTAATTTTACCATGTGAGTCAAAGTGTCAAGTTTCAGGCCAAGAAAAAAAAACAAAGGATAGGGAGTGGGCACAGCAAGAATGAACTCTGAATCCTGGCATTTGGGCATCTTGGGAGTAGTTGTTGTTAAGAAGTGTGGAGGGTTTCCCTGGTGGCGCAGTGGTTGAGAGTCCGCCTGCCGATGCCGGGGACACGGGTTCGTGCCCCGGTCCGGGAAGATCTCACATGCCGCGGAGCGGCTGGGCCCGTGAGCCATGGCCGCTGACCCTGCACGTCCGGAGCCTGTGCTCTGCAACTGGAGAGGCCACAACAGTGAGAGGCCCGCGTACCGCAAAAAAAAAAAAAAAAAAAAAAAAAAGAAGTGTAGAAAGACATTTCCATTTGTGTTCAGGCAGTAAAATGAAGGAAAGGACAAGCTACAGGGAAGGAATTTGCCAGCAGGTAGATCTGTACTTGGGCAAAGAAGGTGCCACATTCCAGGGCTGGTATTAGAAAAAGCCGGAGGTGTCTAGACACTCCTGTCTGCCTTCTAGACACCTCTCCTGGGACTGGGGAACTGAGAAGTGCCTGGAAGGGAGACAACAGTATATACTACCTGGCCAACCTCCTCAATATTTTATTTTACGTTTAAAAACTTAAATATAAATGCTTTAGGAAGTGTTAACAGTGGTTACCAGTGGAAAATAGAACTGGAGGAGGAAAATAGAACTGGAGGAGAGCTTTCACGTCTGCTTTATCTATCTCTGTAGTTTTATTGTTTTATGATGGTTGGCCAATAAAAACGGAAGTGTTTTTTTAAAAATAAAATAAAATACGTTATAACAGCAATGACAAAGTTTTTACACATATTAGAAGTTAGAGAAATAATCCTGTTTTTTAAGAAAAATATCAAGTATAGTTTTTATCTTGATTAAATAAAGTACATCGATTCTGTACTAGCAGAGAAAAAAAAACCATCCCTCTGGGAGAGGGATGGCAAAGAGAACTGATACTGGACATGATTTTGGTTTCTTTGTGGCAGGAGAACCCATAAGATGAGGAGGAAAGGGTACATGAACTAGGAAGGGAGGGTGGAATTCCTGCTTGTATACCTTTGTTTTTCCTAAAGCCAGTGGCGTGGCCCTTGTTACCTTCAGCTACCTAGCACTGAAGAATAAAAGCTGTTTAGGTATTTCATGTCGTTTACAGGGAACACTGAATTTCAGTCCCTGATGCTGAGTTCCCTGGAGATACAAACAGAACTTTCTCAGTGAAAGGCTGGCACGTTAGAAATTCATTCCTGCTTCTTTTTCCTATGACTCTCTCCTGGATGTGGGGCATGGGGTAAGATAGACTGTTATTATTTGTGCTATAATGCAGGAGAGCTACTGTGGGAATTTAAATTCTACTGTGTATTTTAAAAATGATTATAAAAAGGCATTCAGGTACAGCAGGCCTTGTGCTTCTTTTATAAAGGTTTAAGAATATAAGCAAACAAATGACTGGACTGTTGTTGTTGAATCTGAGTCCCCAAGGCCCAATACTTCCTCTGAATACATACATATGAGCTCCTGGCTTTAGTAGGAGTCATGACTCACAGCTGAGGGCAGAACTTGGCCCTTTGAATTCCTGCAATGGGGCTTTCAGAAAGAAAGAAAGAACATGAATAAAGAGGGAAAAAGTCTTGAATTTTATTCAAGGCTAAGTTACTGAGGTCTATAATTCCTCACGTCTGCTCAATCATCCAGCCTAAGAAGGTGCTTCTTGCCCACCTTTTCCGAAGGGGAAACCAGATTGTTGCAAGTTCCACGTCTGAAGAAGCAGATGATTTGGCAAACACCTTCCCACAGATATTCGTGAGATACTTGCCTCTCTCTTGATGAGTAAAGTTTTCTTTCCAGTTGCTCTCCTTTTTGTCAGAGTGCCAGTTCCACTCCAGTATTGTTCTGCTTAGGTTTCTGTGAGGCAAACGAGAGGCAGGGGAGACACAGTCCTGGGAGAGGAAGGAAGGGCCAGGGGCCAAGTAGAGCCTGGGGAACCTGACTTGGGGAGGAGAGAGACTCAGACGATCGGGAGAACAGTGGAGCAAGAGATAAAATAAGAGCATTCAGGAGAAGGGATTAGAGAGAGAAGGAGTTCAAGGGAGAAACATGAATAAAGAATAACAAGAATGAAAGGGTGTATAGGTGACCAGAGTAAATACTGAAACAGAAAATACTCTCACTTCATTTAAAAAAAAAAAAAAGAGGTGTTATAAGATCTGTTTCCTCCCCCTCCCCCAACTTTTTCTTGAGCACTTTTTATCGACTCTTATTTGGCAATGTTATAAAATGTCAACAAATACAGACATCAGCTTCATTTTTTCTCCAGAGGGAAATAGTTTATTGACCATGTTTGTTCTGTTACTATAATGGAGAGGGTTTAAGTAGAAGGAGGAATGTGTTAAAAATTAATTTTTATTTTCACTAAAGTATGACCAATTATTATACAATCAATTATAACTAAATCCAGAGTTTCATAATCAAGAAAAAATATTAAAGTTCATGTATTAAATGTTCAAGATTTGGGTATTCATATTTAACAAAAATAGGCATTCTTTCTCAAAATAACCCCATCAAAAGACAGTTTATTCATTCATTCATCCAACTAATATTTACTCTTTGTTCTAAGTATTGGAAATACAAAGTAGAAAAAGACATCAAGGGATTTACAATTTAGTGGGAGGAGAAAGGTCAATCAGTGATTGCACCACATATTGGCAAATACTGAGGGAAAGTTATATTCAAGACCTGTGTGAGCACAGACTGAGGGAGGAGGTCAAATGAGAATTGGTACTTGGGACCATCTCCCGGAGGAGATGATGCTTGAGGTCGATGTATAAGAATGATGGAAGCTGGTGTTACAGAAAAGAAAGTAAAGGCAGGGAAAAGTAAGGGAAGATGAGACATGATATTCCAAGAAGAATCATTTGAGTATATAAACATAAGGAGAATTAAATGGAAGAGGTGGTAGGAGATAAAACTGAGAAATAAACAGGACAAGAAAGGCTTTGTGTACTAAGCAAAGTATTTGGACTTGATCCTGAATGGTGTAAGAGACTATTGAGAACATTAGACATCTGATTGATCTGAGTAGGTGTATGTTTTCTGAAAGTTCATCTGAAGCACAATGAATTGAAATGGACTAGACTAGAGGCAAGGAGTTCAGTTAGGAGACTGTTGCAATAATTCAGGAAGATAGTGGTTTACCTAGACAGTTACTCTAGAGATAGAAGATGCAAATGGATTTGAATGTACTTAAGAGTTAGAACTGACTAAACTTGGTGACTGAATGTTAGGATTGAGGAAAAATGCAAAGTCAAGCGTGACATGACTGTAATTATTTCTGGATAGACACAGTACATTGAGAGTTTTATCTCTTGGTAGTGGGACTAGGAGTGGTGGAGGGGTTCAAGTTTTCAGGTCTGGGAATTTGCGTAGATGGTAGTATATTTATCAAATTAAAATGGAATATTAAAAATGGAATTTAAAAATGTGGAACCTAGGAGGAGGAGTCAGTTTTAGAGGAAGCTATTTGCCTTAAGGCCAATGAATCAGAAAGAGACTAGGCTCAGGCTAACAGAGTCAGAGAACAGAGCTTCAGGAAAGAAGATGTGGGGACTGAATAGAGGGAGAAGAGCTCCTGAAGGAGGCTGAGAAGTGAACAGAGAGCTGGGAGAAAAGCCCAGGAAAAGTGCCATCACAAAATGGCAGGAAGGAGTGAGCTTTCAGAAGCATGAGGTGCTGAATAGAGGCTCATGCCACAGACAGCTTAAGTCCGATAATGACAGAAAACCACACAGTGGGATGGTTGTACAGTTGAGAACAGGAGTATAGACTATTCTTTCAAAAAGCTTCCCCTGTGAGGGCTTCCCTGGTGGCGCAGTGGTTGAGAGTCCGCCAGCCGATTCAGGGGACACGGGTTCGTGCCCCGGTCAGGGAAGATCCCACATGCCGTGGAGCAGTTGGGCCCGTGAGCCATGGCCGCTGAGCCTGCGCGTCCGGAGCCTGTGCTCCGCAACGGGAGAGGCCACAACAGTGAGAGGGCCGCATACTGAAAAAAAAAAAAAAAAAAAAGCTTCACCTGTGAAATACAGAAAAGTGAGGTAGGCAAGGGATTTCTCATCATCATCATCATTATTATGACTACTATGATGACGAAAGAGACTTAAGCATGTTACTATGAAAAGAGTAAATAGGATGGGAGGAACTAGAGATTTAGGTAACAGAGAGAATGATGGCTGGAACAAAGTTCCTGAGGACAGAGGAGAGGGTGTTATGTATCTTACCAATGCCCTGTACAACTCTAAGGGACACAATTCATGCTATGTTCTGTGAGTAATAAATGTGAGTTTAGCTAACTAGAGCACAACTCTAGGAGGTGCCATTTACATAGAATACAACTTGAATGGTGCCTCCAGAGGTGTACACGGCTGGCAACCCTGGAAATGCAAAGCATGCATGGAGGGATTGCCCGTTTCACCTTTATACCCCATCTGAGTGACAGCTAAACTGCATCTAACCCGTTGAAGCCCTCCATACTGAAATCAAGGGTAACTGTGAGGTGCTCACACTATGTGACAAGTACAACCGACAAAGAAGTGTAGCTAAGTGTTCTGTCTTACCAACCCAATTGTCTTCTAATACCCTTCAACACACAGTTATTAAGCACTCCTATGCCTCACTCGGTAGTAGGCTAGGCTCTGAGGAATGAAAAAAGTTGCTAAACAATCAGTAGCCTCAAACTATTTATAACCTAGTTTGAAAGACAAAACATATCTACTCACTCCAAACTGTTAGAAGATACTGCAAAGTAGTGTGAGTGAAACAAACGCTAAAGGTTAAAAGAGTTTCATTTAACTGAGAGAAAAGGAAATTTAAGATCATCTTGTTTACTGGTTTTCAAACTGTGTTTCCTGGAACCCTGGGGCTTTGTGGCGATGCTTCAGGAGTTTCACAAAGAATGATGTATTCTCTGCCAAACACTGAAGATTTAAATTGCTCCTGGGGGTTCACCATGGCAATGTTTGTAATAACAAAAAATTAGAAACAACCTAAATGTCATTCAGTAGGGATCTAAGTAAATTATGGTGCCTTCATACAATGGCATACTAAATAGCTGTTTTTAAAGGAAAAATAAATCTGTAGATATTGTTAGAGAAAGATCTTCGAGATCTATAATTAAGTGGAAAATGAAAGTTGCAGAAAAATATGCATGGTGTAATCCTATTTGTGTGGAAATAAAAGAGATGTGTACGTACATGCATGTATGTCGGTGTGTGTAGCTTGTATATACATTAAATATTATTTCTGGAAAGACACAATGTATTGAGAGTTTTATCTTTTGCTAATGAGACTGGGTGTGGTATTGGGAGGAACTGGAAAATTATTGATCTAGCCCGAACCTTTCATTTTATTAATAGAAAACTGAGATTGAGGAATACTGTGACTTATCCTAGGTCATACAGGTAGTATTAGTCAAAAAACAAAACACAAACCCAATCTCTTGATCTGTTATTTATCTCTCTTCATATCTCAGGTAAAGATAACTATGGATAAGAATAGTTTTACAGAAGCAGTCAGTTTTTCTCGCCTCTATTTCCCACATTTCCCCTCTTTCTCTACCACAAATCATCTCTCATTCATTTCCTATCCTGTACATGCTAGCTTTTCTCTGTAAAATGTACAGTTGCACTCATCAAGCAGTGATACTCAAAGTATCTACAAACTATTGTATTGAACAGGATTTTAGTCCTCGAAGGACAGTCTCTCTTCTCTTTGGGCAGTGGGACAGCCAATGGGGGACACATTTAGTATGTATTGGTTCAGTTGAAATGCCTATTGAGTTCACAGATTTCCTGGACTACAGTGGCTCCACACCCAAGCAGGAGATGCCTCTGAGTAGGGTTTTGCTCTGTTCCTGCTCAATGTGAGACCTTAGGTGATTTGCAGGACTCTTCTGTGCCTAACTTTCCACATTTGTAAAGAGAAATATTACCTGAGCCTCTCCCATTACTCTGGGTTGCTGAGAGAAAAGAATGATACAATGGACATAAATGCTGTAAACAGTTCTTATCATCTTAGGGGTAACAGTATATTTTGGTGGAGTCAGAATCCAAGCTCTGTCCCTCACCAGTGTATGCTTTAGCCTCTGCAATGATCAGTATCTTTGTCTGTTAAGTGAGAGTAATAACACCGAACTCCTGGAGTTATTTTCAGGAATAAACAAGATAATGAATACAAAGGGCTTAGTTCAGTGTTTGACACATGAAGCGCTCAAATAAATAAGGTTAGTTTGTACCATTTCATTGTTGTTACGTTTTAAAATATGTTATTTGGTGTCTGTTCAGGTCTACTGGTGGTATGTCACTTCAGCATTTTCTCATTTTAGAGTCATTAATATTATTTCAGATTCTCCTTTGAACATTAAGCAAACCAAGAAATCCATTTTATGTCAAGAAATCAAGCTATCACTTCTGTTCACTTATATTAGTTTTTTTAAATTTTTTTATTAAGCAGCTATTATGTGCAAGCTAGGCACTGGGGATACAGGGGTGAAAATGACACAGTCCCTGCTCTCAAGATGCTTTGATTCTCCTGTCATTCTCAAACTCAAGTGATGATCCCTGGCCCTGGCAAAACTAACGGTATACATTGTAGATATGGTAGATATGGGATAAAGCAAAGACAATGGCAGCAACAATTGATTTGCAGGACACAGAGGTGGAGTGAATGATATAACTCAGATGTTCTCAAACTTTTTGATCTCAGGATCCTCTTAACACTCTTAAAAACTATTGAGGATCCTAACAAGCTTTTTAAAATATGGGTTATAGTTGGGAAAACTGGACAACCACACGCAAAAGAATGAAACTGGACCACTATCTTATACCATACACAAAAACTAAGTCAAAAAGGATTAAAGACTTTAAGACCTGAAACAGCAAAACTCCAAGAAGAAAACACAGAGGGTATGCTCCTTGACATCAGTCTTGACAATGATTTTTTTTATTTTTGACACCAAAAGCAAAGTCGACAGAAGCAAAAATAAACAAGTGGGACTACATCAAACTAAAAAACTTTTGCACGGCAAAGAAAACCCTCAACAGAATGAAAAGGCAACCTATGGAATGGGAGAAAATATTTGAAAATCATATATCTGATAAGGGGTTAATATCCAAAATATATAAAGACTCATAAAACCCAATAACAAAAAACAAAACAAACAGAAAAACCCAAACAATCCACTTAAAAAATGAACAGAGGAACTGAATAGACATTTTTCCAGAGAGGACATACAAATGGCCAACAGGTACATGAAAAGATGCTCAACATCATGAATCATTAGGGAAATGCAAATCAAAACCACAATGAGATGTGATATCACCCTATTAGGATGACTGTCAACAAAAGCACAAAGGATAACAAGCGCTGGTGAGGAACTGGAGAAAAATGTACTCTTGGGCACTGTCGGCGGGAATATCAATGGTGCAGCCATTATGGAAAATAGTATGGAGGTTCCTCAAAAGATTAAAAACAGAACTACTCTGTGATCCAGCAATTCCACTTCTGGGTATATATCCAAAAGAAGCAAAAATAGGATATTAGAGAAATCTCCACTCCCATGTTCATTGCAGCATTAAGATATGAAAACAATGCAAGTATCCATCAATAGATGTATGGATAAAGAAGACACACACACACACACACACACACACACACACACACAGTGGAATATTATTTAGCAATGAGAAACAAGGAAATCCTGCTGTTTGAGACAACATAGATGGACCTTGAGGGCAGTATGCTAAGTGAAATAAGCCAGATAAAGACAAATACTGCATGGAATAACTTAGATGTGGAATCTAATTAAAAAGTCAAACTCATAGAAACAGAGAGTAGAAATGTGTTTGCCAGAGCCTGGGGGATAGGTGAAATAGGAAGAGGCTGGTAAAATGGTACAAACTTTCAGCTATAAAATGAATAATGTCTGAAGATCTAATGTAAAACATAGTGACTATAGTCGATAATGTTGTATTGTATAACCAAAATATGCTAAGAGAGTAGAACTTAAATGTTCTCACCAAAAAAATAAAAGGATAAATATGTCAGGTGATGGAAATGTTATTAAACTAGAGGGGAGGAATTCTTTCACAATGTATATAAGTATCAAATGATCACAATGCACACTTTAAATATCTTACAATTTTATTTGTCAATTATAACTCAATAAAAATAAAATAAAATATGGGTTATAGTTATTGCTGTTAGTTGTGTTAGAAATTAAAGCAGACATTTAAAATATTTATTTTGTTACTTTAAATAGCATATTAATTAAAAATTATATATATTAACATTATATGAATCTATTAACTAAATAGAAAATTAAAATTTATTATTTTACTTATTTATTTACTTATTTTATTAAAAATAATAAACAAATTACATGTTGACATAAATAACATGTTTTTGAAAAATAATTATATAGTTGTGGTATAGAATAGATGATAACTTATTGAGTTTGACTTATCTTTGGAGGAGGTGAAAGTGAAAAAATGAGTTACTCCATGATGGTGAGTAGACTCTTCTAGTAGTGGTCCAAGGATGCCTATCCACGACAGGTGATTCAGTCATACATATACCCACCCGGACATCTTTGTGGCTTAGGATTTGAGGCTATGAATCTTATCCCAGCCTCACGCTGTCCTTTTTTTCTCTGTCCTTGACAATTGCCTGTTCAAGGATGTTCCTAAGCGATGAAGGTTAGATGTGTAATGGAGAAAGAACCACTTGGAAATTCTGACGTTTGGGTTTTCCAGCCAAAGACGTTAGCCGAGACATTATTAGGAGCCATAAATGTAGCCTTGAGACAGACAGAGCATAGCTTAGCATCATGCAGGGAGGGAGAGGGGATCAACTTCCTAAACCTCCACTTTTATTAAAAGCAGGTCAACAACCAAATTCAAACGTTATATTGCCACTTTTGCTTCTTGTAGGTTAGTCTTACTTAGCTCAAAACACTGTGAGTTTCCTGAGCCTGAACATGTTTCTTATAATTCTGCTCTTTCTCTTTCTCTTGACCATAATATTTAGCTCAATGTTGAACACTTAGCAGGTTTAAAATATCCAAAGTTAAAGCCATCGCTTCCTTTCTGAAATCTGTTTTCTTCTCTGTTTCCCAGTGCCTGTGTATAGTATCATCATTTCCCCAGCTATTAATGATAGAAAATGTAGTCATCTTTGATTTTTTTCCCCCGCTATCTGCCAATTCTACTTTTACAAAAAGTCTGAATTCAGTGAGGTAGAAACATGCAATGATTTTGCAGTTGCTTTAGTCACTGTTTTCAGCAATGTTCTGCTGAGTTCCCCTTCTCTCTCCCTTAAAACATCCTCAGCTGATTACGAACTTTTTGGTTACTTTCTGTAACCCAGATTAAGACTCACCTTCAATCACTTAAAAGTCCAATCCAGGTCAAATCAAACCTTTACTTTTGTTTCCAATTCAAAATGTGCCACCTATCCTACAGATCAAGCTTGCCCCAGATCTGGAGTGACCCCAGCCAGGGGCCCTGTCCCCAGGTCAGGAGGTTCCCACCACAGCTCCCCAGTGGAATCTTAGGATCTTGTTGGTTCAGGAATTGTTGTGTGTCTCCTCTTCTTCCCTTTCCATGTGGAAATGTTTGCTGGGGTTATCCTGTTCTTGTTTCATCACTGTATATTGGGTGTGTAAGGGGGAAAATAAGTTATTATTTAATTTACAGGTCTCTGTATCAAAATGAACACCATCCAGACCTGATGTAGAGAGCATCACAAAACCCTGAACTTTGGGCCTAGTCTCATAAATAGATAGGAATTTTGGATTGTCTCTTCTGGGGACAGGGTAAAAGCAGGGTGCAGAAGGGAGGGAATGGTAGCATGCAAGCAAGGGGGCAGAGAGTGATAGATTGTATTCTTGTTCACAATATCTGCTGCTCCTCAGCATAGGAACTACATATCCCTGCCCAACGAACTCAGGTTTGCCCATGTGACTTACTTTGGGCAACAAAATAAGGGCAAATGTGGTATGTGCCACTTCTGAGTAGAAGAACCATATTATCTAAAATAGGGACATTCCGGGCTTCCCTGGTGGCGCAGTGGTTGAGAGTCCGCCTGCCAATGCAGGGGACGATGCAGGGGACACAGGTTCGTGCCCCGGTCCGCAAAGATCCCACATGCCGCGGAGCCGCTGGGCCCGTGAGCCATGGTCGCTGAGCCTGCGCATCCGGAGCCGGTGCTCCGCAACTGGAGAGGCCACAACAGTGAGAGACCCACATAGCACAAAAAAAAAAAAAAAATGAAGCAAATGATATTAGGATATTATTTTGATTAGAGAATTAATATCTCATCCAAGTTTGGCATAATATAAACACTGGATAACAGTTTTCTACCCAACTTTATTTTTCACCCAAGAGGAAGGTAGAATTAATCATTGACAATGTTTTGTTTTTGTTGTCGTTCTAGGAATTTCCCAGGAACACTTCTAGCTTCTGTTTTTTACTTTAAAGATTTAAGAAATCTGATTACTATTCCCAAATATATTCTATTCGAACTAGTAGGAAACAACTTATGTTGTTTTCATCCTCTATCTCTGAAGTCTCTATATGTTTTATTTGTAATTTCATAATATACTGAATTTAGGCGCTTTTGTATTCATGTCTCATCCCCTTCCCCATATGCTATACTCCAAGTTCTGTGAAAGTAGGAACTATATTTTACTTCTTGTAACTGTGCAGACCTAGGATACTGTCATATATGACAGTTAATAGAATCAATAAATATTTACCCCTTGTAGAAGTAAAAATGGTGAACTTATTTTAAGGCTATTTGAATACAGGGATTTTTCTGTGAGTACGTGCCCCACTGATCTACCAAAATAGGAGGTTTATGTCTCAATCTTCCAGAGACAGACATTCTTGGAAGAGGCCTGACCAGTTCCCTTCACAAATTATGGCATGTGTCTGAATGAGGCATGCAGAGCAAAGGCTCTCATTTAAAATATTTTCTCAGGGTTAGAAAATAGCATTTGGAAACTTAAAAGCTATAAGCTCTGTTTTTTAAAAATAAATAAAAAAAATTTTGAATTGTACATTGTCTTTGTTTTTAGCAAACTTCAAGTTCCTAGCTGACTTCTATTTGTTTGTTTTCTCTGGGAACCAAGTAGCTGTACTACACCCAAGCATGTATCATTTCACGACAATGACTCAGAAAGCAGTGCAGATGTCATGGCTTACCTAGTCCCTAAAAAATGCCTACCATGCAGGAAATGAAATAAGGTTCCTGGACTCAGCAGAAATAGGGTGAGGATAAAGAGGGTGCTTTGAATTTGTGGGCTTTCCCGGACTGCTTTGGAAACATCTCATGCAAATCCAAACAGTATCTGGGTCACAGATAGTTTTTGACCAGTAATTTCTGAATATACTTTTAGTCTTCTAGTGTGTATAGAGATGGTAGGCCTATTTAGAAGATATAATAATTTGAATAATTTAGATAGTTTGATACCTTTCTACCAATAAGGATCTTTTTCATAACAGTTTGTCATTCGAGGAACCATTTTCAAGGCCAAAAATTTTATTATGCTGAACCGTAAATAAAATCCAGTCATCTAGTGCTCTTACCAACAACTTAAATATGCATGACCTTTTGTTTCTGAATATGTCTTTTTGGTGCCTATGTATATAGAAATTCAGTCCAGCTTTTTAACCAAGAAACAGCTTGGTGGAAACATGAATTGTATCATTGTAGTTGACAAAACATTTTAGTCTATAGCTCTTATTACTTTAGAAGCCTGTCAAATGCTATTTAGAAACTTTCTCTTTCGTCTTGGTTATAACAAACCAAAAGTACCTAGAATTCTATGGGACATAGACTGTCAGGAAATGTTGAGTGCACCATTTTGTGGGGAAAGCAGAGACTTTTACAAGAAGACTTCAATATGCAAATAGAGAAAGACTTAAGAATATGCAAATGAAAAGGATTTAAGAATGAGGAAGAATTTAAGAAGAGAGAAATCAACATGCAAAGCAAATTATTTCATACTCACTTTGACACCCTGGTTTTGTATACTATACTGAAAATGGGGTTGTTAAATTTCTGCCATGACAGAGAAGATTTTGGGGGGAAATCCCAAAGATGACCACAGCCTAAAAATGCACAGCTTAGAGGGGAGTTTCCAATGGACTTGGCCTTTGGCCAAGCCCCAGGTCATTCATTCAAAGTCACCCCCCCCTACTTTATAACTAAATGCTTGTCCTGGTCTAGCATGGCACTTATGCATAGAAAATAGGAGTTAGTATTAAGAATCCTCCGGCAGGAGAAATGAACTGTGAAGGAGTGAGCTTGAGTCGCACTAAAGGACCTCAACCAACATACTGTTGAAAATGATCACCTCTCACTGAATTTGAGTCTAAATGGTATAGCTTGCTCATTTTGGGCTCCAGTAAAAACCAGCACCAACAAATGACTACTAGATTGCTCGTCATACGATACAGTTTTGCCTCTTTTTCTAATTTGTGGGAAAGGCAAAGAACCATTTGTAGGCATCTTTTATATAAGCTATAGATGTGCAGAAAGTGAAAAATAGAAAAAAAAAAAAAGCTTTCAGACTGCATGTCATGACATTTTGACACTTAGTTCTTTACTGACATCTTAGTTCCCACCATCGCACTCCAAGTAGAGTGTAGGAGTGTTTTACCTGGTTACAACAAAGAGAAAATGGAGCAAGAATGCAGCTTGGAAGTCTGACGGACTTGAGTTTAAATATCACTTCTGACCTTGGACAAATCACTGAAACTTTCTGAGCCTCGGTTTCCTCACCTTCTAGATAAAAATGGATACTAATTCTTTTCTCTTTCAGTTATTGTGAGATTGAATGATCTGGATTAGAGAACCAGACTACATCTCTTAAAGACATGGAATCTGACATAGTTTTTTTATATTCCCAGTGCTTGGCAAAGAGTAGACATTTATAAATGTTTACTGAATGAATGAACAAATGACATATTGAAGCATTAGCAAGTACAGGCCTGGCTCAATAAATATGTGTTCAATAAATGTTACTTTCCTCTGGGTAAGGTGGCAGTGGGATTACTGGCAAAGTTCAGCCTGAGACATTAACAACTCCCTATTTCAGCCTAGATGAGATTAAGGCAGGAAACATTACCAAATATAGAAATTACCATTGGTCTACTTTCAAAAAGAGCAAAATTGAAGGGACATGTAGGGAAGAACAAACCTCATCACGACAAGATCTTTTGCATGGGTGAAATATCATTTTTCTTTGAGGAATTCTGCAATTGAGCCATGGGGATGCAGTTGTGTTCTTTTGGTAATTATTTATTCCTTTACACAAATGCTTAATCTTTTGGAGAATACCTCAAAGTATTCTTCTGAATTAAACTGTTATTTGCCATATTTTTAATGTGAAAAGTCTGAGCAGATTATTAAATTGGAGTCTCCAATGTGTCATTCAATATTCTAGCAATTTAAAAATTATATCATTTAAGTAAATGTTTAGATGATCATTTCCATACATGTGATTATTGTATTTGTTATATTATACACAATGCATTTAATTTTTCATTACATTGTAAAGGATACTGTTATTATTACTTAAGCCATGTAATTTTTTTTTTTTTTTTTTTTGGCCAACAGAAACACTGACGGAAAGATAACATTTCCTATTTCCAATGTATATCAGAATTATTTTGAATGTTTATAAATTATTATATGAATAAGAGTTTATACTCTTATACTTTTTATAAGGTATCATATAAATGACATAAGGGGAAGTGAATGCATGAATTGAATTTTATCTATATAGGGGTTTCTTTTCAAATAATCTGTACAGGAAAGGATGAGTTAATGTCATTTTCCTGAAGCTATGCTTTCATACTTGAAGACACACCTTGTGTTAACAATTTCAGGGCTTGTTTTTTAGTAAGTCAAGACATCACTGGAGTAATAAATCTTTATACGTGATGGAAATTTTGAGTTAATTGGCATTACAAATTCTTGGCGTGATAACTCAGGACTGGCATTGATCAGTATGACTTTTTCAAGACAGGTAGGCATGGACTATAAGAATGAATTATATATCCAAGACAGGTACCCTTGTGCTCTGACTACAAAATTTAAATGTTACTAAATTCATAGAAAGTTCCTGAGCGAACCTAAATGGGTGGTGGAGGTAGATTCATTGAAAAAGAAAAGGCACCCTATAAAACTACTAAAGCTCAAAATCCAGAGGAAAACATGAATTATTTTGAGGGGGAATGGTGAAGAACTGATATAATCTTCCAAATCATAGCAACTAAGTATTTTGGGCTATCTTCCGTTATAAATAGTAAAATACGGAGCAGGTGATAGATTTTTTTTTTAAGGCACTTAAAAAAATTGTATAGCTTTTAAATTCAGAATCTAGAAAAATGAACCAGGAGGTGGGCATATATTCTGACTCATGAAGGGGAAATTGGTGGCTTCACTCAGCCTTGTAGGTTATACTCTGCTTTAAACTAAGATCTGTAAAAGCTTCCTATGCACTATAACATTCTGTAGATGTTGTTGTTGTCACACTTTCACATCTTCACCTTTGAACATGGCATATATAAATATCTATTATCATAGATAATAGCAGATAATACCAATTAAAGACTATTGATGCAGTTTTGACTTTTAGCTACTATAGCTATTGAATGAGAACTCTGCAAATATTATAACAGCCCTGTTCCAAGGAAGTGGCTACAAATAACACAATGGGCCAAAACCCAGACCCTCTATGGATCTTGAATTATTTCCACTACTGCAAGGCATAGGCCTTGTATTTGAAGAACATAGTATCTTTCCCTTCATGCATACTTATGCACATGGATTGTGAACTACTGCCTTCGCCCATTGGTGATGACATCAGTGCAATTTCCTACATTTTAGGAAGAGGCTTCATTTCAATTCCTGAGACAGTCTCCAGTTTCTTGTTGGGAATAGAAACCCAACCAAAGCCAGCCTATTCCCCTGGGACAGTGGTAATGTGCTTGGCCTCAGCCAACCACTTATTGTGAGGGGTCAAGATGTGTCTTTGTTTAGCACTTCCCACTCGTCTTTGCCACAAAGCCCTCACTCAATGACTTCCACCCTAAGTGGTACCCCAAATTATATTATTATAGTAGATACTCTTGTGCTTTGCCCAGAGCCCCTCTTTTGGGTTGATATTCTGTTATGAACCTCATTGAGTGCCCCCAGATTCATATGTTAAAGTCCTACCCCCACCAATATGGTGGTATCTAGAAGTAGAGATTTAGGAGTTAATTAGGCTTAGATGAGGTCATGAGAGTGGAGGGCTCCATGATGGGATTAGTCTTCTTATAAGAAGAGGAAGAGACAGAGGTCTTGCTCTCTCTCTTCCGTGTAAACACAGAGAAAAGGCAGCCGTGTGCAAGCCAGGAAGTGGGTCCTCACTCAGGGACAAAATTGGCCAGCACCTTGATCTTGGACTTTCCAGCCTAGAGAACTAACTTCCTATTTCTAAGCCACACAGTCTATGGATTTTGTTATGGCAGCCCAAGCTGACTAATACAGTATCTATTCCCCAGCTACTGAGAAAATCAGCAGCTGAGGCTCACAGCTGTGTCCCTCACTGAGCACTGCCTTGCCCACGTAATAACACTTTTCCAATGGAGAGGCCAAGGCCAGAGAGATGCAGGAGCAACAACAAGGATTCAGCTCTTTACCTCATTTTGTGAAACTCCCAATGGCTACCGCAGCTCCCGCTTGTAGGATTAGCCCAAAGACTGATATGCAACCAAATTGCCAGTCAACTCCCCACTTTGCCTAATCTCATCTTCCTCACCTCCATGCAGGCCTGTCCCCTGAGATCACTTTCCAGTGAACCTTCTGCATGCCACTCTTTGACTCAGAGTCTATTTCCAGGGAATCCTATTTAAACTAGCTGTGATCTCTTAATTGTGAATATCATCACTTCTTAGAGACTTTTAATGTTCTGCCTCACTCATCAGAATCTTAAGCATCAAAGTTATTCTGAGTTGATAGAGAATCTGTGGAGTCAGCTCTTCATCCTAGAATCCTAGTTCTCTTGCCTCTGGCTCTGTCCATTCTCTGCATCTTTCCCTTCACTCCTAGCCCCCTCCTCAGCTTTTTCCACCTAACCTGAGTCCATGCAGGTTGTATTCAATGCTCTAGTGAGGCACGATTGTTCCTTAACACCAAATCCCACTGCAGTGCAGTGGTTCTGACTTTTCTGGTTCCCAGACACATTTGGATTCTGGTATATTGGAGCTCACTTAGAGCAATTCCTCTGTGTCCTTAATTACGACACTCAATAGCCAGTGTCATGCCACTAGGTGCATAAAACTGTTACTTGCCCTTTCACGCCTCTTAAATATTTCCAAGGCAAGGTCTTTACATATTCCAGAAAACATACAACTTTCAGAGATTCCAGGTGGCTCTCATACTACACTTTTTAACTCTCTCTGTTGCTTACCTAGAACTCTGCAATGAAATATGTAAACTATTCAGCTCAACATTGCTTCTGAAAAATATGATAAAATCAACAACATTATCTGTTGTAGCAAAAACAAAAATTACCCACTGATCTAAAAATTTGGTAGCACGCTACCAAAGGAAGTTATAATATACTTGTTGAGAACTACTTCTGAAAGTCTAAGCTTTATAGTAATTGCTGTATACATATGCAGGGCACTGTATGCAGCTATTTAGAAAGTCCTGAGTTCATTCCATGGTGAGCTACCTGAAGCTGAACTTGAACCAACATCTTACATCAGGAGCATGTTGTCCAGAGGGTATAGACCAAGATGGAGAGACCTTTTACAGAATGGTACGTGAAGAGGACCTATTCATGTTTGGCCCTATCAGGCCTACCATGCCCAGTACCACCTCCTACTGGGACATTTATATTGTCAGGACTCATTAATCAGCTTCCTCCAGGCTGTGTACCCATCATTTTTCAAAGCAGACTGAGAAACACTTGTATCAGAATCACCTGGATTCTATGAAAAATGCACATGCCTAGATCCCACCTCAGACCTACTAAATCAGAATCTGGGGTGTCATGCCCAGGAAGATATGTTTTTAGTAAGCTTCCCATGTAGTTTTTTAATGCCCTCTGATGCTAAGAACCACAGAGTAATCAAATGGGCATATAGAAATGAGAGGCCTGATTTCTTGATGGGAAAATGAGTCTGGGACTAATCTTTTCATGATTTCCCTTCACTTCTACCTCCTAGTGCTTCTCTTCCCAGCATCTAGTTCC
Source organism: Grampus griseus (assembly GCF_964374135.1). Lineage (NCBI taxonomy): Eukaryota > Metazoa > Chordata > Mammalia > Artiodactyla > Delphinidae > Grampus > Grampus griseus. Next base: position 85,398,893 of record NC_139001.1, on the reverse strand, counting down.
CTCTTGCTTTAAGTTCCTAAACCCACCTCTAACCATCTGCTCTGTTGTCCAACAAAATGGCAACTAGTCTCTTCTTAGCAAATCCCCAATCATCAGACAATGCTCATCTGGGCCTCAAGGCGGACATCTGAGCCAACCAATTCACAAGGGCACAAGTGAGGTAATAGTAGGCCTTTGATTTTGCCAGGACTTTTTTGTGAAAGCTCCTTTCTCTTTTTTTCTTTTTCTCCTCCCTTCCTTCCTTCCTTCCTTTCCTTCCTTCCCTCCCTTCCTTCCTTCCTTTCTTCCTCCCTCCCTCCTTTCTTCCTTTCTTCCTTCCTTCCTTCCTTCCTTTCCTTCTTTTTCTTTCTTTCTTTTCTCTCTCTCTCTTCCTTCCTTCCTTTCTTTCTTTCTCTTTCTCTCTTTCTTTCTTTCTCTCTCTTTCTTTCTTTATTTCTTCTTTCTTTCTTCTTCCTTCTTTCTTTCTTTCTTTCCTTCTCTCTCCCTCTCTCTCTCTCTCTCTCTCTCTCTCTTTCTTTCTCTCTCTCTGTCTCTCTGTCTCTCTCTCTCTCTCTTTCTTTCTTTCTTTCTTTCCTTTCTCTCTCTTTCTCTCTCTGAATGTGGGGATGGGAGATTTCTGAGGTGAGACACACTAAATGGCACACCAAGCCATCTGAAGTGTTAGTCAACAGCTAAATCCCTTTTACTATTTTTGTTTTACATTTTTTCCTTTCCTTTCCTTTTCAAAATTTCTTCTTTTCTCTACTTGTGAACCCAACGTTTCTCTAAAAGCACTATATTTTTTTCCACGATGATGCTCTTGTAAGCAATAATGGAGGTTCGAACAGAGAGCAATCAGGAAGTGATGGGGTTGGGAATCGGGCCATGTCTACTAATACTGTGTACCCTTAGATATTGTTCCTATTTATCTAACTATCTTGGTGATGTGTAACCCGTGTTCCCTGGACTGGATGCTGCGAGGTGTCACATTCAGAGAAACTCCAGTCTGACTTTAGGATGCAGAAGAATAATGAAGATATTTAAAAACTTCTGAAAAATCGTCAGGCTTCTCTGCTTCTCCCTAAAGTCCCCTGCTAAATGTGTCTCCCCTCTCCACCCCAGAGTAGTTCCCTCACTATTTTGCTGTTGAAGCTTTGCCCCCTCTTCCACACTGCATCCTCATATGCCACACTCCCCACGTGGGCGTGCTCTACCTGGTTCCCTGGAAAGAGATATCTGGTCTTTGGCTCTGCCTTTTTTCCAGTGAGAATCGGCTTGCTTTCTTCCCCCCGGAAATTCTGCTGAATAACATTCCCATGCCTATCTTACAACGAACTGACCCACTGAGTCATCCATAGAGTGCAGTACCACAGGAATCTGAGGAGCAAAAATAGCCATGTCCTCTCCAAGCCTACGAATCATAAGCTGCCAGAAGAGAGGAAGACAGGAAAGAGAAAGGGAGAGAGTTCAAGTCTGATTAGTTCTTTCAGAGAGTGAAGATATCTCTTTTAAAAGGAATCCTTACCGCCGCCTCCTTTTTCTTTATAAAACACCATCAGGTACATAGTAGGTACCCACTTCATATTGGTTATATAATACCATTCTACAAAAGAGACAAAATGAGATTTCTAGTTTATCATCTCAAATGGATTTTATGTAAATTTTTTAAATGAATATATTTATTTTTGGCTGCATTGGGTCTTCGTTGCTAAGTGCGGGCTTTCTCTAGCTGCGGTGAGCAGGGGCTACTCTTCGTTGTGGTGCCCAGGCTTCTCGTTGCGGTGGCTTCTCTTGTTGTGGAGCACGGGCTCTAGGCACGCGGGCTTCAGTAGTTATAGCACACATGCTCAGTAGTTGTGGCGCACGGGCCCAGCCGCTCCGCGGCATGTGGGATCTTCCCAGACCGGGGCACGAACTTGTGTCCCCTGCATCGGCAGGCGGATTCTCAACCACTGCGCCACCAGGGAAGTCCTGTAAATTTTTGAAATCTTATGAAGTCTCTTAAAACTTATCTCTGGGACTTCCCTGGGAGCGGCTGGGCCCGTGAGCCATGGCCGCTGAGCCTGCGCGTCCGGAGCCTGTGCTCTGCAACGGGAGAGGCCACAACAGTGAGAGGCCCGCGTACCGCAAAAAAAAAACAACTTATCTCTAATCAAATATAATTACAGATAAAAAAATAAGTAAGTCTGGGATTATCTGCCACTTTGTGTTACTTGGGCTACTGCTACTGTCTAGTTATGAGTTGACTGTACTGATAAAATTCTAAAATATATCCAAGATCAAAATCAAGATAGAGGGAAGAGGAGTAACATTTATTGAGTATACACACTAAAGCCAGCTGCTGTCCATGTGTCACTTCATTTATATTGCAGTAACTCTCTGAAGGATGTGCTGTTATCTCATTTTTTGAATGAGGAAACTGAGGCTCAGAGTGGTAAAGTAACTTGCCCAGGGTCACATGAACAAACGCAGTGAAGAGGATTTGCACTCAGATCTGTCAGGCTCCCAAGTCTGTGATCTTTAGCCACTATAACATGCAGCCTTTTGATTCTGAATGTTATTTTACTTTGGGGAGTTGTCTTGGGCTTACTCTAGCTATTTCGTAGATGATGAAGAGTCATTTCTGTCTAGTTAAGCTTTAAACACCAAAGAGCAAAGTGCATCATATTTCTACATATGAAAAGCCATTTGGAGTGTAGTATAGAGGATTGTCGTTGTGAAGCACTCTCACACATAGTAATTGCTGACCCAGTACAAGAATCTAACACAACTTGCCAGAGTCTTATTTATTATATTGTACTAGAGCCAGAAAACCTAGAAATCCAGTTTGGTATTGGCTTTCCAACTCCTGAGCTGAAAGGGAGCCAGGTAAAGCAAGCTGCCTTTCTCATGGTCTTTTTTTCCAGAGGCCCCAAGCTAAGACATCAATCACATTTGCCCCTATATTCCAACTTGAGTTGTAAAGTGTGCGAGTGTGATTCAGCCCCACTTGTTGAATGTCTACTATTCTACTATCTCATTCTTTTTTTTTTCTCTCTTTTTTTCCACTTTTAGCTCAAGTTTCTGGGCATATAAAGATAAAATGTAAAATGTGATAGGTGCATGCTTTAATGATTTACAGAGGTAGATTCCAGCTTCCTTTTAAGGCCAGAACTATGGATTTTGCTTTTGTTTTATTGTTTCTTATCTAACCAACTGGGCTGTAAGTTTTCTTTAGGAGAGGATCCAGGTCTCATTCATCTTTGAAGCCTCCTCTCTCTCTCTCCCCACGTGGCTTATCCCAGTGTTTTGCACATTGGAGGCCTTTGATACATGCTTATGGAAATACATGTGTGAATAACTGCAGATGATAGAGGCATAGAGTTCTATTTTGTCCAATGCCAAAAAAAGGTAGCCTGTGTGTCTCAATGGTTTAAAAACTTTTGTTGCAGTCTAAATAGGTTTGAAATGTTTAGTTCAAAATTGGCTCAGACTTCTGTGTAACTTAGAATGCTTTCAGCGGCAAGTAATGGAATAACCAACGAAAAGCAGCTTAAGGAGGAAGACTAGATGAGATGATATGACAGCAGGTCTGGAGGAGGTGTGGTACACAGACAGTATCATCAAGGACCCAGGCTCTTGGCATCTTTTGTTTTTGCTTCCTGAGTGTCTCATTGTCACCAGATGGATGATTCACATCCATACATCTTGTCTTCCTAGAACTTATTTCCAAGGTAAGAAAGAAGAGGCAGAAGAGGGTTTCTTCACACAATTTCCCCTTTTGTCAGTGTACTTCCCCTTTCCTCTTATTGGCTAGCCAGGATCACGTGCTCATTTTATACCACTGGCATCTGGTGAACAGAATTACCACACAGTGCAATTGGCTTGGACCAGTCATGGTTCATCCACTAGGAATTAAGGAGGGTTGCACCTTTTCCAAGTTATCTTTAAGTTAGAGCCCTGTTATCCCCTACTTGAAAAACACTAGAAGGAAATCATGAGGAGTAGGTGTTGGCGAGGAAAACAGCAGCATCTTTTACCTCCTATGTGAAATAATTTGTCACCAAGCAGTTTCTGCCAGAGATGTGAGCTAGTTTGTGAAATTCTTAGACCCCAATACAGGGGCAGGGGACTCCTATTTTTTATTGCATACCTATTACTTACATACATTATTTAATTTGATCCTCACACCATCAACCTAGGAGGTAGGTATTTTCACCAATTTACAGATGAGGATACTAAGGCTCAAGGAGGTTAAAAAGATTGCACAAAAGCTAGAGACCATCGTGAGATTCAAATTTATATATGTCTCACTTTACAATCCATGCACTTTTCTCCATGTTTTAGGGTCTAATGGTTAATTTTATGTGTCAAGATGACTGGGCTACAGGGGTGTCCAGATATTTAGTCAAACATTATTTCCGGTATTTTTGTGAGAGTGTTTTTATTTTTTACTTATTTATTTTTTATATATTTATTTATTTATTTGGTTGCGCTCGGTCTTAGTTGCCACAGGCGGGCTCCTTAGTTGCAGCATGTGAGCTCTTAGTTGCGGTATGCATGTGGGATCTAGTTCCCTGACCAGGGATCTAACCCAGGCCCCCTACATTAGGAGCACGGAGTCTTAATCACTGCACCACCAGGAAAGTCCCTGTGAGAGTGTTTTTAGATGAGGTTAACATTTAAATGGACAGACTGAGTGAAGCAGATTGCCCTTCCTAATTTGGCTGGGCCTCATCCAAACAGTTGAAGACCTGAATGAAACAATAATAACACTCTCTTGATTAAGAGAGGTTTCTTCCTGCCTGATGGCCTTCAAACTGAAACGTTGGCTCTGCCTGGGTCTTGAGCCTGTCGACCTTCAGACCAGAACTACACCGTGGTTTCTCCTGGGTCTCCAGGTTGCCGAGTCACTCTGTAGGTGTTGGGACTTGTTATCCTTCATAAATTGTGTGAGCCAATTTCTTGTAATAATCTATATATACTTATATAGAAAGTATTTACATTATATATATGAACAGAAGTAAATAAATACACACACACATATGCACATCCTATTGGTCTTGTTTCTCTGGAGAACCCTAACACATGGTGAGAACCTCTTTTCAGTTTTGGAAGTCTTTAGCCTTAAGGAAAGACCAAACTAGCTCTTGAAGTTCTGTGACCCAGAAAAGAAAATATCCCAGCCTACGCTAGGAGTACAGAAAGCTTAATGGAAAGGTTTTTCAAATCTTAGTTGAGGGATGGAAAAAGAACGTATGCTGCAAGGCTGCTTTCGGTAGCACTAACATTCTAGAATGCCACATCCTGCACAGAACCAGAGAGTTTTGACTACAGCACAGCAGTTCTTAATCTCTATGGTTAGGCATCCTGTTGGGTTTTGATTAATTATGAACTATTGCATAAGGTATTTGTTACCTATAAGAATTAAATATTGAAGTTTGACAATAAGAATTAAATATTGAAGTTTGACAGTGCTTTTTTAAATTTATAAATTAGAGGAACAAAATTCTCACTTTCACTTATTTGTGTTCCAGGGTAAAGCAAAGCCTTAGGTGAGAGAGGAATGAGTGGAGAGCCAAAGAGCGTATTGGAGGACGGCCATGCTTCCCACAGAGGAGGAATACTGTGCAACCTGGGTGTCCTGACAGGAAAATAGTGAGAACCGTTTCTTGCCCTAAATGTATTCATGGTATCACACTTTTGTGAAGAGTCTCTGGAGGCTGGGATATTATACCTTTTAGTACTTCTTTCTTGGAATGAGTTAACCTGGGAAATGGCTCTGCCCCTGAACTTAAAGTCACTCTTTCCTCAAAACATTGATTCTCTAATAACTTTAATAGCACTAGTCTATTTTACTGCCCTAAATTCTATCTAAAAGAAAATCTAACAAAATGTTTATACCTTAGGTTGAAAGGAGAATAGAAGAAGAGAATTATCTAAAAAATAAAGATATCAATATTTTATACAAAAAAATTAGTTAAGCTGAATATTAATCCAGTCTTAGAATGTAAGAGAATTCTTTCTATTTTCTTTTTGTAGTTACTAAAAAATTTCTTCTTTATTGTAAAAAACATTATGGCGTGATATCAGGTTATTTTTCCCTAATAAATTTAAATACACAGTGTGGAAAAAAAAAGTGCAAAATTAGCAAATTGTCCTCAGTTTAGCGAAAAGTGGGAAGAGATATGCTAGGAAATCTGCCTTTGCTAGAAATTAGGCACTGTACTATCTGATTCCATACATTCATTAGAACAGCAATGAGATAGTAGCTGTGGACAGTTCAAGGTTAGGAAATAGTAGCTATGTTTAGGTCAAGGTCAGATCCAGATCTTAAGCTTCATCTCATCCTCTGGAAGTTCTGTAGTTGAATTATCTCTGAAGATACATCATTGGGTATATAAGGAAGCTACACGATTACAAAATTATTGTTTCATTTATTTAATAAGCTTTAGGTCTTGGGTGCTTTTACTACTGAAATATTTGTTTCAACCACATCTATTGCTTTTATTCTGTGAATGTAAGGGAATTCTTTAGGGTATGGATTCCTAACCCCCCAGAATATTTCACGTCAGATTGGTTTCAAATTTGAGAACACAGAACTTTCGGTTTGGTGGTAGGTCTTAACAAGGTTCTGTGATGCTGTTGGTTTATTAAGCATAAAGCATATGAAGCCTGGTTTTCTCAAAAGCTTACTTAGTGGCGTCTTCCTTACCATGTAAAGGAATCCCAACTGTACTTTTTTCTAGATGGAGTTTTCAGATGCAAAAGAATAATACCCTGACAGAACAGAGTAGTTGGTCCATTTTTAGTCCATATTGAAGAAGGAGAAGGACAAGAAGAGGAAGAGCAGAGAAGGAGGAGGAGGGGGAGAAGGCGGAGGTGGAGGAGGATGAAAGAGAAAAAAGAGGAAAAGGGGGAGCAAAGGGGGAGGGGAAAGGGGGAGGGACAAGGGATGATGCAGAGGAGACAGGGAGAAGGAAGGAGAAGAAATCAATGGCAATGTGATGCTTTATCTTTGACTTTGGACATGTGGGAGGCATCTGGATATGGTTTCCTGATTAATGTGATTTTCACTGGTGGCCATTATCTAAAATTATTCAGTATCCACATCCTATGATTCAGAATTCTGGAACATTACCACACCTACAGAGACTCAGTGGGTTTGAACCAATAAAGAATTTTACATTCCACAAAGGTTAAGCCAAAGTGACAAAATAACACAAGAAACAAAAAAATACCCCCGACTGAGGCTTTAAAAAGGAGCGCCTGCACCTCAGCGAGGATGTGGCTGGGGCCATGTTCATGGCAGCGGGCAGTTCAGCTCCAGAGCTGTTCACATCAGTCATAGGCGTCTTCATTACCAAGGGTGATGTGGGAGTGGGGACCATTGTGGGCTCCGTGGTGTTCAACATCCTGTGCATCATCGGTGTCTGCAAGCTCTTCACCAGGCAGCCATGTGGCTGACAAGGTCTTGGTGCTCCAGCCTGGTGTTGGTGCTCCAGCCTGGTGTCAGTCCTGAGCCTCTGAGGTGGGAGAGCTGAGTTTAGGACACTGGTCCACCAGAGACCTCCTGGCTCCACGTAATATCAAATGGCGAAAGCTCTCCCAGAGATCTCCACCTCAACGCTAAGACCCAGCGCCACTCAACGAACAGCAAGCTACAGTGCTGGACACCCTATGACAAACAACTAGCAAGACAGGAACACAACCCCACCCATTAGCAGAGAGGCTGCCTAAAATCATAATAAGTTCACAGACACCCCAAAATACACCACCAGAGGTGGACATGCTCACCAGAAAGACAAGATCCAGCCTCACCCACCAGAACACAGGCACCAGTCCCCCTCCACCAGGAAGCCTACACAACCCACTGAACCAACCTTACCCACTGGGGGCAGGCACCAAAAACAACGGGAACTACAAACTTGCAGCCTGCGAAAAGGAGACCCCAAACACAGTAAGTTAAACAAAATGAGAAGACAGAGAAACACACAGCAGATGAAGGAGCAAGGTAAAAACCCAACAGACCAAACAAATGAAGAGGAAACAGGCAGTCTACCTGAAAAATAATTCAGAGTAATGATAGTTAAGATGATCCAAAATCTTGGAAATAGAACGGAGAAAATACAAGAAACGTTTAACAAGGACCTAGAAGAACTAAAGAGCAAACAAACAATGATGAACAGCAAAATAAATGAAATTAAAAATCCTCTAGAAAGAATCAATAGCAGAATAACTGAGGCAGAAGAACGGATAGGTGACCTGGAAGATAAAATAGTGGAAATAACTACTGCAGAGCAGAATAAAGAAAAAAGAATGAAAAGAATTGAGGACAGTCTCAGAGACCTCTGGGACAACATTAAATGCACCAACATTCAACTTATAGGGGTTCCAGAAGAAGAAGAGAAAAAGAAAGGGACTGAGAAAATATTTGAAGAGATTATAGTTGAAAAATTTCCTATTATGGGAAAGGAAATAGTCAATCAAGTCCAGGAAGCACAGAGTCCCATAAAGGATAAATCCAAGGAGAAACACACCAAGACACATATTAATCAAACTATCAAAAATTAAATGCAAAGAAAAAATATTAATATTTTTGTAATATTTTAATATTAATAAAAATATTAATATTCCCTTGTATGTTATTTGTTGCTTTTCCCTTAATAAGGAATTCCCTTAATTCCCTATTAAGGGAAAAGCAACAAATAACATACAAGGGAATCCCCATAAGGTTAACAGCTGATCTTTCAGCAGAAACTCTGCAAGCCAGAAGGGAGGGGCAGGACATATTTAAAGTGATGAAAGGGAAAATCCTACAACCAAGATTACTCTACCCAGCAAGGATCTCATTCCAATTCGACAGAGAAATTAAAACCTTTACAGACAAGCAAAAGCTAAGAGAATTCAGCACCACCAAACCAGCTTTACAACAAATGCTAAAGGAACTTCTCCAGGCAGGAAACACAAGAGAAGGAAAAGACCTACAGTAACAAACCCAAAACGATTAACAAAATGGTAATAGGAATGTACATATCGATAGCTACCTTAAATTTAAATGGATTAAATGCTCTAACCAAAAGACATAGACTGGCTGAATGGATACAAAAACAATCCCATTTACCACTGCAACAAAAAGAATAAAATACCTAGGAATAAACCTATCTAAGGAGACAAAAGACCTGTATGCAGAAAACTATAAGACACTGATGAAAGAAATTAAAGATGATACAAACAGATGGAGAGATATCCCATCTTCTTGGATTGGAAGAATCAACATTGTGAAAATGACAGTGCAAATTACCCAAAGCAATCTACAGATTCAATGCAATCCCTATCAAACTACCAATGGCATTTTTCACAGAACTAGAACAAATGACTTTCACAATTTGTATGGAAACACAAAAGACCCTGAATAGCCAAAGCAATCTTGAGAAAGAAAAACAGAGCTGGAGGAATCCAGGCTCCCTGACTTCAGACTATACTACAAAGCTACAGTAATCAAGACAGTATGGTACTGGCACAAAAACAGAAATATCAATCAGTGGAACAGGATACAAAGTCCAGAGATAAACCCAAGCACCTATGGTCACTTTATTTTTGATAAAGGAGGCAAGAATATACAATGGAGAAAAGACAGCCTCTTCAATAAGTGGTGCTGGGAAAACTGGACAGCTACATGTAAAAGAATGAAATTAGAACACTCCCTAACACCATACACAAAAAGAAATTCAAAATGGATTAAAAACCTAAATGTAAGGCCAGACACTATCAAACTCTTAGAGGAAAACATAGGCAGAACACTATGACATAAATCACAGCAAGAACCTCTTTGACCCACCTCCTAGAGAAATGGAAATAAAAACAAAAATAAACAAATGGGACCTAATAAAACTTAAAAGCTTTTGCACAGCAAAGGAAACCATAAACAAGACTGAAAGACAACCCTCAGAATGGGAGAAAATATTTGCAAATGAAGCAACTGACAAAGGATTAATCTCCAAAATATACAAGCAGCTCATGCATCTCAATATCAAAAAACAAACAACCCAATCCAAAAATGGGCAGAAGACCTAAATAGACATTTCTCCAAAGAAGATATACAGATTGCCAACAAACACATGAAAGGATGCTCCACATCACTGATCATTAGAGAAATGCAAATCAAAACTACAATGAGGTATCACCTCACACTGGTCAGAATGGCCATCATCAAAAGATCTACAGACAATAAATACTGGAGAGGGTGTGGAGAAAAGGGAACCGTCTTGCACTGTTGGTGGGAATGTAAATTGATACAGCCACTATGGAGAACAGTATGGAGGTTCCTTAAAAACTAAAACTAGAACTACCATACGACCCAGCATTCCCATACTGGGCATATACCCTGAGAAAACCGTAATTCAAAAAGAGTCATGTACCACAATGTTCACTACAGCACTATTTACAATAGCCAGGAAATGGAAGCAACCTAAATGTCCATCAACAGATGAATGGATAAAGAAGATGTGGCACATATATACAATGGAATATTACTCAGCCATAAAAAGAAACGAAATTGAGTTATTTGTAGTGAGGTGGATGGACCTAGAGTCTGTCATACACAGTGAAGTAAGTCAGAAAGAGAAAAACAAACACCGTATGCTAACACATATATATGGAATCTAAGGAAAAAAAGGTCATGAAGTTCCTAGGGGTAAGACGGGAATAAAGACACAGACCTACTAAAGCATGGGCTTGAGGATATGGGGAGGGGGAAGAGTAAGCTGTGAAAAAGTAAGAGAGTGGCATGGACATATATACATACCAAACATAAAATAGGTAGCTAGTGGGAAGCAGCCGCATAGCACAGGGAGATCAGCTATGTGGTTTGTGACCACCTAAAGGCGTGGGATAGGGAGGGTGGGAGGGAGGGAGATGCAAGAGGGAAGAGATATGGGAATATATGTATATGTATAACTGATTCACTTTGTTATAAAGCAGAAACTAACACACCATTGTAAAGCAATTATACTCCAATAAAGATGTTAAAAGGGGCTTCCCTGGTGGCGCAGTGGTTGAGAGTCTGCCTGCCAATGCAGGGGACGCGGGTTCGTGCCCCGGTCCGGGAAGATCCCACGTGCCGTGGAGCAGCTGCGCCCGTGAGCCATGGCCGCTGAGCCTGCGCGCCCGGACCCTGTGCTCCGCAAAGGGAGAGGCCACAACAGTGAGAGGCCTGCGTACCACAAAAATAAATAAATTGATTAATTACTTAATTTAAAAAAAAAAGATGTTAAAAAAAAAAAGATGTGGCACATATATACAATGGAATATTACTCAGCCATAAAAAGAAACGAAATTGAGTTATTTGTAGTGAGGTGGATGGACCTAGAGACTGTCATACAGACTGAAGTAAGTCAGAAAGAGAAAAACTAATATCGTATGCTCACACATATATATGGAATCTAAAAAAAAAATGGTTCTGAAGAATCTAGGGGCAGGACAGGAATAAAGACACAGACATAGAGAATGGACTTGAGGACACGGGGATGGGGAAGTGTAAGCTGGGATGAAGTGAGAGAGTGGCATTGACATATATACACTACCAAGTGTAAAATAGCTAGCTAGTGGGAAGCAGCTGCATGGCACAGGGAGATCAGCTCGGTGCTTTGTGGGACACCTAGAGGGGTGGGATAGGGAGGGTGAGAGTGAGATGTGAGAGGGAGGGGATATGGGGATATATGTATATACATATAGCTGATTCACTTTATTATAAAGCAGAAACTAACACACCATTGTAAAGCAATTATACTCCAATAAAGATGTTAAAAAAAAAACAAACAAAAAAACCCAGTACCCCCAAATCCAGAATATGGAAAATATCTGCTATTTAAATTAAACAAGGTACAGCATTTTTTAAATAAATTGAATTGAATTTAAAAGATTAACTTGATGGAGGTTTGGGAGGATTCTTGCATTCTGTAGTATCATATAATATTATAATGATCAAATCTGTAGATTTATTGTATTATAATAATACCAAATAGATATTCCTAATCCAAGCAGTCTTTTTTCAAAAAACCACAGAGGGCATAAATATCCATATACACAGTGCAGTTGGAATTGGTGGTAAATTAATTTTTCTCTCCATTTATGGCAACAGACCTAAGTGCGTACCCAAGGGGCTTAGAATTAAGAATGAGGAAAACACTACTTAATAAAGTTGGGATCAGGCATTTAAAAAGAATTCTTAAGCTTGAAATTGCTAGAGAGCTGGCCTGTTTATAGGAAATAGTTCTGCTAGAATTAGAAGTGGAAATAAGGAGATGATAATGAAATACAGTTTAACCAGTAAAGGGTGGTGAACATATGTATCACGCCACACCATACAAATATGCTGCCAGTTTAGATATACGGTTGTGGTTCCTTTTGCCAAGCTATTCTATTTCCTGTTAGAAAGGCTAACTCTGAAATACTGTTTTCAGGAAGAGGGAATAGAACAAGAGCTTCATTAAAATGCTTAAATTATTTCTTCAAATTCCTCTTTTAGTGTTTGTCATAATGAGATGATATTCTTATAAGTCACCCATTTATTCATAGCTTGTGGGAAATAAGGTTTCAGTCTTGACTGCTTACTAATGTTCAAGCATCCACATCTGGAAGTCACTAGACAGTGTTGTTTTAGGTGAAAGGTCAGAATCCAAGTGGGAGATGACCTATCAATCAGGTTCTTGTGTCACTTTCATGGTTACGTTCCAGCCATATTTATCTCTATTGGGCAGGGGCGACTTGAAGTGGCTTTCTCTCCTCTTCCCCCTATAATGCAAGGAGGTTGTTCATCCATGACCAAATATTGCTACTTCATTTATTTATTCATTAGCAATTGTGAAAAACAGGTAATTAATACCGAGGAGGGAGAGATAATTTATCTATTACAGTATGGATTTTTTATTTTTTGGTTTAAATATGAAGTTTACTTTGGTCCCATTCGAGGAGTTTATAACCGAACGCTCGAGGAGGATGGTGAGCTTGTCATTCCTTTTCCGCACCACGTTCCTCAGACTCCCAAGCCTTCCATCATTATCCTCTTTTCTCAACCTGCTAAATTCCTATTGGCCCTTCAACACCAAACTCAAATAGCCTCTTTTCTCTGAAGCTTTCCCTAGCTCCCCTGGGCAGAGTCTCACAGAACGATCAGAACTCCTTCCTCTCTGTTGCCCCTATAACGATCTGCTTGCACATGAGTTTTCATCTATTATTCCACATCTATTCCTGTTGTCCAACACAGGTGACTGGTGTTTACTGGCAATCAGTAAATACTTGTTCACAAATGACCCGTTTTAAAACAGTTTGTCATCTATCCTCCCATCCAAGCATCACATATATCAAGGCATTCCACATGTTTACACTGTTAGAGGAACAGAAAGTAACTAACAGGATGGCAAGGGTTAACATCATTCTAATCCGTTTGAATTAACATTAAGTTTTAGTATGCAATCTATCTATTTACCTATCGATCTGTCAAATCTTTTCATTTTTGCAATAGGAATGGCCTTTCAGGTTGCCATCTACATATATTTGTCAAGCCAGTCTTCATGGAAATGTCTGTTTACATGGGCTTAAGAAATATGTAGTATTGTTTTCATAGAGGCTTAAGAAATACTTGGCTGAACAACATAACAGAAAAAAAAAAAAGTCTTAAGGAACAAAAAGTACCAAAGAAAACTTAGTATTCATCAGAATTAAAATTAGCCAAAGGAAAACAATAATCGTAAACTAGAAGCCTTTTCCTGCTATTTGGATCATCAGTTTTCATCTCCAGCAGCTTCCCCTCCTGAGTCCCTGTCAAGTCACAAAAGAAGTTCCCCATATGGGTCGATTACTCTGACAGGCAAGGCTATCTCGTGACTTAAAAGTCTCTCTCTAAAATATGCAAAAGGGCTAAGGGGAAAGTTCGAACTGTGAGCAAGGCCTCGGCTGCCTTGTTACAAAGGCTCACCCTTGTGACTACATCATTATCGCCCCGGATTATCTGCTCAGAGCAGCGGAGGCCTCACATATCTAGAATCAGGACAGAGCAACCTCCTCAGTTCTCATGCTCTGAAGTCTCTCATTGGACTGATAATTGTCAAGCATTCCTTCCTCTTTCAGCCACCCAAGGCTCACGCCCACCAGGGAACAAAGAGTCCCTTTGAGGATGAATCTTGAGACCATCCCGGCCCCCTAAAAATTACATGCTGGAAAGTTTCTAAGTACTGAAATTATTGTGTTCCTTTTTAGAGAACTCTCTGTGGACCTAACTCTAGGAATAGGTTATCACAGGGAGACTTCCCTCAAACCCAGAAGGGAAAAAAGGACACTGCGGAAGAGGGTCAAAAGGAGAGTCGATGAAATATATACACTGTACACGTCCGCCCCTTTACCAGGACCTACCTTAGATACCATTTGCAAACTGTCTGCGCACCTCTTGTCTCATTTGAGTCCCAGAACCTTTCTGTGAAATTGTTGATATATTATTCCCATTTTAAAGGTAAGTAAACTGAGGTTTAGTGAGACAACTTGGCCAAGATCACACAGCTAGGAAGGCAGGTCTTTTCACGAGAAAGTATAGCCTCTCACCCCTCGACTACAGAGCTTCTTAGGTTAAGCAGGGAAAGTCCCTTTAACCAGAGCCATCCTCATAACATAAACTTCATAGGAAGGAGCCTAAGACTCCTTTACAACCCCTCATCTTATTGACAAGGAAACACCACCAGAACCTGCAGTTCAAATGTTCTGGTTTCTCTGTCTTTAGCAGAAAAAAGCAAAATTATGAGACAACCAGTTCACATCAGCAATTTCGTGAGAAAACCAAGAGAACAACTTTCAGGGAAAGCCCACGGTCAGTGGCTATTCAGGACCCTACAATGAGAAGTGAAGTTTTCATTGTTGACCCCAAAGAACTGCAACGTTCCAGCTAAATGCCTTCGTGATCTGTGGGCTTCACACTCTGGGACAAAGAGGATTCACATATTGAATATGAATATATTGGCAATATTCATATATTGGCAAAAGGTTATTTTGTCTGGCTTCCATTTGTTTGCCTTAAAGTCATTTAAATAATTGTACACCGTGCAAAGAAAAGATGGTACTTGCTACCTCTTTTGTAATTACCCACATTTCCCTAAATACTGAGGGTATGCACGCACAGTGTGTTCTGGTGTACAAAATTTTAAGATACAAAAGCAGAGCATCTTCTAGTAGCATCTATGGTGGAGTCCTTATAAAAAGCCACTTAGGATTCAAGAAGGAAGTAGTTACATTTCCTGGGAAAGAACAGTGAGGACTGCATATTCACCTGCTCTGTGATATATGCATGTGGTTTTCATTTTATTTAAAAATCACTAATAGAAATTGTGCCTTTTCTCATGCCTCCCACTGTCCTTCAGTGCAGGATATATTACTCATATCAGACCCCAATTTACCTCTGGCCCACACAAACCTGCTGTTATCTTGCTGATTGTTACTGTAAATTACTGACATCAGCAAAGCTTTGTCAGGAAACTGAGGTAATTGAAAATTCCAGAGAAGTTGAAGAAAATGCATCTCAGATTACTTTGGGCTTCTTTCTCTTTTATTTAGTTCATGTTCCCCAACTGAGTCGTTGCTAAAATAGCTTAAAGGCTATGCTCATGTTCAGCATTAGGTAGTAGGCTTATTTATTCATGTTCCCCTTTAACCCACCTCACTTGGATTGTAGTGAGTTTTGCCTCAGTAATTTTACAATTCGATCAATATCTGGATGTCAGCAGTGTACGTTGTTGCTGTTGTATGTAATTAGTGGTTATGTGAGAAATGAAGTTGTTAATCTATGTGGGTAAAATCTGTGCCCCAATATAATCCTGTAAACGGTTTTCAAAAATCTTCAAGTGTGTTAAATTACACATTTCTGGTTTGCATTGGGGTCCTTCCACAGTTCCTTATTTTTACATTGCTCACTTTCTATGTTATTTTCTCTCTTGTCACTGAATTATTCCTCTATTTGGCTAATGACCAAGGTCAGTGGGGACTAGATGTTGCTGAAAATCTCTTTCCAGAGGACTCACACATTTTCCAGGTTCTTTCTGGGTCTCCAGCTTTGTAGTAGGTGCTGGAGTCAGAATGTTCACAGTTTTGACCTTCTAGGAACACATTGCCTTTGGGAAACCAACCCTTGGATAGCGCATTCACGAAGCATGTACAGAAGCCCAAAGGAGATGCACATCTAAGACTAGGGTTTCAGGAAAGAGGGACTTAAGAAAGTGACCTTTGATCTATGTTCTGAAGGACAAAAAAAAAGAGGTATGTTCAGGCAGATGCAACTGGAGAGATGGTGAGAGGTGATGGAAAGGGATACAAGGAGGAACCAACACATGAAAGCTTTGTGAACCAAGCTAAGGAGTATGAGTTGTATTTTGGGTGCTTTGGGGAACCCCTGAAGGATTTTAAAGTAAGGCTTTG
This sequence comes from Grampus griseus, assembly GCF_964374135.1. Taxonomy (NCBI): domain Eukaryota; kingdom Metazoa; phylum Chordata; class Mammalia; order Artiodactyla; family Delphinidae; genus Grampus; species Grampus griseus. Next base: position 85,382,477 of record NC_139001.1, on the reverse strand, counting down.
CATAATCAAATTTGCACCAGTGAATTAAATCAGTGTACATTTATTGAATATCTACTTGGTGGCAATAACTCACGGAGAGGTGGGACTACAGATAAGATGGTGCCAGCTTTAAAAAGCTCACACGTTTAGGTAGGAGAAGATTGACATGAAAGCATAAAAGTACCAAAAGAGCACTTTTGGCCAATATCAGAATGTGGAATGAGTTAGAAGGTGATAAAACCACAAGCATAGTTACAGGTGGCAAGGGGAGGGAAGGGCACTAGTTATTTCTCTTGAGCACATTCTTTCAACCATATTTAAGGAGATATGTCAACATCACAGTTATTAAGGCTGTGAGGAAGCAATGTTCCAGAAAGTCATATGTGAAGAATATCAAGACATATCTTTAAAGAGCCTAAAAGGGGGCGTTCCTCTATCTGCCAGCTCCTCCATGGACCCTCAGTGACAGCTCTCTTCCCTGCTGTGTTAGAGCCAGGAAGCACCTTGGGTGAGACCGGGGCCAGTGCGACCAGTGAAAAGCCTATTTAGGGCAATTCTTGAGATTTGATGTACGCCTGAAACAACAGAATGATGATGGTGATTGAGGAAGAGGAACGAGTAGGAGAGATAACAGGGGCTATGACTCACAAGACCTGATAACCCATTTAGAGATATGGCATGATGATTCTCAAGATTTCCACCTGAGTGACCCAGGAAGTGACAGTCACCAGGTTTTAGGTGGGGGACGGTGGGCGGGAGGGAGACACGGCTACGTCCATCTTGGACATGTCAAATTTGAGGTGCTTTGGAGACAATCAGGGGGCGATGTCCAGTATTCATTTGGATGTGCAGGTCTAGTGCACAGGAGCAAAGTCTTACTGGAAAGGTGCATTTTTGAGTCTTTGTTGAAAAAGAGACTTCAGCACAGTGATCGGAACGCGGAGAACAGAGAGCCCCAGAGGGACCCTGGAAACGCTACCATTTAAAGATTGAGTTGAAGAAAGCAGAGCTTGGTCAGTGGGTAAGAAGAAAACCAAGAAGACTGTGGTTAGAGATTTAAAGGAGGACTTTTAAAGAGGAAGTCATCAATGGAGTTAAAAGCTGTCTCTTCTGTGTGTAAAGATGTGCTATGATTTTCAAAACAAATTAAATACATTAGGTGGGACTGTTATTGCTAGTAACATGCAATAACTGACTAATGGCATATAAAAAATACCACAACGCTTGGAGAAAAGCAAATTAAACCAGCCTTTTAAGATGATATACCATCTTCTAGAAATACAATGTAAAGGATGGCATGCTGGCTTCTGTGAAGAAGACGTAGAGTTGGGTGTGTTTTTCTTAGGAAAGAGATGAGAGATTTTCAGTGAACCATCCCCTGCCTTTCTTACCTGCACCTTCTGTGGTCCACTCATGGGTAGGTGGGCAGCGGTAGGCAAGGAGTAATGGGGCAGAACGGAGTTCACAGCCACATCTGAGAATGTGTCCCAGAACCTGGTCTCACTGATTCCCAGCTTGAGGCCACTGGCTACCAGAGCAATACATCAGTACATCAAAACACACCTCAGCTGACTCATTCCTGCCTCGGGCTTTCATGTTGTCTTACTCACAGAACTCCCAAGATCCTCCCCAGATCTCAGTGATGTAAAGACGTCACAGGAATTATTAGCCGATTTCCCAAGAGACTTGGGGCTGAAAATGGTTAAGATCCTACAGCAGTAATGAATCAGGGGAGAGGGCACATTTCACTCATTTCTGGTACTGAATTCAGACTGCCAAAAAACACAATAAAGGACTGCTTGGATTCCACCCCCCTTTCCTTTCATTTAAAAACGTTACTGTATTTCTCTGACATTTCCTACCTGAAGCAAGGTTTCGGTTCCCACACAACACCCTTTTCCTCTGCTTTCTGGTACTTCCATTATCTCGGCCTGCCCTCTGACACTGTTTCCCAATTTATGTTTTCCTTTCTCATTTCCCTCTTCTTAGCACTGACACAAGCCGCAAACCTATAACCATAACGTCTGACTCACTTGGTGCTTCTCCTGTTAATGGACACCATGTGGAACAGGAGGCAGGAAAAGACTTTACAGGAAATCAGACGATAATGCTTGCACTTTGGTGCCCTTTCAAATAAGAATTTAATTATCCTAATGAAAAAGATTACCTTATAGAAGACATTTGGGTAAAAGAGTAAGCAGTTTGTCTTTTTCCTGATGACACGCATCTCAAAACTATAAGGGATATTCCTGCTGATCTTTATGTGTTAAAGCCCAGGCACCAGGAGAATGGCTGGATCAAACACTGATCTTGAATGTTTAGACCAACCCAGAGACTGAAAACTGAAAGCCTCACCATGGTTTGTTTGGGGCCTGTATTAGTTTCCTAGGGCTGCTGTAAGTACCACAGATTAGGTGGCTTAAAACAACAGAAGCTTATTCTCTCACAGTTCTGGAGGCTAGAAGTCCAAAATCAAGGTTGGGGGGCGGCTGCTTTCTTCTGAGGGATCTGTTCTACCTCTCTGTCCCAGCTTCTGGTGACGGCCAGCATCCTTGGCTTTCTTTGGCTTGCAGTTGCCTCACTCCAGTCTCTTTGATTTCACATGGCATTCTCCCTGCCTGTGCCTGTGTTCAGATTTCCCTCTTCTTATAAAGACACCATCCATACTGGATTAGGGTCCACCCGAATGACCTCATCTTAATTTGGTTATATCTGTAAATACCCTATTTCCAAATAAGGTCACATTCATAAGTATCAGGGGTTAGGACCTCAGCATACCTTTTTGGGGAGGGGCACAGTTCAGCCCAAGCGGAGGGTTAGTATCAGGCACCATCTTCCCTTCCTTCAGGGACACGTGAGGTCCCACTTTTCTGGGTCCTCACCTGGAATCCAAACCTTCTCTTCTCCCAATAAAAGTGGACTTTCCTGGGCCCCACTCCCTCAGGACTCAACTCTCAGCTATGAACTGATCAATTAATCTAAGGGAAGATGACAATAGGCAAATATTACCCCTCCCAGGTATTTGCATTGAACAGATGATTTCCTGGAGACAGTGCCTTAACATACAGGTGCTGATGGAAATTTTGCAGTGGGTAACATTTTCTTTTTGAGTGGACAGGTCTTTCTATGACCCTCAAATCGTCACTGTCTCCTCCACCTATGAGAAGGATGGTTCCTGTCTATCTGTTTCTCTCTTAAAGGAAAGTTATTACCACAGACAATTCGATCTACCTTTGCATTGCTTGCATTTATTCATCCCATGGTTGTAAGTGTGCCAGGAGGGAAGATTTGCTCCTCATGAGGAAGTCCATCAAGTAGAAGAATTTTATTTTAGAAGATGCCAACCTGGGGATCAACAATGAGGAATATGATCCCATTCTAAACCGTGGATGATTTTCAAAGAATGAACAGGCGAGAGGGAGAGAATTCGGTTGCTAGGAAAATAGGATAAAATAAACAGAACCTCCCTCTCCTCTTGTTTTTCCATCTTGGTGTGGGCTGTGCTTCCTAGTGTTGCTGTGGAATGTTTGTCCTTCCCATCTCAGTAGTGACAGACTCACAGGGATGCCTACATGTCTGTCTCACAGGTGTGGGATCCGATACTTGCCAGCTTAGTGAGACTTTGGAAGAATCTCCCACAGTGGTTGTAAAGAGAAAAGGAGAGAGATAATAGTTCACTGGCATCAATAATCTACTTCCCCAACCAGCTGAACGTCTGAATAATAGCCTCGGCACTTGCCCTGCTACTCCCCCTCCCCTGGCTCTGCCACTGGCAGATTCTCTTCCCTTCTCCACAACTGGGAACTCTATAGGGAGCAGATTGTTTTGGCTGGAATTAGCCGGGCACAGATGGTACCACCTGCTGCATGTTCTTTACTTCTTACTGGCTCCTCTCTCAGCTCTGTGAGTTTTTGTATTTTCTAGAAGTTCAGGGGAAGGGGAGATGGCTGGGGCCCTTGCTCATGCCTGATTCTAGCACAGCTGTTTTGAGCAAACTGGCAACTGTGGGGACTGCACTGGGCCGCGTTGACTGGGGAAGGGGCTTTCAGGGTAGCGTGCCACTGTGGCGGCCCGTTTGCTGTACCTAGTGCTTTCGTTTCCAAAATACAAACTTCGTTTGGCCCCAAATCATTTCTGTTTTCCAGGCTGACAGATCTGCCCATGACCAGACGCAAGGCAGGTGGTTTTGTGAGAGTCTGAGAAATGAGATTTCTCTCATTCTAAACTCAGAGGGGCATAGAAGGCTACTGCCCAGTTTACAGGGGAGGGAATTATGATGAGACCACAAACAGGTTGCTAAATTCACTTCTGGGCTATTTACTGGGAATAATAGCCCATGTCTTCTGAGTTCCTCAAGGTAAACCTGACAGATTAATGAACTCCATTTTCTCACCGATGAAATCATGGCATGGGACTAAAGGACCTAAGAAGTCTCATTCCTTAAAATTCTCTGAATATTATCTGCCGAGTTGTTCTTGAATGCTTCCTTACAGGAGATCACACTGTAAATCATTCACATGGCTGAGACTTGTTTCCTTACTGGTCTGATTTCATCGTCCCTTTTTTACATGCTTTGTTAGACTGGTGTTTTTAGTCTTAAAAAAATCAAACCCATGTCTGCCTCAGGTACTTGCACCTGCTCTTCCTGGAATGCTCTCGCTCCGGCTCTCACACCCGGCTCACTTCTTCTCACCCTTCAGGCTCAACTCAGACACCACAGCCCTAGAAAGATTTTTCCTGACACTCCCCTCCCTGCGCTCCAGCTGAGGTTGCCTGTCCTCCAATTCCATCTCATTCACTATTAGAGCACCTTCTTTTATTTTCAACAGAACACAGTCTTATGTGAAGTTCTCTTACATAATTGTTTTGTTTTCCACCTTCTCCACTAGCATGTAGGTCCCTTGTGGGGGCGGATATTGTCTGATCACCACTGAATCCCTAGGACATGGAACAGTGTGTCTCATATAGCGTCACTCAACAAGATGCACATTAGTGAGGGAATGATGTTATTTTGTGTTTAAAAAAGGGAGACACTGTGGTATAAAAGGGAGACTGCTAGGGACTTTGATACTGGTACATTTGCTATAGAACCTGGAACTCAGCATTCTCCTTCTTTGGGTAAGTCTATCTCTGACAGAGTATAAGAAACTTAAGGCCAGTAATCTTGTCTTGTTCATTTTTGTATATCCTATAATACCTCACACAAGGTAGGCACTCAGTAAATTGAATAACTATCAATGTTGTAACTTATTTATTACTATTATTTCCAGGACCACTAAATAGACTAGAATAGAGGTAGTAGAAGCATCAGTAGAAGCAATAAGAGTGTGTGTGCCGTAACTGGCTTATGTTCTCAGCCCTGCTAATAACTACAGGATAATATGGACTTTTATTCTTTCTGAGCCCCAGACTGTGAAAAAAGCAGGACTTTCAGTGAGAGAGTGTCTAGGTTCCTCCACTCTCTAATTTTCTTACGTCTATTTCAGTCTATTCCAATTTTCCTGTTGCAGATTTATGATCTCCAATTGCTCCTCTTACACCTTGTTTCTTCCTCTGACCACCTCTGGGTTGCTCAGTGCCCATAGGATTCGGAAAAAGACCAGAGAAAGAATGGCACTGGGGACTCACACAGTGGGTTCAGGCTGAAAATTGTGAGTGGAGAGGCTCAGTGGAGTCACAGCTCCTCAGTGGACATAACCACTGTCAAAAATCTTGGATGAACTAGTGGGTAATATGTATGAACAGCAGCTAGTCATTTTTAAAGAGCATTTCTCAAAATTGAGAATGTCTCTGGCTCTCAGTGAAAGGAGACTTTAGTCCAGATGTGGTTAACTGCCCTCAGATGATGATGTGACATCTTAGAGTAATATAGGGTTTCCAAAGTAGCTTATTTTCATTCCACTCTTGCATGGAAGAGTTCTTGTAGACCAGAACGGACTTCTTGCAGGAAGTAGGGAGACTAACTCACTCCTTTTGATGTTTCCACATCATTTGAAGGAGGATTTTACTGTGATGTGTTGTAGAGAGCATTGTCAGGAGACTTGGGTTCTGACAGTCTATTCTTAACTGCTTTCTAGATCGTTGTGGGGTAGAAACAACCAACCAGTGTGGTCTCAAGGCTATGCAGATTTCAGTTTTCTCATCTAAAAGATGCAGATGGTAGATTAATTAACAGCTTTTATTTTTCTAAGTGTTACAACCATCAAGATGTTCTTCCTCCTAAGCCATAGGAGAGTTTTATTGAAGAATGAAAACAAGAAGAAGTCATTGAAGAATGACTATTTCAATGTAGACACCAAGTATGCTATAATTTGGCCAGGTCTATAACAGAGTTATAGGCCGATTTGTAGGTGAAGGCATCTGACTCAAGGGATCATGGCAATTCCTTGAAAAGTATTTGTACAAATCATTATTCCCACTTTTATTTTTAAAATTAAGGTAGTACATTTTAAGCAGCTAGTGTGGTTAGAACACTTCGTGTTCTGAGAAGATTTTTTTCGACTGTTCCCTCACCATGTAAAGCGAGCGAAATGTTCTTTTTCATGGAATTATCTTTGATAATATAAAAACACTTTATAATGCAGAAAAGAAAAAAAAAGGGTCTACTTAGATGTGAGGCTGATTATTCTCAAGCGTACTCTCTGAGCAACAGCATTTTAAGTGTTAAAACAAACTGGGCAGGGTGGTTTGTACTTCTCTTTTTCCCCCTCTTGCTTAGGTGTACCTTCAACCGGAAACGCATGAGCTCACACTTTCTAAGCATGTTCAATAATGAAGTGGTAGACCTCCACGGAATGTTTCAGGACTGCAGGAAGTGGTTAAGGGTTATTCAATAGCCGGTGTTCTCCCTTTCTGTCTGCACCAATCCCGGGCTGCACTACAGGGTTGGGAAATACCGTTTGTGTTGGAAGTGGTATCTTTCAGAAGAGAGGTAAAAACCAAGGTCTAGGTTGCTTTTGGTCACTAAACACACCATGATGTTTTCTGTGAGTGTAGGGATGTTCCTGAGTTTCCTTTCTGAATTTATATTCCTTTGTTCCTCTATATTTTTTTTCAAGTGATTTGAAGACAGTATTCTTCTTTTCCTTAACAAAACTAGAATGAAGTGTAACTGTAATTCTTTGCCCTGGAATAAGACTGTTTTAGGAATGGATAAAAGTGATGCTCCTTTAAGGAAAGGTCACAAACTAAAATCTGAGTTTCCTACAAAAAGAGTAAAGATAAATTAATATTTTCTCTGTTTTATTGTTGGAGTATCTGGTAAGTAATATAGAATTTTTTGGTGAAATTTTATTTTTCCAGTATCAACATTTTAAGTGTTTTCCATTTGTGTAAGATAACAATATATAAAATGTCTCAAAAGCACTCCTTCGGATTCCTTCCATCTCTTGGGTATTGTTTTTTATTTTAACACTAGCTATTCAAACGTACACACACAAAGTTAGCAATCTACACGTGCACAGAACACATACACACACATACACACTCTCTCTCTCTCACTCTCTGTCTCTAAGTCTCTCTCTCTCTTACTACCCTTTGATTGCTCTGAAAATGGTCAGAACAGGATCATGATGCACAAATCTTTTTCTGAATGTTTCCTTATGTTAGATCAGTTCCTTCTGAGTTCTGTGCTTGCCAATGCTAAGTTTCCTGCCAGGGCAGTAGTCTATTTTTAACACTTTGGGGGCTTATTCTTCGTTCCAGATCTAACAGGCATATTCTGTGGAGTGAAAGAGAGAAAAGCTGACTGGGTGCACTTACAAATCAGAATCATCAGGATTTGCAATTTCTGTAGAATCAAAGATATGAATGAGAAAGACCAATTAGAATACTTAAAAGATCATTTGTCACCACTTTAATCTTCATGTATTTTTTACTCATCATTTTCTTTGACTAAAATTATTAGAATCTTTGTCTTATTCATCTCAAGGCCAAATGGGAATAGTACTGTTCATTTTATATTTTCAATATTTTGGAGCATTTTAACATGTCATACTAGATTATAGGTGGTAGGTGACTGTTTTAATAAAGTCTTAGTTTGTGGCATATTCAGCATCACATCATCTCAGTGTCATTTCTCTAATTCCATATTTCATATACAAGTGAAGACTGAGGGATTTATTTCTGTTATTTAATAGCATTTGTTTAATTCAGAGATTAATATATCATCTTCAACCCTGAAAAAGAGGACCTCTGAAACATCAGACCCAAAAAATTGGACACGGCCTATTAGCCCAAAAGAACATGTTGCCAATTATCTCCATGTTTATTTAAATATTTAGCTCTAAAGGAAGCAATCATTCCTTTATACTTCTTTAAATTTAGTATTGACATTTTTATTTTGGGAAAGGAGGTCTTTTTTTTTTTTTTTTTAACATGGATACAGGAAAAGAAAACTCTCCAATAAAAATATTGTCTAAAAAGTTTGTTTTGTCTGCATGATTTACTAAATATGTACAATTTCAATTCACAGCGAAGGTAACAAAGATTTAAACAGCCAACATCACAAATGTCTCAAGTTCTAAAAAAAAAATCACTGTGCACAGTTTAACAATTTAATTGAATAAAAACCAAAGCTAAGCCT